>NC_031680.1:2741212-3050924 GCF_000149555.1 Fusarium verticillioides 7600 | reverse complement strand
AAGATATTACCACCAAACAGCTCTATATGAATTCAATTGCTACTCACCAAGGCCATATCGCATGTTGACAGTGGCGGCAGCACCCTTCAGGATACCAAATGCCTTGACAATGGGTGGAGGCATGCGATCCTGGGGCTGGTTGATGCGGAAGTTCTCGAGAGATCGTTCCGTCTGGGCTCCCCAGTATCGGTCGGCGGGGACCTGGATCTCGCCAAAGGCATCGCTCTCTGTTCGTGTCTGAGACATTCTGACTGAAGTGCTGTGAATAGCTCTGGAGAGTTGAAGACCAGCAACCCGAGTCTTGTTCTGAAGTCGCAGTTGCGGGGCAAGCGAGCATGTGGACGCAGCTGCTTGGGAGACCCGAGGCAGAGCTGACTTCATAAGACCCGAGGCGGCAGCGCGTCCCGTGACGGTTCGAAGCATGATGGGCAGATGGCTGGCTGGCGAAACGCTATTCCGAAAGCTGGGGCAAGCCAATTGAATCGATTCGGCTCGACTGAAGGTGGTCGCTGGAGGATTCTTCGGGGGTAGGGGGCCGGAGATGTTGCGCAATTGCAAAAGGGTTTTTAAACAATCGGAGAGAAGGCCAGCTACTTGTCTCGTCGCTCTCGGTTACTAGATTTTAACGGCTCAACCAACTTTAGACTCCGGAAGCACTGGTCAAACGGAAAAAGCTCGAAATACTGGTCGGTTATTTGCCGGAGATCCTTCACCGGTCAACGATATCGGCCTCGCTCCGGTCTATCCCGAGCAGTTCCTGGTTTCGATATGTTGATCTTATTGGATGGCGGTATCTGAAACCGGAGCTTAATTTGATTATGGGGAAAATAAATATTAAACTTGGTATCCTTCCCATATAATATACCCAGTGACCTGCAGGCGGTATTTATACTGCTTGGTCAAGGCATGCAATTGCGCAACGACGGCAGATAAACCTTCTCTGATTTTGACCTCTGTGATGCTGGCCTACTATAGAGGCCTCACAGTTTAAGCCTCCGATTAGAAAGTTAAAGCGTGATGGCCTCGTACAGGGCTGACGGCAACAAATATATATATATACCCTCCTTTTTTCTTAGCTTTGCTTGGCTATATATTACTGGCCTGTTCAATAATCAATTAATCAATCAATTCATAATCATGGCTTCCTCTCTAGCAGGACCATCCTTCTCAAAATCCAGGAGCCTCTAGACATGCTGAGTGAGCTTATGGACATCAGAAGCATTGCCGGCGAGAAGTTCATGAACCCTGATCAGGTTGTATTCCACTACGAAAAGGTCAAGAGTAAAGGGCTTACATGTCGCAATCCCCTCCACCGATATTGCAAGAGAGACATCGCGAGCTGGAAGAAGTGCCGTATGCGCAGTCAATCGGGCGCAATTCTAGTGGCATCTGGACGGCAGGCTTTTCCATGTCATGCGTAAGCTTGTTTAAGTCGGTCCTAAAGTGTTCAAGACACCAGCGATCTCCAGCGGAAATTGCAGCTGTTCTCTGGTGACGTTAGGTACTGGCATTTTCTCGCGATTCTGGCGTAGTTGCTGAGACTGGGAAGGCATTCTGGGCGATGTAATGTAGGAATATGTAAGAGAAGAATAAGAGAGGAATGGTGATGAAGAGCTGATGAAGCTAAGTAAATACCCTGAAAGATACTGAGTATTAAGAGTTAGATCTAGGAGAGAGAAGTGTAAGAATAGTGGTCAACATAGAAATTACGAGATGATCAGGTGTTGCTTGAAAAAGCAGTATGTTAATGGAGGTGTTCTGATTTATAGGGGCCATTGTGAGCTATTCACCGAAATATCACAAAGAACTACAAGAGCAATTCATTGCTAGTCCTCAAGAACAACAATAGTTGGGCATTTGAGATGCAGAATTGAAACATGAGAGTGGTATTTCGTCATAAGGATATCTATGCTTTTTTTACAGAAAGTTGATTCCCACGCCGACCTGCAGCCCCTTCGTTGAAGCCTCTCCTTTCCTGAGAGCCAAAGGCAGACTGAAATTGAGCTCGAAGCGGGCAACAGGATGAGCATACACAAGACCAACACCGGCCGCAACACTGGGAACACCGTTGAAGAGCTCACCAACTGCGTTCACCATCCCATTTCGGACAGCTGTTCCGGACAGCTCCTGCGTGGAACCACTGCTGGAGGACTTCTTGCTGTCCTTGAGAGCAACGAGACGACCACCATTAGCAAAGAGCTGGAATCGTAGACCGGAATCGGGTCCCTTGTAAGGAACTGGAAGAAGCATGTTGACACTACCAGCAGCAAAGACGTCGCCCCCGACAGAATCAGAACCATCATGTGGACCAAGACCTCCGAGCTTGAAACCTCGAACATCTGTTGGTCCTCCAAGTTGGAAGCGATCGTTGATTCGAGTAGGTCGAAGTTTTCCAGCAAACTCATAACCAAGAGGCAACGGGCAAAGCAAACCAAGTCTCAATCCACCACCAATGGAGATTCCTGTTCGCTCACGAATGCCTGGCAAAGGAATTGGGATGGCACCGCCGACTTCGACCTCGCCCTTGGAAAAGGCAACATCACCAGCAAGAGGACCAAGACCAGCTACTTCAAGTCCAGATCGGAGCATGTACCCGCTCTGAGGAAGCTGGGGGTTATCACGCCTTTCCCTGTAGAATGTGTGTTTGACAGAGCTCTTGATAGAGTCACCAGCATCTGCACGGACTGTTGGACTGGCGTTTTCGGCCAAACCAGTAATCTGCCTCCAGATGCCTGAATACTCAACGGACTGTGTGTCGCGTTGTTGATTAAGCCACGAAAATCGCAGTGTACCGCCTTTGAGCACCTCCTCATGAGAAGCCCATGGTTTTTCGGCAGCTGAGGCCACACCCTCAAGCGATAACCTCATGTCGGGGTTACTCTTGACAGGTGCGGTAAGGGTGGCGCTATAAGCTGAGCGTGTACGTGTGCCAGCCTTTGCATTAAGCGTCAACATCTCAGCACCACCAAACATGTTTCGCCATAATAGCGAACCATAAGCTGAACCCTCTCCATTGCCGACATCGGTACCAGTTTGGAGCTTGAATCGAGACAGTTCCTTAACTCGGATATCAACGTTCACATCGGTGGGGGAGGTAGAGGGATCGGTCTGTTGGGCAGAGGTCAGGTAGACTTCGGGTTGAGGTTGGAATATTTCTATAGATCAGTTAATTTGGTGTTGCGGTGAGAGCTACTGGAAACCATACGTAGACCATCAAGCTTGTTACTTGCGATACGAAGACTGTTGATGACATCGCCAACAGTCGAGCTTGCGTTCGAGGCATCGGTAATGAGGGGTTGGAAAATGGGATCGAGGAAGTTTGTTCGTGTGTTGACCGCACCGTGGATTCGAAGCTCGTTGATCGTCATGGGCGCCAGTTGCTGGTCACCAATCTGCATAACATTAGCTTATGATCTGAAGCTCTGATCGGTAAGGGAACATACCACCTGAGCCAGACGCCGTTGCTTGGCTTCATCTTGTTCTTTTTGGTATTCGGGCTTCGATTCTGCTTCATGCAACAACGAACCGGTGTCGGAATGAAGCTTGTTAAAGGGATCCATGGACTGATTCAAGTTAGATGATTGATTCTTATGTCTCAGTGGTTGGATGAAATTACCGGACCCCCGGTTGACCCAGGAATTGCAGCCATTTTTGGTAGCTCAAGGGCCGAGTTTTTGCTTGCAATAGCCTCACGATGTCGATTTAAAGAGTATCGGACCACCGACTGGACCCTGACAGCCCAGCTTCCAATTAATCGCCGGTACGTACTTCCCGAGCTCCCGCACCTAACTACTTAGGTGTGGGCCCGAGACCTGTGGCTCAAAGTCGTGGCGCTTCAACTTCGTCATAGGATGCATGTGATACACAGCCACAAACTATCCGGACCTAGCGGGATCGCTGTGCCTGGCAAAGGGTGCCTCCTCCTGCGTTCCTCTCCATTCATCTCAACTTATACACTCTTCATTTGCGCCCAAGCATAAGATATCGCTGCTTTTGAGTTTTTAGAGACACCTTTATCTTTCACTTCACCCGAGTTTCGTAAATACTCGTTACTTTCCTTTGATTCGATAATCACTTCAGCCTCGACTCTACTCACGCGACCCGCAATCTGTCCCGTTCTCTTTGTCAACTTCTAATCCAACGTCAGTCAGCATGGCTAGCAAAGGCGCCACCAAGCGTGTATGCACTTCAACTCCCACCACTTGAATGTGCAATACTAATTATTGGACAGTTGACACGCGAATACAAAACCATCTCAGAGAACCCTCCTCCTTACATTGTCGCTCATCCATCCGAGTCTAACATTCTGGAGTACGTTACGTCACGCCCAACAATTGGTCGCGAGTTGACTTTGCTAACACGACTTAGATGGCACTACATCATTACCGGACCTGAGGACACACCTTATCATGGCGGCCAGTATTGGGGAACTCTAATGTTCCCCCCAAACTATCCTTTTGCTCCTCCCGCCATTCGCATGCACACCCCGTCCGGTCGATTCCAGCCTTCGTCGCGACTATGTCTGTCTATCTCCGATTTCCACCCGAAGTCATTCAATCCCGCATGGGAAGTCTCAACTATCCTAATCGGCCTTCTGTCATTCATGACAAGTGAAGAGATGACAACCGGTTCCGTTTCCAGCACCGCCGCGGAACGACGCTCCCTCGCTGCTCGATCACGCTGGTGGAACTCGACTGGTAATGGAACACATAGCAAGACGGGTCCTGTCCAGAGGGGCAACATCAAGGCTGGTGATGGTGGCGCCAAGTTCCGAACAGAGTGGCCAGAGGTGGATGCTGAGAATTGGGAGTGGATGACCAAGAACAAGGTTGACCCTGTCAGTGGTACACGATTAGACGCTGATAACAGCGGATCCTGTCGACCTCAGCTTGGTATTTCAGGGACTAGCGGTCATCAAACACAAGCGGTTGTTGATGTGGTCAACCAACAAAGAGATGCCAGCACAGGATGGATCTATCGCAACAAACTTCTTGTCGCTGGTGCGGCTTTCTTCCTCTACGTTCTTGTCGCTCGACTTGTTAGTGGAGAGGAATGATTGGGGAGAGTAGTATTCGGGAAGCGCTTCATGTTCTTTTAATTCTAGTTTTTGTTTTATTACGGGCGGACTGGCGGGCGCAATAGGTTAACAAGCCAAACACCAGGACTCGCGTCTTGATCTGGCGTTTCAGGGCATTCAATGAGCGTTTACTTGATGGGGTTCAGTTTGATTGTCATCAGCTCATTTGCCTGCAGTGGTTGTGATTTATCGGGTAGAGACTCAAATACATCAAACAGGTAGATCAACATGCAACAATGCTCCTTTGTATCAAGTGCGTACCCGTCCGCGAGAATGAGTTGAGGCGGCACGTAAAGTCAAACGGGAACAAGCAGGCAGCCGTGATTTTGATAGGCAACTGGCATAAGCTTCCTTAGACAAACAAGAAGCCCGGCCTATTGTAACCCTCAAACACGGCTCCATGCAATCAGAGTTAAATATCGGAAGCCGGCTGATGACTGTTCGCCGCAGAAGCTCAACCTCTATTTGTTGGCTACTATCCGGCGGGCAGGAGTATTGTTGGTTGCGCTAGCCCACTCCAAGCCCCTGAAGTTTAGCGCAAGTCCTAACGCGGGCACCTACGGCACGGCGGGGAGGTCTGAGGTTTGGTCTGGTCTACCTGGGGGAGAAAATAAAACCCGAGACCTTGAGCCTGAGTGACAAAAAGATTTAGGTAACTTAGTCTGAACTTAGTATGAGTTTAGGATACCTTGTGTGCAGTTTATCTTGTCATCCCTAACTTAGGTCTCATGTTTTCTTGCTCCCTAAGGTCTACCTACAAGAAAAATTGTGACGAAAGCCCCAATTTTTGTTAACTTGCGACTCGTCTCCATCGCTTGGAAGCCGTTGGAAGCACCTCCTCGACATCATCATCATCCGGGTTTCCAGGTTGGTGAAATTCTCCCAGCATAATTCTCCCTATCCATCTCCTCCTACAGCACCCTAATCTCCTCTAAATCCTGTGGTTTGCTGCCTTTCATTCCTTAATTCACCCTCCTTACGATACACACCCGTCATCGAAATCCGCTCCTACTTGAGCTCTTCCTCTCCGCACAAACAGCTGCACCTGGACCCTCATTTCTAGTGCATCGCCAGTTCGCCTCCGATCCACGGCCAACTACCTTACCCTTCGGCCCAGAATCGACAAAAGGGCACTTCAGTCATAACGAAGACGTCTGCTCTCCATGCCTCTTCCTCTAGATCCGTAGAGCCCCCCTCCCTCCGAATCCTCTGTTGAGGCCTGGCGCTGGCTAGCTGATCGCCCGCCGATACCTTCCCCGCCGAACCGTCAACGATCTCGTCCATGAAATGGCGCCCCAAAACGGCAACATGAAGACTCGCCGAAATGGCGGGAGTAAGCTCTCTCAGTCCTCCAAGCCTGTCATGCCTGCTATCCCACTGCCTTATGTGAAGCGTCAGGCCGCTTCTGCTGCTGCTCGTGCCAATGCTGTCCCTCTTTCTTCGACTGTTGCCTCCACCACGATCCTGGAACCGGATGTGCGCTCCCCCATTGAGGTGAAGCATGTAAATGGTAATGTGTCTGATGAGACTAATAAGGATGATCCTGCGGCTACGGCTCCAAGCACAATTGCTGGTGGAACTTCGACCTCGACCTCCAAAGCCGAGGAGGTGGCCGAAACAAAGGCAGACGCTCACAAAGAAACAAAGAACGGCGCTTCTGATGGAACCAACACCCAGGTTTCTTCCTGTAAGTGCTTCAGACGTGCCTATTGTCAAGATGCACCCCAAGACCCTCTACTTACACATAATTCTTTCATTGCAGCCGCATCTGGTTCTGAAAATCCTACCACCATCAACGAAAGCGACAACATCCACAAAAACCCCGTAGTCTCAGACCATTCTGATCAGCCCACTCCCAAGAACCAGGTCGATGTTGAAGCTCGATCAGTCGACAAGGTTTCAGTCGAAGTGAACGAGAAGCCCAATGGTGTTTCAAGCAAGTCCGACATCAAAACTCTGTCCGGTAGGCAACCAAACTTTTTTCAGGCCCTTATAAATACTCATAAGTCAAAATCTTTAGACAACCATCCACCTTCAAAGCCCAACAAAGGCCGACCTCCTTCTGCTGTCCCACCGGGCCGATACCAGATGCCCCCTTCCTTTCAGCCTGCTGCTCGACCTATGGGACCAAACATGAACGGTGATATGCGTGGTCATCGCGCTCCTCTGCCTAACGGCCCGCCTATGCACCAGCCTCATCACAGCAATGGCAGCATCCATTTTGGCGCTTTCCACGGTTCGACAAGCTCCTCTCCTGCTCCTCCATCCGGTGGTATTGCCCCTCCTCCCGGTATGACAGGTCTGGATGGTCGACCCTACATGGCCCCTGGTGCCAACGGCTTCCCCCCTATGATGCCGTATGGCGCAGAACAGGTTCCGGCCACTACTTTCGATAACTACGGAAGACCTACAATGGCTTACGGACCGCCGGACTCTTACCCTATCTTCCCTAGCAATTTTGGTCCCCCAACCCCACACAGCTATCATGATTCACAGGCATCAGGTCCTCCTGACGATGGTAGTGTCTACAACCAGTTTTCTGCAGCTCCAGCGCGAAATGGCGTACCTGCCCCGGAGGAGACTCAGTCTCCCAACCAGCCAGGTAGAATGTTTGGTGGTCCCGAGTATCCGCGAATGATGCCGAATGCCGGACCTCCCCCGCACATGATGCCTTCAATGGAGGGCGCTGAAGGTCTGATTGGTCATTTGGTGCAGCAGTTCTCAACTCCCGAATTTGCTGACTGCGTTTTGGAGCTTCGATATGCGGATGAAAGAGCTCCTCCAGTTCGCATTCCAGGTCATCGAGTGGTCCTTTCTCGCAGTATCGAGCTCGCAAACGCCATCGCTAAACAGCCACGACCTGATCCCAATGTTCCATCTCTTCCCACCATCCTTCTCGAGACCAAGAGCAAGTGGATTCGCTCTGCACCGTTCTATATGGCCATTCATTGTCTTTACGGATTCCCACTCTTGGACCCTGCTGCTGAGGGCATGAAGCAGACTGCAGCTGATTACAAACAGTTGATTGACCGCTTCGAATTTGCTCTTTCATATGCTGCAGCCGGTCATCTCCTCCGTTGGGATCCGTTCATGCGACGCGGTTGCGAGGTCGCTGTGCAATTTCTGAACTGGCAGACAGTTGAGAAGGCTTTGGAGTTTGCCCTGGAGGATCACCGAGACGAGGGGTCTTATGATGTGTTCAAGTACGGCGATGGATCTCGAGTTATTCTCAACGAGATCGTCTCTTTCATCGCAAGAAACACCAACCCTACTTTCAAGATTGACACTTCAGTGACCGACACGTCGAGCTATGCTCGTCTTCCACAAACTGCTCTGACTAGCAATGCCAGTACCCGCAAGCTCTCACCCCCACCCATTGCTCGAGGTACATCCGTGCATCTTGGCAAGGGCAAGGGACGTCTGTCTCAGCAGATTTCTGGTATCCAGTTTGGCGACCTATCTTTGACCGACGGCAAAGTCTCGCCAGCTTCGGATGCTTCAGGCGGCTCACAGCAACGAACTCCTTTAAATGCAGTGCTTTCTCGAATTCTCCTTAATCTCCCATTCGAAACTCTTAAAGCACTGCTAGAGGCTGCGACTAACAAGGCAAACGGATGGCAAAATGCGGAGGCAATCTATCGCGTGGTCAAAGACACAGTAGCTGAGAGAGAGCGACGCCGGCTTCAGATCGTTGAACTGGTCAAGACCCAGCAGGTTACAGCCTGGGCTGTCATCACCCAACAGCTTTCCAGTCCTGAACCGAGATACGTCGGTCTCTGGAGTGCGCTGGGCTGGCGCGAGGAGATTCTGCCTATTGGACCTTCCGAGAGCCCGACCCTTGGTCGCACTTGGGTTCCCTTCGTGGGCCCTCGAGCAAGCACTCAAGCAGCTTACCCCTAAGCAACTTGGTTCACGCTACGGATTCTTCAATTTCATGAATGATATTGGGGGTTGTGTTGATGCTGGATAATTGGGAGGGCGGCGTGCAGAAACATGGCAAACGAAGCCGAGGCTGGTTTCTCAGTCTCTCTACAAAAGCTAGTACTTTTGATTTCGGGATGAAAAGGTGGCGTCCGTGATCCTGCTTACTAGGGAGAGGATATGATGCTCTTTGGAGAGTTTTGGTTGATGAACGGCGTTGGGGGGCATGTCAACATTGGTTGCTTTAAAACGAGGAATGTTTTTAACGAATGGAAACCTTGGTGGGAGGCACGGGAAGGAAAAAGAAAACAAAAAGTATTTAATGATTCCATATTGCTAGGACTGGTGGTTCAATCTCACTTGTCCTGAGTCTGGCTGGCATCACAATGGCCTGGAACTGGACCAGACTGGACTGGGCTGGATTGATATGAGGGGGTTATGATGAATGATAGTTAGTGACTTTGGAAGTTAAAAAGGACGGTAGTTTCGGCATCGACTGGAGTATGCGTCGTTACGTCTCTCATTTGAGAGACAGCATTAGGTAGCCTCTTTATGACTGGTTTGATACCCCAGACTGACTTATGGGTTCTCTTTGAAGTGCCTTATGACGGTATGACTTTTTTCATGCGCATAGTGGGCGTGCTATCGGGAGTCAAGCCTCTTTGGGTAGTTGAGAGAGTTGAACGTGCAGTTGGATTTCATGTGATGGTGATGTCCGGCTGGAGAAGAGCAACTTAGCTGCCGAGGGCGGGGAACCCCTGTTGACGGACCCCATAAGCAACGACATCGCGTGTCTCTATTCGCCCATTGAGCATTGCTTTAATTAACTGGGATAGCCTTAGCAGGGTCTCAATATCAAAAGATAGTGGGCAGGGTCAGCTTAGACCAAGAGCCGAGGTCGAATTCTCCACTTTACGTCGTCTTGCTCATTTCCAAGTTATTGTGATTTCATCCCTTCCGTGCCTCCCACCATTCGTCGTCACTTTCACTTCACTTCATCAACAAACAAGAGACTTGATGTGAGAGCTTCGATCTGGACCCCTCAGCACTGACGCTGTGTAACCAAGTCCAGGTCATTTTCGACTCAGATAAATTGGTTTCTTCATTTACTTGATGCCTCTCTTCGGAGATACTGCTCGAATGCGCCGCTGGAGCTCAGCTCGTGGAACCGCAGACACGCCATAAATTAACCAGAACACGATCCTTTTATCAACCACAACAACAACATCCGCTCCTTAATCACAATGGAATCCTCCATCTCTTCAGGCGACGCCTCGAGCTCGCGATCTTCAAGATCTGTCAACGACCCTGTTCTTCGAAACACGTTGCGCTACACCATCTCAGCCCGCGAATATGCAAGCCTGCACAAGTACATCCTTTCTCGATCCCGCGTGCTGCGTCGCGCAACACCAACACCAAACCGTGTTGAAAAGGCGCTGCAACCGCCAAAAGGTGGTGATGATTATAATGCGAGAACAGTGCGACATGCGCTCAGGGTCTTTGTGATGACTTTCCTCAGCATGAAGGGATGGGATATTGTCGCGAAGAGGATGGGTAAAGAAGAGTGAGTAGCTAGCTCATTGATAAGGTATTTGCAAATGGCTAATGATTCGGTAGACCCAGTACTGGCGGCAAAAAGAAGCCATTCTACAAATCTCCTGCCCTGAGACTGTCTATTTCGCTTTCCACCATTCTTCTCCTTTACAGAATCCTCTTCCGTTTCTTCACTCGACTGCGTGTGCATCTCCTCGACCCTCAAGTCGAGCCTTTCCGCGCGCGCAATCCCCGAACTGCAGCGATGCTGACATCTCCCTCTGCACCCGCCATTGGTGCTTCATTCGCCGGTCTGGCTCTTGGCATTTACCCAGCACAAAAGATGCGCGTCACTATCGCCATTTACACAATCTTCCGTGCTTTGGAGTTTGCCTACAACTTCTGTGAGGCTGATGGCCTAATCTGGGGCCGAAAGAACGGCGTCAAGAGGGAGAGGCCTTGGTGGTTCGGAAGCTGGATGTTGCAGCCATTTGCTTTTGGGCAGCTTCTTCATGCTGCGGTTTTTGATCGCGATTGCTTCCCCAAGCCTTTCGGAGATTTGATCTTCAAGAGCTCATCGGCTTACTTGCACCCGCGCCCGCAGGATTGGCCGTCGAGCGTTAAGTGGCCTCAGACTTCTGAGATCGTTGATAGCTTGGCTCAAATGGCGCGCCTGAGCTGGCCGTAAGTTAATGATCCCGAGAAAAAAGACTTTATACTGACCCTCATAGTGCCTATGTTTCTCCCACTCTCTTCCCTGGCAAGGAGGTTCTTCCTCCTAGCCTCAGTGCAATTGCGCCACTGACATCTCGAGCTCATCCTCTGATCACATCTCTCTCCTGCGCCACTTTGCACCCTGGAGACCCATCTTGTGCCCGAACCTATCTTACTTTCTGGCTTCAGACTTTCCCGTCATTTGCTCGCTTCTTCGTCGCAGTCTTCTCTGCCCTAACCGTTATTCCCCGATTCTCCAGCCTGTACCACAACCCCCTGGCTACCCTTCAACGCATCATCACCAAGGCTCTTCGCATGTCTACGTTTGCAACAGGTGCGCTTTCCACAGCCTGGGCTTCGATCTGCTTCTTCCAGCAATGGCTCCCACGCCACGTTCTTGCTACTCAGCGTGTCTTCCTTGGTGGTTTCTTCGCTGGTCTTTGGGCATTCGTTGAACGACGAAATGGCCGTGGACTGTTCCTGTACAGCGCTCGCGCCAGCGTCGACAGCCTCTGGAAGGTTGGTGTGAAGCGACGTTGGTGGAAGAGCATGAAGGGCGGTGATGTCTGGGTCTTCATGCTGGCACTCATGGTCACTGGTGTTGTCTACGAGAAGGATGCTCAGGCGATCCGCGAGACTAACTGGCGAAAGGGAGTCAGCTGGCTCCAGGGTCAAGGATGGAGAGATTGGGGAGCTGAGGATGATGAGGATGAGGAGAACAAGGATAAGGAGGAGTGATGTTTCATGGATGATGAAAGCACAGTATGGTGTTGGGCGCATTTGCGTTTGTTTATTGGCATAGGATGGAGGGTTGTTTATGTTTGCATTGATTAATAGTCTGATATCCCACATAACGGTAGTATTTATCGCATAATAATTTCATTTACAAACCTCTGCAACTAAGCCAGTAGATGTTCTAGACGCACGAAATGTGTTGAGTGTAAGAATGAGATGACTATGAAGGACAGTTTTCCCTTACAAGACGCATCTGTTGCCGGATTTCGGATCTGTAAGAGCTTGTGCTGTGATCTTCAGGCTGCAAGTGGACTCTTGCCGGCATGGGGAAGATTTTTCTATATCTTACATTGAGATCACTGAGGTGTCTCTTATGATCCGCCTCTCACCTCACTACGCGGCTCTCGCTCAAATGAACTGGGAGTGATAGGGTGTCAATAATGGAGCCTTTGCAATGAGTAAAGGAACCACAATAACCCTTGAGCATTTACGGCAGCACCGGATTACTTGAGAATGAGTGTCGCTTTCATCGGAAAGTTTTACGGACAGGAATGAACATGATATGATCCGAGATAGTGCTAGTTACCGAGGTATAATACAGCATGTCAGGAAATCATTGCCAACTTGGACAGCGAATGATTGAAATGGTGACATATTCATGTAAGAGCAATCCATTTATTTCTTACAAAAGATAAGCCGAGTGACTTTAATGTACAGCGCCAACACTACAGAAGGTTCAGGTGTTGACAGGGCAGAGCAGACTCACAACTTCAAAACCCGCCGGGATGATAAATGCGTAAGTAGTATCCGTCACAGTCGATGGGGCATTTTACTAAAGAAGCAGAACCAGAACCAGAAACTACCTAAACATAAATAACTCTCAATTTCCACTTCCTCGTCCTCTCTCACTTCTTGTACCACCATCTCACTATCATCCCTATTAGTCCTTCTCCGTCTCACTACCTTAGTCTCCGGATCCGGATCCGGGTGTCAAAAGACCAAACCCCCGCCGCCCGCCCGCCCGCCCGGACCTCCGCATCTCCGCCCCGGAGCTTCATTCAGTCATTCATTCACTTTAACCATAATCATTGGTTACAGTCTGGATTACGTTCACTTCAAAAACACTAAACAAAATGGCTACACCTGCCAACACCGCTGCTGAGGCCCTCGCTTCCGAGCAGACATACTTTGCTCAGAACCCTCCTCCGCGCAATTTATCAGCCCACACTGCTCTCGCAGCTGGCTTCATCTCGTCTCACGCCGCTGCGGGCCGTCGTGTCGTCCTCGTCACATCGGGCGGCACCACCGTCCCCCTTGAGAAGCAGACTGTTCGGTACATCGACAACTTCAGCGCTGGAACTCGTGGTGCTACGAGCGCCGAGTACTTTCTCGAAGCTGGATATGCCGTCATCTTCCTCCATCGCCAGTTCAGTCTGCTGCCGTACTCGCGACATTATTCGCATGCCACAGACTGCTTCTTGGACTTTCTGACTGAAGATGGGAGTGGGAGAATTGGTGTGAGGAGCGAGGTGCAGGATAAGATGCAGGAGGTGCTGAGAAAGTATCGCAAGGCGAGGGATGACAATATGCTTCTCACACTGCCCTTTGTCACTATTGTCGACTATCTCCATGAGCTGCGAGAAATTGCCCGACTCATGCGTCCTCTCGGCCCATCTGGTCTTCTCTACCTCGCCGCAGCCGTGTCGGACTTTTTCGTTCCTCCTGATCGTATGGCCGAGCACAAGATCCAGTCAACCAACGCTGTTGAGCAGAAACGACCAGATGATGAAGAGACTTTTGATAACTTTGACTCATCGCCTTCTGTCCCACGCTCAAAGCGTCTCGTCATCGATCTCGACCCTGTCCCCAAATTTCTCAAGAATCTCGTGGATGGTTGGGCACCAGAGGGTATGATTGTGTCTTTCAAGCTTGAGACGGACCCAGCACTTCTTGTGCGCAAAGCTCGCTACAGTCTTGATCGATATCAGCATCATCTCGTTATCGGAAACCTTCTATCCACCCGCAAGTGGGAAGTCGTGTTTGTGAGTCCTAAGAGGGAAGATAACTGGGTGCGTGTGCCGAGAGAGGGCGGCTGGGGAGGAGCTGAGGGCAGGCCACTTGTAGCAGAGGAGCTGCCGAGTCAAGAACCAGATGTTGAGATTGAATCGCTCATTATTCCTGCGGTACAAGAGCTTCATGGAGAGCATATCAAGGCACAGAAACAGAAGTAGGCCATGTCCTCGGGTTCAAGATAAATGCGGAATACCTAGATAGGAGGCTCTGAACAAGGAGGTGAGCGAGCATAAGCATACAAAACAATGAACTATTATATTTCCCTACGGACTATGGTATCTATGTACAAAGACTTGCAGCAGTGATATCGACATTTTCAACTCTTTTAATATCCAGAACTCCTTTCCCAAGATAATAGCAATACTTTTAAATGATGTCATGATTTTGTGTTCAGTCCTCGATACAAGACGACAGCCGTTCAGTCTCGAGGTTAGGTTGCGTTAAATGTTTATGTGCTCGATAAATGTTCAAAGGGCAGCCTTCCAGTTGTGCCAGCCCAAGAGAGTGACCTTGGCCAAGAACAGTGAGATCATGGATGCCACGTAAACAGCACCAGTCAAGATGATAAGTCCCCAGTATTCACCACCATTAGCTTGGACAATGCTACCACCAATGGGAATACCAATCAGACAAGCAAAAGACACGATTGTATAGGCCGTCGCATAATAACGTCCATACTCTTGCGTCTTGCACAGTCGACCGATACAGACAGGTGCAATGGCGATGGATGTTCCTGAAGAGAAACCGAACAGGACGGTGAAGATAATGACACCAGCTGTGGTTCCACCAAGAGGTAACCATACGCAGAAGCAGGCCACAATAGCAAGGATCACGGCCAAAATACTAACGTTAAAAGGACCGATCACATCGGCATAGTAGCCAGGCAAAAGTCGACCGATGACCGAACCAGCGTTGAGGATAGGAATGAGGTTATAGGAAAACTCCTTTCCAAAGCCCTTGTGCAGCGCATATGTCGAGATGTAGCCCAGAGGAATGAAGAGGGAGAACTCCAACATGAAGACGCCAATCGTGGTGAAGAGGAAAGGCAGACTCTTGAAGATGAGAAAGTTGGGGTGGGCGGTGGCGTCCTTAGCGGGTGGAAGTCGAGATTTGAGAAGACAGATACCGATCAAACTGCAGCATAGGCAGATGAGAGCAATGACTCGAGTGGCCCATCCGTAACCAATCTTTTCGATCAGCCTCGTCAACATGAAAGGGTAGATGATACCGCCAATTCCACCAGCAGTAGATGCAACGCCAGTAGCGAGTCCACGCCGAGCCTTGAAGAAGTGGCCTACAGCAGCGATCGAGGGTGTGAAGAGTAGTGATGAGCCAAAACCACAGAGGAGACCAAAGGCAACGACAAAGTGCCATAGTTCTGCAACAGTCAGCACATAAAAACCAACAATGTCAAAGAGGACTCACCAGATGCAAAACTCATAAAGATCATACCGCCAACGGTGAACACAGCACCGGCAATGACAAGCCATCTCGGACCATACTTATCAAACACAGGACCAATATACACACCGCAGAAGAATGCGAGAAAGGTGTAGATGGAAAAGATCCAACCAACAGTTCCCTCGCTGTACTCTGTGAGTTGGTTGTCGAGAACATAGGCCTGAAACGTGCCGAGGGTGTTCATTAGTCCAAGCGAAGCGAATAGAGAGAACCACGAACCAGCGACCACAGACCACGCCTCCAGGCCGCCCTCGGGATACGTTTCCTGGAACGACGCTGTCGATGCTGCAGTCGGTTGCTTTTCTAGATCGGCTCCTGATTTGGCGTTGGTTTCGTCTCCTTGGTCGAGCTGGTTGACATGGTCGTTGATCTCGTCGTCCTCGTAGAGGGCACGAGATGTGACTTGGTGACAATCCATTGTTTTGACTCTGAACAAATCGCAATGATTCTTTCCGTCCCCAAGTACCTAGCACGCTTTTTCTTTTCTTTTCTTTCTTCCTTCTTTTACAATTGTCGTAGCATATCAAACATGTAGTTGGCAACTCGGGGGCGAAAACAAAAGATCGGACATGCTTAAATATAAGAATGATCGGATTTCGGCGTGGCCCCGGGTCGAAAAAGCCCAGGCCCGCTTTCGGAGTGCGGCCTGAATTGCCGTAGTGGTCGAGTTTCTCGTCGACATGAGAGTAATGAAAACTCATCATTTGTTCGTCAAGGTTCTATAGCTCCACCCTTAACACGGATATATACGGTCGTAAAATCAACTGAGAGAGACCTGCAAGACCTGTTGGGTCTAAACCCAAAGCATGTGTAGACGCCTTCTCAGGACAAGTCCCATTGTTAATGCAGCCTAATTTGCCCATCTTTTCTCCTCGGGAACGAGCAAACATTGACATTGTCGGTCAAGATGGTCAAGGCACTTGGTCCTCCGTCATTGAATTGTGGGTGGTCAGATGGGTCCTCTCTACCCCCAGCTTTATCCCCATGCCGCTATCTTAACCGGCCTCGAACCCCTCGAGCTCGCTGTTGGTCTGAGTCACATCGCTCTTCTGATAGGCTTGAAAGTCGTGATTGAATGGCTTCGCCCAATTATATCCTTTTTGGGAAGTAATTGGGTCGGGGAATTATGCATTACTATCTGTCAATTGCATCAATGGCACCATAACTTGGCTGGCTGAACTAACCTCCTCTCCAGAATCAAGCCTCCTCGTCTTCCACATCCTCCATGGTCACATGCCGTGATGATTGGCCTTGATCGGGTCGTGCTTCCGAGCTGCGACCTGCCGTCTTGAGATAGCCCTCTTGTTCAAGTCGATCTGCTTCCTCCGGCTCTATTAACCCTCCTTGACCCTGGCCCTTGTTCATCTTCATCTTGACTGCCGTAGGCACAAATGCCGAAACTGCCTCTTTTCTGAGATCGCGCACCACAGGCTTGGCTTCATATACTGTTTTTGCTTCGACGACTGGCGCTTCCCTCTTTTGTTTGTCCTCGGCGTCCGGCCTAGGGTTCTCTGCCTCTCTCCTTGCTCGTCGTTCGGCATACCATTTGTCCATGACGTCTTTAGGAATCGGCGGCGGTGTATCTCGAGGCATAGGAATACTCTTGACGTCGTCGGGGACTTCTTCGTCGCTTGTTGTAGCATCATTTGAACCTCTGCGCCTCTTCCCTAATACCCTAGATCCTGAGTCGTGATCTCTGTTCCATCCTCGACTAAATGTTGGCGCCTTGTCGCCAAGTGCTTCTCTGGCCTTCTTCACTGCTTTTATTTCCTTTTCAAGTCCTTCTAATGTTTGTTCCTCGTGACGAGTAAGCTTGCCGCCGCTTGATGTGATTTTCTTGAGGTCGTCGATCTGTTTTTGAATGCGCTCGGGATTCTTTCGCGATAGCTTCTCGTTCAAGCGTTCTTGTCGTTCATGCTTGCCTATGATTCCGATTAGTAGGTCAAATGCAATCGTCAGAATTCGTCTTACCTTTCTTGAGAGCCTTCGCCTTGTCAGCTTTGCGCTGAGCCTGCACAGGGTTGTAATTCTTCTCTTTTGGCATTGTCAAGTATCGGAGATTGGTACTTGTACGAGGTTCAAATCGAGACTGTCAATATATTTTTCCTGAGTCCCTGTTGAAGGCCAAAAGCAAGAAATAATTAATCGCTACTGGATATGCGAGAAGTTGTTGTAAGCTGAGTACGACTTGTTCAAGATGGTTTGGTCTGGCTAAAGCTTCCTTGTCGCGATCACCTGGCTCCACTTGATGACTAAGAATGGTTGTCATGATAAAAATCACAACAGCTTTCGGTCAACGATGGACTCAGAAATGATGTCACGGCGATCTTCTACTTACGGCTGAATATTTTTAGATCTCAATTTACTGGCGTATGCAGGGTCTGGACATTTCAGATTAGCTCAAAGTTACTGTTGTAGTGTGCAATTTATCGTTGAATGCTAATATTCGTATCACAAAATCGCCCCCAATACAACTGGTCATTCTTTGCATACATAGTAATGAAAGTTGAATAGTTCCTTTGATGTACATATCTGATCAGCATGTGTGTTGCCAAGTCACAGTGATCATATATCCCCTGTTGAGCCCTTGACAGGTGAAACCAGAAATAAGTCATAATTATTCATAGCAGCAAAAAAATGTCCCTCCAAAAGCAAAGCATAAGTAAGTCCCCAAAGAAATTTCAAGCTGAGTTAACAGGTCGAAGATTTCATGGCATGCTATATAATCATACCATAGACCATCCTTTCTCCTTTCCATGCATCCAATTCCGTTGACAGAGGTAAATCAAGCACCGGAATCCCTTGGTTTTCTGATCCCATCCTGTCTGTTGTAAACGCCTTAATCATTGTAGCTGTGTGCTGGGTATGCCGCCGATGTTTGTAGTGTACAGCCGAATCTTTGTTCATAATAAACCTGGTCTCAAATTGGCAGACCAATATGCTTATCTTGGTTTGGGTCACTCGACTTTATTTCCACACCCAACTGTTGGGCGACACAACTACTGGAGACGTCTTTGCCCATATACTTTTGCAGAATGGTGTCAAAGTCGTGCTCAGCAACCACAGGACCAGTGCCAGAGCACTTGGCCTTCTTGGTAAGTTCGGAGCAGAGGCCGTCCAGGTCGAATTCACCATTCTGTGCCTTGGGGCAAGCTTGAAGTTTCTCCCTGTAGAAATGTGTTAGAGAAAGATATTTCCTGATCCCAAAAGTTAATACATACCACAGTTGATTGCAGTTCATGTTCTGCTTCTTAAGAGGTTCGTCATCGGACTCCTTTTGAGCATCAATCTGATCAATCAGGTTCGATGGCTTCTTGACCTGGCCATTAAGATGCGTGCTGGGGCTGTTAGGAGCCATGTTGTAAGGAGTAAAGAAATCGCTATCAAGAGCGTCGTTGAAGAAGTCGTCGAAAGATGGGTTTGCCAAGACGTTTTCTTGAGGTTCACGATAATCACCAAAGAGCTGTGGGTCAAACTGTCCACCGTTCTGTTGTGACAGCCAGTCAAAGTTGGTGCTATTGAGATCGATGTTGCCGAACTGACTGGGACTGTTATTGTTGTTGTTCTGATGTGTCTGCTCCTCGCCAATGGTAGTCATCGTATCAACAGGCTTGAAGCCCATGGGAGACTGGTTGAAAGGCTCGGGCGATGTTCCGCAAGAAGAGCTGGGGCCAGTGTTTGAATGGGATGAAGCAGATGGGGAGCTGGAAGCGCCATTGACGCTGTAGTTTGCGGAGTCGACGCTCGCACGAGAGGGGTTGGTGGCAGAGCTTGCCATGGAAGGGCTGAAGACACCCGAGAACTTGGCCAAGTCATCCTTGAATTGTTGTGCGGTTTGCGCGCTGTGGTTGACGCTGTTGGCAGTTGGGGTTGGGTATGTGATCTTTTGCTGATCCGGGCTTGTAGGCGATGAGCCAGTCTTACTGACAGGCGGCCCTGGAAGCATGCCAAACTTGGGAAACTCGAACTGGAAGTTAACATCACCGAGGTTGCTGACGGCAGCGCTGCCGAAAGGAACCTTGTCCCTTGGCAGTGACTTGGTAGCTGACATCACTGTGACCTTTTGCTTATACTGGTTGAGTTCAGCTGTCATGCGCTCAACCTGAGCTCGAAGCATGCCATTCTCATGGTTGGCGGCCTGTGAAGCCTTCTCTAGCTCTTCAACCTTTGTCTCAAGATCCTTCAAGTGCTTCTCCTTGCGTTCTCTGAAAGCACGCTGGGCAGCCCGGTTTTGAGCCTTGCGCTTCTATTATATGGATTAGTAAGTGATAGGCTTTATATGTAATCAATTGATAAGACGTACGGAGCTGGGCTCGGATGTAAGAGGCTTACGACCGGGCTTCTTAGGGACCTTGTCGGTACTCTCACGGCGCTTGTGATCTCCACCAGGGCTATCTTCATCATCCTCGTCGTCGGGGTAGCTGCGCTTCTCTGGGGTATCAGTCTCTGGGGAGTCGGACAGAGCGACAGAACCAGAGTTGTTGTTGGGCTCCGTGGAAGCAGCGGGAAGATCTCCAATCATGGAAGGCTGGTCCTCGCTGGCGAAGGAGAAGTCGAAGCCAGAATCGCCAAAGTCATAGTCGTAGTTGTCGAGGAAGGGACTCTCCTGGTAACCTGTAGCGGTGGCGGACTTTTGCTGGCCAGCAGAATTGCGGAACGTCGTGGGAGAAACTGTCAGAGAATTGTCCGCGGAAGAACCAGAGAGCTGCTGCTTGTTGGAGTTGAGAGCAGCAAAGAGCAGGTTCTGCTGTTGCGGGGTCAGGAGAAAGTTGGGTGGCAAAGTGCCTCCAGTACCGGTAGAAGCCATCGCGAAATATGAAACGGGCGATCGAAAAGATGCGTAACGGTGAGAAACGATTTGAAATCGAAGCAGACGAAACTGATGCCGCGCGGGCTGATTATAGATTCAAGCTCTCTGCCAGTCCAGGCTCACGCAGGAGGGGACAAAGAGCCAGACCAGAGGCTGCCTGTCTGTGCCTGAAGCCTGTGTAACGGCGACGTCGGGGACCTAGACGAGCGGGGCGGGCTTCTGCTGGCTGGGTTATGATACTGGCATAAAACTAATTGTCAAGCGGCAGTGAGAAGTGAGGCAAAGTTGAATAATAAGAAGAACGAGGTTTTCGGATTCAGGCCGCAAAGGACAGGATAGAAACTGAAGCTACTATGGTATGTAAGGTAACAGTATGTAAGATTGATGATGAAATCGGTGGTTTCTGGTGTCAGGCGGAGCCAAGAATGGGCGAGGAAGGGAAATCGAGTGAGATGGATGGCTGCAGTAGCAGGTAGAGCGGGGGCAGCTGAGCGGGCGTTGGAGTTGAATCGCACTGTAGGTACTGTATCTACGCGTACCCAGAGCCTAGCAGGGCAAGCAAAGGCCAAGCAGACAAGCAGACAAGGCCAAGCAAGGGTCCAATGCGGAGCGTCCAACTAGAAAATTTGCTGCCTGAGTCACAAAGATTCCTTCTAGTTCATTCTTCCATCAGCTCACTAGACCCTGAACAGGAACCATTCTGGGTGGGGGTCAGCGAGTTTCCGGGAGAGGCTGGGTACAGGAACGTGAACTCTCGACAGTGCGAATAGCGTCAAAGTTGCATTTGTCAGCCGGGGCTACCGGTCCTCGGGACCCATGGAATCTGGATATCTTATGTACAACAGAGAGGACGAAACAAAAAGCCCGTCTAGGCCATGCCAAAACGAGCCATGAGTATGTTATTGTCCGTCTGTCTCTTCTCTCTTTCCTATCGTCTGAGGCTCTGACTCACAATAAAAAAGCCCTTTGGCCATGAGCTTTCATCCATTGGCATGCTGCCTGTGACCGACCTAGCGACTTATACCCGGACGTTTTCGGCAGATATTATTAGTTGACATGCACGCCCTTCGACGTTGTGCACGAGTCTCTCCAGTGTTCTCCCCCTTTCCCGGCCTTGTCTTGTTAGACAGTGGCGATTCCTCCTGAACGGACGGCATTATGCTCCCCCGATTATGACAAAAGCCGTCTACTTGCTGTAATGGCTGACCGTGCTGTCTGTCTCAACTACAATGCAGAATTGACTCGAGGCCATGACCTTGGTTATGCTTCAACTGACAAGCCTCATGACCTCATAGTTAACTTTCTCTGACTCTGCTGCAGCCATTGCCTTATCCCCGAGCCACAACCACGCGGTCCTGTCGAAATTCTCCCCGCCCCCGGATTTAGACCAAGATTCGGAGTTTGCCACACGGCGCACTCATATCACTCTCGGCCAATCAATGGCGATTATTCGTCCCAATGGGTCAAGTCCAGTTATCAATCGCTGAAATTTCCAACATATTTTTGTATCTCAACGGCGGCCAGAAACAGGTCTCTGGATGCGAAAATACTTAAGAAACAATTGCACGATTGTAGCCAATCACACGTTTAAGCTGTGTAACAATCCAGCTAAAAGTTAGCAGGTTCGGAGCTCAGGTCGGACGTAAGCCTCTGCGGCGTAGCGCGGTGCGCTCGATCTGATATGCATGGATGTTTTGGAATCATCCAGGACCCTTGTTCTATTTGCATGAACTTGCACGTGATTACTCTCTCAATTCTACTCCCATCTTGATACATCCGTAACGTCTTGGCTTAACCTATAGTTCAACGTAGTGAAATGTTCAACCATGTTCTTTGGGCTTTTGGTAGTTCTTCAGTCCTACAATTCCCCCTAGAAGGTCGATATATCTTTCGAGAATTGGACATCAGCTAATATGTCCCTCTTTTCAAACGCGATACCAATGGAGGGCTTTTGCCACCTCCCAATCTGAAATATATGCTTGTTCTCCAGAGCATGTCGTATATGTCAGAGGTCGTATTTCTTCATCGTGGTCAAAGCGATGCAATACCCTTACGACGCGGTAAAACTGAAAGTAGTTTACCTAACTCCCAGGGCGTCTTGGTGCTTATATCAGCGTTATCAGTGTTATGGCCAGCACTTGAGCCGGCTCTCGTTGGAGATATTGAGATTGCGGCTGGTGGGCGTCGCCCAAGTACTGAAAGGGACTTTGCCTGATGGCCGCCGTTTGGGAGGGTTTGATACGAAACGATTTAAAATAATGGTCACTTGTTGATACGGATTGATTCCGTTTGGCGGTATGTCATGTGTATTGTAAGTGCAGTTATGACCAACAACTCTGGTATTGGTCGACCTGAGAATCAATCCCACAGGCAGTTTAGTTCATCACTCAGTTGCCATCCTCCCATCTGCCATCTCCTCGGCTCAGTTGGAGTTGACCCCATCCTCGAACATATCGCGCATGCGTTGACAGGCATGCACCGCCTTGAGAGCGGAAGTGGCCCAAGCGATGATATGCTGCTGGGCAGCCTCCATAGTGCGGTTGCCGACCCAAGGGCAGTACTCCGTTTCGCCCTCTTTGGGAGAACGCCACATCAGGTTTATTCGGCGTTTGGCTTGTCAAGGATGCTTGTTGTGTGCCTCGCCCATGGAAACTGATGATCTACTAGCCTAGAGCTCACGGCTCATAGTCACTGTCATCTAGGCTGGAATCAATGTTCATAACCTCAATGACCGACAAGCAGACAGACTCGTCGTCACTGCCATCGTCACTGCCATCGTCGCCGGAGCCCATGTCCATGTCCAACGAGCGGACTCCAGGGCTCCCGTCATTGACAAATTCAGCATCCTCTCCACTCTCTTCTGAGCCAGCATTGACGTCCTGGTCGTAGTTGATGAGGTCTTGTGGAAACAAGTGACTGTATAGGTGGAGGATGTCAGGGTAATAAGCCTCGGCCTGAGCGCTCATGATTGCAAGATACGGCTGTTGGGTGTAGTCGCCCCAGAGCACAGCATTGTGGAGAACAGTCGACGAGAACCTCTTCCAGCGGTGTCCAAGGTCTTCGAGTCCTTCAACAGGGTGCCAAAGGTCCAGAATCGCCGTCATCATCCTCGTCGACACTGTCACTATCACTGTCTCCGTCGTTTTTCTGGAGAGACTCGGTCTCACTTGTCTCGCTGGCCTCAATCTCAGACGGGGCGTCATCCATCGCGACGTTGTTGATATCATTGAGCCAAAAGCCAGGCTCATGGGGAAGCTTGTCTTTATCGCAGACTTTGAAGGTCACACCAAGGTACTTGGTCGAGTTGCAGCGGAAAGCTGGACTGTAGACAACCTGATACGGATTCTCAGATTGCGCGCAGAGCATCATCTCGAGGTGACTCAGAATCACTTAATCAGGTTCGAGGTAAGGTTGTTTATTCTTGATTCAGCTCTTGCAGAGACTTTTGAAGTCGGGCATTTTAGAGAGACTTTTGACATCGGCGACCTCGAGTGTAAGGAGCTTCTTGAGGATGGCCTCCTCGTCGTTGCCAGGGGATCCATCCTGTAGCTTGTACACCTCGGCCTTCAGGAGTTTGTACTTCATTCCGAACTTGTTCTCTCTGTGAGTGACGGATTCAAGAGGAGATGGAGATGGTAATACTTACTGTTTGTTCACTGAGAGGTTGGTGCTGTTGGGTGTGTGCGTTGGGTGTTAGTAATAGAAACTACTGCGATAATAATGTTCAATAATGTTGCGAATGTGGAAGTTTCTTCTTGGGTAAAGATGCGTGGGAGAGAGAAACATTTAATGGGAGAGAGAAATAACTAAGGTAGAAGTCAGAATGCGTAGCGTAAGGTAATATGTACACCTTAGGTCGCTGATTCACTGACATTACACTGCCACTGACCAGCATTCTTTACCACTATCTAGGGTATTTATTCAAATTTATTCGTTTCCTTTTGGCTTATTTGTCAGTTGTCTTAGTTGCCTTAGGAAGCTGTTTATTCACTTAGAGCCTCCCCTTTGATACTCTTTCTCTCCTTCATCCAGCACACATCATCATCAACCTCCGCAGACTTTGAACCTCAGCGAGCGATTATCTTTACGACAGAACGCTTCTTTCTGCCTCTGTCGTCTCATCTGTGTTTTATTTCCCTGAAACCGCTTTTAAGATGAGAGTGTCAACGAAATGGGGAACTTTCTGGGCCTTTTGCCGGCAAGACCCATGGCAAACACGCTCGAAAGACAGGATCTCAAGAAGAACCTCGCCCAAGTGAACTCCTCCCTTAGATATATTTATGGGAATGAATTCTTCCAGACCGTTCGCCTGTGTGGCACCATGTCCCATGTCCCATGTCTCATGTCGCCGAGAGACTCGGGAAGCTCTTTGGTCAACAGGAACATCCTCGTGTGTTTCTCCTCAGGTCAGCGATTAAGTATGCTTCAAAGTCAAACTTCAGCAACATCAAAATCTTCTAACGCTCGCAGGCTCCTTGAAATTCAAGTTGAAGCTGTACCAGTCCTTGACCTCCGAACTGCTCGCGACCATCGGCAGGACTTCGATGGCGTCCGCTAACTCCCACGAATCGCACAAGCCATCAAAGAACTCACAGGGCTCGTTGGGATATCTATCCACTTCAAGGCCAATGGCAATTCCCGATCGAAGTACGCAGACCTGGCTCAGTTGTTGAGGCAGACTTGGTAGAGATAAACCTCCGCGGCGTCCGCCTCATCGGTGGTGGCCACGATTTGGGCGCAAGGGGCTTCTATTAACCCTCATGAAGATGTGTGGTCCCTCGCAAGCTCGATGTGTCGACTTCGATCACCACCCTGGCATCGTCAACTTCTTGGCCTCTCTTTCTGAAACTCGGAGCCAGATACCAGCTTTATACGCTGGTAATGAAGGGCGAAGTTTCATTAACGGGCATCTCATACCTAGAACCGAGGTGTCCGACAGCTGTCGTTATGTCTTCTGCTTCTTGCAGAAGTTGGTTCTTGTCAACAGAATCAAGCATAACAGCGTTGTCCAGAATGGAGTACTCAGCGACCAAGGTGGGCTATATCATCTTGTAGGTAACCCAAACCCCTGGATGGATCCTTCGAAAGTCAAGATCGATACTCATAACTGAAACTTTGCAGGATAATGCTATACTCACTCTTGCGCGGATGGAGGAATCTGACCTGCGCCATCTCCGACGCTTTGCATTCTCTATCTGGTCGGGATCTGGTCGCACCGTTATCTATCGAGACGAAGAGTACGAGAACATCAACGACATCTTCCTTAACGACTACGGGGCTTCGCAGATCAATTTCATCAAGTCTCTGGTCGTCGACATGATGGACCATCTTCCCCAGCTCGATGAGACGTGTATTCTTCCCACCAGGCAGCACTTATATCAAGGAAACGAGTGCTGGGAGACGGTTACATCAACAGGGAGGATCTGCAGTATCTAGGATCCCCCACTGTATATTCCCATTGTCCCTTGAGCACCAACTTATGCTCCCGCGAGGAGACCGACGTCAGCTTCGGCTCAACGTCGATGAGGGGCATTGAGGTCATTCCGAATATAAAATTAGTGCAACATTACTCTCTTGCTTGAAGTTGAGCTGTTTCAATTGCTATAATTTGCCTCATTTGTCATCTCGTAGGCCGCTTTTATCTTGAACATTGATACGGCAAGATGTGGAGGAGAGTTCAAGACTTTCTTTTTGAGGGCTAGAAAGTAAAAGACTACAGTGATAAGTTTATGATAACTTAGGTAAATTTAGGATAACTTGGCTAATCTTAGGATAACTGAGGTAAGTTTAGGATAAACTTAGGGTTTCCATTACTGAGATCTCTGCCTCACAGTGGGATGCCATGTATGGAGCGCCGTACCGTTTCACTTAATCTGACGTGTATCAAGTCCTTGAGAACACCCATGAACTACTTGGGAACCCTGACTTCCGATAATTCTGCGTTCGCATGTTTGAAGGAATCGATGGCCATTCTTTCAACGAGAACTACGGCTGGACTCCTGTTTTCCATCACGGCTCCAGGACATCTACAACCTTGCTTGCTTGTTTCCAACTCTTCTCTTACAAGCCTGGGGCAAGGTCTTCTGCGAGATTCAGTGCGTGGAGTATATCGCGGATGGGGAGCAGTATTGGATTCCTCGTGTGTTCCTCCGCTCTCAGCGGGTCACCGACCTGGATCTACCCCATCATTAAGGTCGATGATCATCCATAGGTAGTTCGAGGCAACCGTTCTATACGCCGAGAGCATGGCCTATGCAATTTTCTCTGCCCTTGCAGCCTAAACCTAAAATAGCTGCTGAGTGTCTGGATCGCAGCGCTAATTGTAGCGGCATCGCCGAGATTTCGTGGGGATAGTTTGGTTGCAATGTGTGATATACGATTATTGCAACGGAGGATCAGATATTACAGGAGCGAAATTGGACGCAAGAAAGATGGAATACAGACAGTAAGCGAGGCCGAATATAGATACACAACGTACTTCAATCTCCTCTCCTCTCCACTCTGAGCGTGAATATCCTTCCTGCCTTCCGTCACTGATCGAGGAGGCAGGAAGCCAAGTTGCCAGTTAAAACCTCTGCCAGCCCCAGGTGAGTTCATAGAGAAAACCATCTCTGTGGCGGGCATCGAGCCTGGGATAAGATGAACCCTGTATTATTTAGGAATTGTGGTGGCCGCCCAACTGAAAATGAAGAAGGGCGTAATGGTGACTACCATGTATCTCGAGGAAACAAGGCTTGCATGTGTCACCTTCTTGAGACGGGAAACTATCGTGGCCAAATGTATGCGAGATATCATGAGCAGGAAGCGCTTCGTGTCCGCGAATAACCCTATTCATGGAATAGCTCTTGCCTTCGCCTGTCAGTTGATTGGACAGACCCTTCTTGGTGAACTCCAGGTTGACAAGAATGATCATGGTCTCTGATCAGATAACCTGATGTCCGTATGGCTTCTTCATTATGGTCTGAAGTTGCATGGAGTCCACGTTGTCATCATCCGTTTGTGTCGGGGCTGATTCTGGTCGTACCATTACAACGGGATGCAAATCAGTGGCAGATGTTTCCACTACCACCGCATAGACATTCTCATTCCCGTCGTTTTCTGTCGATGGTCTTAATAACTTCTCAGCCGCTGTGTTCCTCAAGGCATATTTAGTCACGCAGCCTGTTGCAATAGAAGCTCTTGGCAGTACTTGAAAGATCTCGATAGGCGCCGCTGATTTCCTCCATCCATCGACAAAATCCTCGGCTTGGCTGTCGTTGGGAGCTTGGAATTGTTGAGGGCGCCGGAGGGCTTCTGCCTGTTCCCCAGTGAAGTGAACGCTGATCCCCTTTACTTCGTAGTCTCGATATTGACTCAATTTATATACTGACGTCGAGGAGGAAATGGAGTCATCCTGCTCTGTCTATGAACTCTGCGGTGAACGTGGCGGCGCTTCCATTGACCATCGCTCTTCGAACATCATGTCGAATAAGGAGTATTCCCGGCCTGGCGAGGGGCCAGCCTCAATTGTCTCACGGTATCTGCCATCCGGCCCCCGTAGTCGGATGATATGCTTCGTCATGTTGTCGGGAAGGGAGATCTCTCCGCTTCCAGAGGAAGGAATAGACTGAATGTTTGATTCGATGTGTTGTGCTCTACAAGGCTCAAGCGAAAGGTACTGTGGATACTTCTGGAGATAAGCAGTCAGGACGTCGCTGTAGGCTGTATACCAGATGTGAGTGTTTATTCCCAGCTCTCGGATTGGAAAGCAATCGACGCCTCCTGTGACCTATTGCGGAGAAGAAGGCAGGGAAGTTATGCTTGAATCTGTTGAATCCGCCCCAGGAGACTGGCCTCGCCTGGCGTCCTCGAGTTCCGCGCGCAGTGCCAAAGGGTTGGTGTCGGGTAGAGCCTCGTTAGCCCACGGCTGAGTTGTAAATATTAGTGAATCCGCGAGGCGATGAGGATTCTGGTCACGCTCTGAGAGGAGCGTTTGATCTATGTCCCCCTGTGCCTCGTCTTCGCCGCTGAGCACATCGATGGCTACGCCGACTCCGTGGTCTTGTTCGACTGGTATTGGCCGTGCTGTAGTGGGAGGTATTTGATAAACCGCTCCCCAACCAGCTAGAGGAACCCACAAGAGTCCTTGGTGTGTTTCAACTGCTTGCCACTCGACGCTGTATGCACTCCCTTCAACGAGGGCCGGAACACGAACCCACTGGCGCCCGTTAGGGCGTTGGACTCTGTATTCTATGTGCGCTCCAGACTCGGTGTGTACCGGGCGACTAAGTGCAGTGCGTGCAGTGATAAGGGCTTTTGGTATGCTCAGGTGTAGATACACACCATAGATAATTGCGCTGGAGGAAGACAAGTCAGCGACCGAACTGAAGATGCAAGGATAAGCAATTACCATTGTATGAAGATCCGCTTGTAGTAGCCATACACATAAACGTAGTCAATATACTTGAAGCAAGGAATGTTGAGTATGCGAGAATCTGGGCCAAGCTGTGAATATGATGACTCAAGGCTTAGGATAACGTTGAATAAGTTTAGGATAACTTAGGGGAATTTAGGGTAATACTCCCTAAGCTTAGGATAAACTTAGGCAGGCTTATGATGGCTTTACCTAATCATTATCTTCTCCTGGCCGAGAGTCTACACCTATGACGCCAGGTTTGAAGGATAGAGAAGATAAATCCTATCTGCGGATGAGATGGCGAATATGTCGTCGATCCCAAGGCATCTTCCTGATTCGACACAGGCGAAGTGTTGTCATCTTCCCCATAAGTATAGAGAATAATGCCTCAAGATCCTTGCTTTTGCCCTTCATTTCCTTTCCAGATTGCTCAACGCTGTTGAGACTTTCACGAGTCCAGAGCCAGGAGGGACCCGGAAGACTGATGAATTCTCCATCACCCAATTGTCGGGTGCTGTGGCCTCTTTGGAACCAAATTGAGTATTGCCCCCTAAGCATATCTCATGAACCATTGTGACCGAACTTGGTGCCCACTTCACCGATTGCCATCTGCTGCGTCGACGGCCATCGGGTCATAGTCGAACCCCGTGTTTAGGAGACCATTTCCGATGAAACAAAGTCGCGTTGCTATGATTGTCAATATTGAGCCCCATTTATTTAAATTGATTGACATACCGAGATGTCTGTTTATGGTACAGGCTCTCGAGTCCCCGGATCTTCAAGTCCTTTGGGCTGTTGTGGTTCATTTTCTTCTTCGTGCCAAGGATACCACGAGATGCATTCTGCATACTGTGGATTGATGAGGCCCAAATGAACATGTTGCCATCTCTTGAATGGGGAAGAGGTTGGATCCTTCAAGTGATAGAGACTGGGTGTATCTAGTAGTTATCAGCACGTGTATCGTCGTGATGGCACTCATCATTGCGAGCGCCAAGGTGGAGGACATTATGGAAAGGGCGCGGTGTTAAGTTGAAGTAGGCTCACCTGTGAGCGGACAAGTATCTCGCCAACTTACTCATCCTTAGGAGGCACATGCTGTGCTTGTCGCAGTTCCCGACGGTATGTCGAATGGCTAAGCATTTGTAGAAGAGGCTTTCAAGTTGTGATGTCAAGTGCTGGCGTACGTGTTGGAGTGAAGTGGCCGCCGGCGCATACGCAAAATGGTCTTCCATCTTCTCATATTTCGACCTTATATCTAGCCATTCATCATCAGCTTCCAAACCCGAATCTCTGTCGTTGGTGGAGGATATGTTGAGCCCGAAGTTGCCTCCTCCTCCCGTTACTCTATCACCCTGTTGGTCTGGGTGTCTCCCTCATCGTGACTGAGACAGATTAGGTAGACGTCAAGCAGCGATGTGGTCGCAAACAGTCACTAATTATGGTCAATTTTTTCCATGTGCCGGCGGTGATCGTTCAGCATCTTATCTTCTCCGATTGGTGAGCATTCTGATATGCTTCGGTTGTCTGAAGCCTGTCAAAATCCCTCTGTTGATGAGATATGGATTTGCGATAGGCATCCACGTTTCTGTTCCTCATTGCCCTTTCCTCCAATAACTTGGTGTGATACCTCCTCGCCTTCTTCGCACTCATTGTGTCAGAAAGCTGTTCCTGGGCTTCCCGCTTTTCCACACCTGAGCCAGGTGGGCGACCTTAAATATGTTAATGTAAAAGAACAGACTGCATCGCGTGTTTCCTACCTCGCTTGCGTGGCGTCATCATTCCGAGTGCCCAAGGTGGTGCAATGAGAGAATATTGGTGATGGAGGAGAAGAGTTTTGAGGTAACTACCGGCATCTGTTTCTCAGTTATCAACACTGTTTCCTCATAGTAGGAGTGTGGAATTGCTTACATGGGAGGGTACAAAGAAAGCCAGAGCGTCGCAAGAGCTTTAGCTCCCTTCTCTCCTTCTTCAAAGTCCGGGCTCTGGAAAGATGCAGAGGTCAGGTGTGCTGTCACGGCACAGCGTCGAAGGGGCACTGGGACAACCTTTGTTGCGGCTGTCGGATGCCCTTTTGGACTTTAACAATGTATGATCCTGAAGTCTTCGCACAATATCCTTGAAAGTTTCGGTATCAGAGAGGCATCCTTTGGCAGCTGCCAACAGCTGCCACGCTCTTGTTGCTTCGCATGAGTGGCAGCCAATATATATGAAGTCGAGGTAGGTCTGCATCGTATTTGGTTTTCTAAACCATTGAGCCTGGTGCATTGGCATTCATCGTGTTTTCGTCGGGTCGAGTTCACAACTAACAGGGCGGACCAATGGGCATTATGCCTTGGTCATGCTGTGCTCCTGGGCGATAAACTTCTATATTATTCCTTTCTGCCTGGCATTCCTCAGATAACCAGTGACGGTTCCGCTTACAGAATCGGCACTGAATCGGGGATGGTTTCTGTCCAGTCGAGAACATCTGGATGACTCCTCCGGATCAACGTCCTTGATCCTAGTATCTGCAGCATATGTTTACGATCCCGATCTCCGATAGGGAACATTGGCTTCGTGCTAGGAGTTTCCATAGTTTCGGGGTGGAGCCTTCGGTATTGCGACCACGTGGAGAGGTAATCCAGAGCCCTCTGGCAAATGTCCAGAGAATAGACCGGTACTGCTCCTGCAGAATATAGCAAGACGTCTATAGTCACCTTTGCCTCTGGCTACCGATGATTTGTGTTGAGAATATACGAATGAATGCTCTTGCGACTCTGATCGCTTCGCGAAAAGGCCGGCGAGGCCCTAACGCTTCGTCCATCTACTTGACCTCGTATGAGAGTCATGGTGATAACTCAACGGCAAAGGTTCCAGGTATCTGGGGGCCGATCTGGGGACTTAAATGCACGCAACGGTCCTCGTCCGCATGGTAGGAGTGGTAGCCTATGACCGGCTCAGGGTGTGGAACCTCAATGTGGCTAGCAATGCGGAATGCGTTGCACTCCGTGCCATGGACAAGATGGCCGGTACAGTCAAACGCCACAGAGACGCTACAAAAGTTGTTATTATATAGTTGAGGGAATAGAGGAAGCAATTGTTCGTCATTGGCTTTGTATCCACGCGAGTATTGTGAGGGAGACCATCCCCGCTCATCAAAATCGCGGCTGGAATGAAACCATCGTGATCTCTGACTTCGCACTGACTCGTTATTTCATCAGTTGAGATGTTGGAAAGCTTGGCGACTTTCCTGGCAAGGCATGCCAATTTTGGCGTACAGTTGTCGCATGCCCAGTGAGTGAATCTCCCTCAAGTTGATATATAAATTTGGACTCGCTTGGATATACATGATGGTATTCTGCAGGTTGAGGATCTCACTCAGGACACCCTTACAGACCACTTTGATCCGGTGATGAAGGGATTTTCCAAAATGTAGCTTGGCTTTTGAGTATGCGAGTGTTCCTAGTGCCCCCAGGAACCGGCCAGAGTAATGCACTCCTTGTCACTAAGTTCTAGAGCCAGGAGGCCAAACCCTTCTGTGTATACAGTATTAGCGACAGAAAAGTCAAGGGGCCAGATGAGAGTTTGACAGGGGGCTTACTCTAGCCAATACTATATATATCTATATATCGGGGTTTCTCGTGTTATATGTATCGACACTCTTATAAATGGGGGTTTTATAAAGTTGGCTGATTCTGACTGGCTCTAAAGAGCACCTTATTAAACTTCAGGCCCCCGGAACTTGCGATGTTCTTGGACCGAAATATATGTGCAGAAGACCGGCACGGAAAGTGCTTGCTTCTTGAAACGCCAATGTCTCGCATACACAGCATCAGATCCATGCCTGAAGCCAGAGAAGAGCCGTACGTCTCTGGGGATACGAAGAGAACTGTTATTGCGGGCTCCTTGAGAGGTCTTGTGGGACTTTTTTATACGCCAGCATTCATTGACTTGACCTATCTTTGGGGTCCTTACTGACATAGCACAGGGCGACTCGCGATCTTCACATCTGCCCATACTTGGACAAGAATCTATACCTTGTTCGCTGCATCTGGCATCAAATAATATATGGCTACAAATATGATAATATATGGTTGCTGCCGAAAGCCTGGACCCAACTCTTCAGCGTCGGCACTCCAGGTGGCAATATGGGGAGGGATAAAGAACGAGAAGCCTTGAACAGGATGAACGGAGAGGACATATTTCTAGTAAATGAGAAACAGGGGGAAGAGGCATCCGAGCCAGTGAAGAAAATACCAGGATTTTCAGCTTGCGAAGAGGAATGGTAAAGGCTGGTAAGCAATACGTACGCAAATAGTTTGCAAACATTACAAGCTGTGTCGGGCATTCCATGAGAAATTTCCATTCCCCCTTTCGCTTTCGTCGCCGGCATCACCTTTACTCGCAAGCATAGATATCCGAAATCTGGCTCACGGAGCTGCATATATCATATTGGCAAGGTTGTGAGGGAGAACAAGTATTCAACCTAAATAGGCATCGGCCTGCTGCCTTTTTCAGGTGCTATTGACAAGACTGATATCCCAACTGGTTAAATCCGAAGCAAAAAGTTTCCTTTGATACACCTGTCTGATGGATCTCTCTCTGTGAAAATACTGGACAAATGAGAAGATCAAACATTGTGATGATCAACGCTGACTGGTATCTTGAACAGTCAAGACATTGTCATCCTCAGCATAGGCATCTACCTTGTACTTGGCAAACTCGCGGGTTGGCACATTATTAGCAAACAAAAGATCAAGCTCTTCAAATGTCTTGTTCTTGGTTTCAGGAAGACGGAAAAACGTCCAAATGAAAAAGACAAAAGAGCAACCTCCCCAGAAAAAGCCAGTCTTACCACGCCAGTTTCCTGCAGTCGGATTGAGCATATAAGGGTTGACGACATTGCAGATGATCTGAGCGATGTAATAGGCAATTCGGCTGACACAAACAGACTTGTTTCTCAATCTGGTCGAAGAAACTTCCGAGATGATTGCGTAACAAACAGGTCCAACAGTCATGTAATACACGCCCAACCATATGAGCATCATGCTGGCTTGCGCGTAGTTTCCTCCTTGGGAGTCTCCAGCACCGACGCTGATGAATCCAACAATCATCAACACAGCCGTGAGCAAGCCAAGCCCCCAAAGATACAATGTACGTCGACCAAGAGGAAGCAGCCACCATGATATGATTGTGCCCACAGACGCAATCCCAAGACCACCAACAGACATTCTGAAAGAAATCGACTCAGGCAAACCTGCCTGCACGAAGAAGAAAGTCGGAGTACCACCCATCGAAGATCCACAGAAAGGCTGGGCAGCAAAGGCCATGCAGGCAATCTCGGTTCTGCGTCGGTCAACCCCACGGAAGCAATCCAGATACGAAGTACCTTGGTCGATGGACTTTTCAATCTCATTGGTATGTATCATCATAGCAAGAGCCTGCTTTGCATGACCTGGAGTTGTTGAGGAACTTAGCCGAGTGATTGACTTCTCAGCGTTTTCGTAATCACCAATCCGGACGTAGTACCACGGGGACTCGGGGGCGAAGAAAAGGACGACGAACAAAGGGACAGGCCATGCCCATTGGATTGCGAAAGGGATTCGGTAGGACCAGTGCCCGGTCGTATTCGAGAAGCCGGCTTGTACTCCAGCCGAAATGAGCTGTCCTATGGCCCAACAGAGGTTGACATAGACAGTCAGATATCCTCTCAATGCCATGGGGCAGACCTCTGATGCATATGCAGGAGCCATAGTGGCGAAAACACCCCATGGGATGCCACAAAGGAACTGGCCAACAAGAAGAACAGGAAGACTCGGTGAAAAGAAGGAGATAAAGATGCAACCACATATGGCAACCAGGGAAGTAAGAAGTACTTTGCGGTAACCGAACTTATATGTGAAGTAACCATTGGCAAATGCGCCAATAATGGTACCGACGCTCACGGCATTCGAAAGTGCATTCTGCCAGGAAGCTGTGATTTGCCAGGAGTTGCTTTTGGGCTGGTAGCTTCCATAATGCTCTCGGAAAGATGGTTGGGCGAAGAAGGATGAGATAAGAACGATATCGTAACCCTCCATGATGATCGAGGTCGAGAGAAGGACCGACCACATGACGGCCTTGGGATATTTCCGAATGGCTTGCAGCAATGTAAGGTTGTGTTCCTCTTCTGCAGCTTGCTTTGCGATGGATGTATCTTTGATCGTATCATAATTTGGCGCATGGTCATCTTCGCTGACCCTAGCTACCTTGTCGTCTGTGATAGCAGCCATGATGCAGGAAAATATGCAATGGAGGCCTGTATGTACCTGAGGCCAGGATAAGACGACATTGACTGCAGGATCAGCGGCATGAGCTTCATTTATAGGGAAACAACAGAGACCACAGACGGTGGTCGCCTGACGAATCCCCGGCGCGTCGTCCCATACTGTCTACGAAAATCCCGGTTTCTTGATGATCAACCGGGGATTGTGGGGAAGAATCTGGGGGATATTCTGCCAAGGGTCTCCGAAGCTTATTGTCCTAGCTCGCGTTGAAGAGTATGGGGTTCCAGTGGGGGCAGAGATGGGTACAGATCTCGTGGTGTTCTGTTCCCCCCACCGGAGCTGCAATTCTGCTGAAGCTCCGGCGGGGGAGGGGAGACACTTCTGTCAATGTCACTGAAACCTTGACGACATTCAGCCTCGTATTTGGCTAAATAGCGGACTGCATTGCTGTAACGTCGATGAGGACCTCAGCCTGCATGTCCGGGTTGATCCCGGATTACGCGCATGAGTAAAGATGCCTGCCGGGAACTTTGATCAAACGTGTTGTCTATAAGATGTTTGTTTTGTTATAGCAAATGTCGGATATCTTTTGGGGTTGTGATTGGTGAGAGAGTAAAGTAGAAGAAATAATATCTGATGGAGTCGTACTTGAGGTATCGGAATTGATTGAATTGAGACCGGCAAGGTCAACCTCAAGAAGGTGCCCTGTAGTTACATCAACACATGTAGGTCGGCTCAAGACAAGAATATATGGATGTTACTATAGCGAGCCAGCTCCTTCCATCTGCTCATTCGCTGATGATGCATTTCGAAGAAAAGGGAAAGCCAGGTCATCAATGCGGAACAAGAAAGATCCATCCCGCCACCTTCGCTTGTCTTACTCCGCACTGCGACATCCTCGAAGCTCTCAACTGTATCCAACGACACCCATCATGAGAAAATGATTCACAAATAATCCTCATCGCAGCGTCGTAAGTGTATAGCAAGATGGAGAACGATGGTGAGGCAGAAGACGTGCAGTGTCACCTCTGTAGGCGCAGCTTCACACGCCAGGAACATCTAAATCGCCATCTGAGAGTCCATACCCATGAGAAGCCATTTATCTGTACGAAATGCAATAAATCTTTTGCACGTCTAGATGTTCTCCAGAGACACGAACTCACACACACACGCACAAATCCCTTAACCGCAGTCGAAACAGTGTCACTTAGAGCATGCACAGAATGTGCGTTTGCCCGCATGCGTTGCTCAAGAGACGCGCCATGCACAAGATGTAAGAAAAGGCGTTTTGTTTGCGTCTACCCTGAGCCCAGGACACGGCCCGAGAAGGAGAAGAAGAGGAGGGCAAAGAAGAAGAAGGATTCAAATCTTCAATCACCCAAACCACCACCCGCAAAAAGCTCGAACGAAGATGCGGAGGGCGAAGATGGTATTCAGGTACCAGAGCTATTGGCAACGGCACCAGTGGAAACAGAGGCATTGGGAACCGAGTCGGTGGAAACGGAACCGGTGGATACAGAGCCGGCAGACACAGAGCTCGTGGACGAAGAGCCTGTGGAGGCTGAGCCAAGAGAAACAGAGCTGGCTATGAACAATAGCGGAATCAATGATGCCAACAACCTTTCTTGGAACATCAATGGTTCCAACGATTTCACGGTTCCTCCAGCAGATGGAACTTGGCCACCTAATGATGAATCAATTGCTGTTGCGCCACAACCAATCAATCCAATGCTCCAAATCGATGACATGGGAAGCTTTCAAGAAGTACCGGATCTCACTACGGCTATCTCCAATATCAATTGGCTCTCTGACAGTCAATTTGCTTCATTGTGGGAGAATCAATTGCCGATTATCCCCGAAGGCCTTGGTTCAATGGCATACACATTTCCCTCTGAATTAATCGGGCCTAATTCTGTCTGTTCTTGGGTCCCAGAACAGCCCCTGGACGTCAATATGAACATCACTGGCTCAATGGAAACACCAGCCATCGAACTGGATGAGACATACTACCCAACAGTTGTGGAAAGCCCTTACGACGGGCACGCGAGTAGTATTAACGGTTCGAATGCGTCATCCTCAAGCAATGGGGCCCTCTACGTGGATGGGACAGCAGCTAGAGCCCCGTTTCGTGGTCAACTACTCCCCCAGCAAACGAACTTACAGAGCACTCGTCCTGAACAGGACCCTCGCCTCCCCGAAGCAGATGGGCCAGACTACAGTTATCTAAAATCCTTAGTAGCGAGTATGCGAGAATCATCTGATAACACGTCTGTACCAGAGGCCCTCTATTCCAAACTATCGTCTGTGATTCAGAATGAGATTGGAATCGATTCGTCACTTGATTTAGACGTTCAGATCCCCCCTCTGGAGAACATTAGGGCCTTTGTGCTGATTTATTACCAATGCTTTCACCCGACGTATCCGTTTATACAGAAAAACTCCTCCGTCTGGCAAATTTCAGACAACTGGATCCTGTTACTAGCTGTAGCAACCACTGGCGCTCGATATGCTGGGAGTAGGTGGTCATCGATTATGTCAGAGCTTCTAGACAAGTGCTTGAGGCACAGGGTTGACTCCATAATCAAAGAAAACACCGGTAGTGCAAAAGGTATTTGGGTGCCAGGCAACTTCCAATCACATGGCCGGATGGACCTCCAAACACTCCAAGCATCTATTCTGAACATAATCTCTCGAATTCATAGTGGCCAAGAAGTCGTGATGGACTGGGCTCTGCATCAAAGGCTCGCTCTAGTAGAAGAATGCAGGAAAATGGATCTACTTTCACAGACCTCGCCACAAACTACTGACACGCCAGGCGACCTAGCTGTCACGGCATGGATGCAAACTCAGTCAAAGTTGCGCACTGGCTTGATGATTTGGGTAAGTTTAGCCCTAGTCTTCAGAGACACACTCTCATGGTTATCTAGATCCTTGACACAATCGTTTCCCACGAATTTAACTGTCCTCAAGTACTGAAAGTACACGAGCTGAAAACAAGACTCCCGTGTCGAGAGTCGATATGGAATCAGCCAACGATGGAACAAATGCACAGTAGAGACGCGCATCAGGGTTTGTATTTTGAATTCCAGGCGAACGACATCTGGCTTATACTGACTTTAGAACCTTCGGATAGTCACGGTACTCGAGGCACTGCATCTTCTTTACATGGAAAAGCGACAACCATCCAACTTAACGGAGTTTGGAAACATCGTCTTAATATACGCAGTGTGTGCGAGGACGAAGGAAGCAGCCTACCAGTATGGAACGGCCTTGTCACGATGGACTCCAGTTGCTCATGTTGAGCCGCGAAAGGAATCAGTTTCCGTGACTGAAACATGGCCACCAACTCTTGAAATGGTCACAAGATGGAGAAACAGTGCCTGCGACGCCTTTGATATTTTGCATTGGAAAGCCAATGGCAAAGCGGCTAATGCTGGTGGGACAGAGCACCCGACGATTCTTCACCTCCACCTTTCCCGGTTGTATATCCTGACACCTACGAAGCATTTTCAGAAGGTCGCTGCGTCTGCAGTCCTACGACAAAATGGCAGCAAACTTCAGCACAATATGGAATACTCGGAAGCCTGTAGTCACATTCAACGTTGGGCCAACATCGACCAGTATAAGGCAAGACTGTCCATAATACATGCTGGCGCTTTGTTGTGGCATGTCCGTCGATATAGTAGCAACGACTTCATAGAGCCCCACGCTATTTACCTTGCTACCCTTTCGATATGGGCTTACAGCGTGTTCAATACCCCTAGGACCGAGTCCCAGCAACAACGTGGTGAAGTATCGAGGTCGGTGCCAGCTTCTGGGGATCGTGAATCGCAGGGATCGGTTGGAAATAATGAGGTAGAGAGCGAGGAGGAGCCAGATCCGACGTTTATTCATCTCGATCGTCCTTGTGATGATGAAATGGTTCAAGTATACATACGTCTAGGGCATAAGATGGCTGGCCACTTACACCGAGTTGGCAATATTTGCAGCCCCAATGCTCCACCGAAGATTCTCAAAGAAGGTATAAGGATGTTATCACATGCAAGAGCCAAAAACAAGGAATGGGGGATCGAAATTTCCTATGTTATGGGTTTGACAAGTCTATTACATGGTACCACTGCACAAGAAAATGGCCGTGCAAGCGGAACGCGTGTATTCTAATAACTTTCTTCTCAACTTTCTCCTGTCATATTGAGATGCCCGCTATATCAGAGGGCTGTACATACCATGGACTCCCAGCGATCCGAAAGTCTCATGCTCCTCGAACAAAGACTGGCATTTGAGTTAAAGGACAGTCAACAGTGACCGTTGTTCCGGACTCGTAAGACTCATCACCGTTGAAAGAAGACCATTTCTCTCCATTTGAGAGCTTGGGTAGGTAGGCCTCCGTCTTGGTTTGACCTGGTTTCAGTACAGGACAGACCAGATACTTGTCGCCATAGAGGTACTGAGTCGAAATGTCCCAGGCCTTCTTATCGTCAGGGAACTCATAGAACAGAGGTCGCATGACCGGTGTTCCCTTTTCATGTGCTTCTTTCATAAGCTTTCGAGTATAAGGTCGAAGGTCCTCCCTGATCTTGATATACTTGACGCAGATATCATAAACCTGAGGGCCATAAGACCAGACCTCGTTAGGAGCTCCACTGCGACATGTTGCACCGCCGGTCGTCCCTTGCTGTGGTTGTTGAGGCTCACGATCACCATGGAGTCTCATAACAGGGCAGAATGCACCCCACTGAAACCACCGCACAAAGAGCTCTCTGAAGCTTTCATCGTTGGGGTCGCCGCCATGAAATCCTCCAATATCTGTGGTCCACCAGGGTATGCCTGAAAGACCCATGTTGAGGCCTGCGCATAGCTGGTTGTGGAAGCTAGACCACGAAGAGGCAATATCTCCACTCCATACAAGAGCTCCATACTTCTGGCTGCCAGCCCAAGCACAGCGAAGGAGGTTAACGATGTTTTTCTGACCCGCTGCCTCTTGGCCTTCATAAAAGGCTTGAGCATAGTTGACGGGATAGATATTTCCGATCGTCCCGTTGGAGCCTAGCCAGTATCGATAGTTATCAAAGTCGTATGCTGCATATTCTGGCTCTGCTTCATCGAGCCAGAACGTCTTGATGCCTTTGGAGTAGTAGTTCTTGTTTACTGTGTCCCATATGTATTTCCTTGCGTCTGGGTTTGTGGTGTCAATATGTACCGTTTGGCCCTGGAAGTCAAGGCCGATACGGACACCTCTATCAGTTCGGATCAAGTATCCATGCTCCAGCATGTACTGGTAATTTTCAGCTGTTTTATCAACGGTTGGCCAGATAGAAACCATGAGCTCGATTCCGAGATCCGTGAGCTCCTTCACCATGGCATCTGATAGCCGTTAGCAATCTTCTTCTGTATCTGAAGTTGGACTCACCAGGGTCAGGCCAGTAGTCTGAGTCAAATTTCCAATCTCCCTGCTTGGGCCAATGGAAGAAATCGATGACTATGAGATCAATTGGAATCTCTCGGCGCTTGTACTCCCTAGCCACTTCGAGAAGCTCCTCCTGTGTCTGATATCGGAGCTTACACTGCCAAAACCCAAGTCCATACTCAGGCATAATGGGAACTTTGCCAGTTGCGTCTGCGTATGCTTCAACAATCTCAGCTGGCGTGTCCCCTGCGACAATCCAATAGTCAAGAATCTGAGTTGAGAATGCCTCGAAGCTCATGATGTTCTTGCCAAACACGGCCCTTCCTATCGCGGGGTTGTTCCACAAGAGTCCATATCCAAGTGAGGACACAGCAAAGGGAACGCTGGCTTGAGAGTTGCGATGTGCAAGCTCAAGATCGAGTCCCTTCAGGTCAAGCCAAGGCTGTTGGTACTGGCCCATTCCAAAGATCTTCTCATCTGGACTGACACTCTCAAGACGCATTGTCAGATGATAGTTGTCCGTTCCCAGTATTCCTTTGAACTCGCGAGCTTCCACTTCCAGAGCACTGCACTTTGGATCGAGAAGATCACGTCTATGACGAGAGTACTCTTCCAGAATAAGTGTTCCATCTGCTTTCTCAATGACCAATTTGCCTTGGCGAGAGATGCGGGCTTTGATGTTGCCATTCTTGATGGAAGCAGACTCCTCAGAAATAGAGATTTCTGGCGTCACTTCAGTAAGTTTCTGAAGCGCCCAATCTTGTGATGGCATCACGGCAGCCTTAGTAGCCCTCACACGGAATGCATTTGGACCCCATGGTTCAATCCAGAGTTCCTCCGCATCATATTTGTAGCGGATGCGAGTCTTGTCTTTAAAGAACATGATGATTTCCAGCCTTCGGATGACAGGGGAATAAGTGACACTGCCTTGAGATGAAAGTGAGGAGAAAGAAAATAGACAAATTCTATATTTCACAGAATCTATGACTTTCTCGTTCTCATTCTGCTTTCATGTAATAAGTATCTCAATTGGTGATCGGCATGTCGTGTAAGCCAATCGCTTCCCCGCCGGAGTAATGAAGTCCTCCAGTCGGGCATCAAATCGATTGTCAGTGTTCGTGAGGGGAACCACATGCTAGGCGTCCCCCGCCGGACCTCTTAAGTTATTCGGTTATACTTTGGACTATGTTACGTATTGTCGCATTCTGATAATTGATCTATAAAGACTAGAGACGCTAGAAAGCTCAGGATATTTATCCTAAAAGGCAGAAAGACTTAGTACACTTTAACTAGTGTAGATCTAGTGGACCTCTAGACTAATATTCGGCATGTTGGTTGGGGATCGGAAGGTTTGTTGTTATCAAATTGTACTACAACGCCATGCTTTTTTATTACTGAGACATGAAGGGAAAATCCGCTGACGCTGTCAGGTAAACGCAATGATCATTCTGATGATGGAAGAATGAATTATAGTCCTCGGAGAAGAGGTTGGCGTTTTGAGCAACAGAATAGTGGTATCGGATATAGATAGTAAGGCAAAATGGTATCACACCTTATACCCAATCTCACAACTGGAGTAAAAATGCCTCCTTGAGAGGTATTGTTTTTTTCGAGCTAAACAATACGGAAATTTGGCCCGTTCAAAGTTAGGGAGGTATGAAATCAAAGGGGAACAAGTCGTGAGGCCATTCAAGTTCTAGAGTTTCTCACGTACATCTCTAGTATTGCCAACCCCCATATGTCATTAGCCAAAACAACTAGCAATCAAGCCAAAGCTGACTTCAAGTCTCTAAAAGAATTTGTTAGTATTTGGTATTGACAACTGTCGCTCAGAATTAACATATGTGATATATTTACACTCTAGTTCCGGTTAAGTAGTGACCCCCAACTTGCGGGGAAGTGAGTTCCATTCCCAGGATTCCTCCACGGCTGATCAAAGACAAGAGAGAGATACTTAAGAAGGAGTGATCTAGTATTTACTATCATAAAGAAACACAAGTGCACTTTGAAGAGTTCAAGAGAAGCTACAACAGGGACTGCAGCTAGAATGATTCTATGTACGTAGCATGAATATTTGACACAGACCCTAGAGGGAGCTCATAATCCACATAAGAAGAGTTCTTGAGTCTTGCCTGGGTACTGCGTAAGAGCTGAGGCATAGAGAACATCCACTTATGGTCGCAAAACTGAACGTGTTCACGCCAAGGTATTGAGAATGATAAAAGAATGAGGCAGATTTAGGATATCTTAGGTGAGTTTAGGATAGCTTTAGCAAATTTAGGATTGTTTTGGTAAAATTAGGATAGAACTAGAGTAGTCTTATGATCAAATGCCTACTTAAAAGTCTAGAGTTCTTTTTGTTATCAAGAGAAAGGATTGCGAGGCTCTGGTAGCACCATAAAGACAGGTCAAAGTTGTCTGTTGACAAATACCGACTTGTCCGTCAACTCCAGGTAACCACTGGTAGGAAATCTCCTAAAATCCTAGCCAACAGAATTATGCTTCCAGATCAAATTGCGATAAGCCCTCTGCGCTTCATCTTCAAAAAGTCTGATTTAGAACATCGTCGAAGCATTATAGGCAGGCAGTGGCTCAGCCTTAACGAGTCGACTCTGTTACCAAATGATAGTTGCGGACAAATCCTATGCTTGACTGGACGTTTGTCATAAATCTCGATGGTGAGAAATTGGGGACGAGGATGTGAGAGAACCTCTCGAAAGGGAATGTAAGATATCAAGGATAAATATGTGTAGCGCCCGGGGTAGGGGTAGAGTACAAGGTGAGCGAAGATATCAACAGGCGGGACTTAAGGACAAAAGAAGAAATTTTTGAGGTATGAATGATCATGAGAGAGCCATAAGAATAGTTCATTGGGTTTAGAAGAGCAGCAGAGATAAACCAATAGGGATAAATCTGTCTAGCTTTTCATTGTAGACTCTCTTTTTTTTCTTAATTTTGTCTGTTACCCGAGACCCAGAAACGAAGTTCCAGGTCTTCTCTAGCCCTGCGATTTACGCTCGTGGTTGATTTGTCTACGACTTTTGGAATTGTCCGTAACCTACTTCGTGACAACCTGGTCAATGGCAGCATCGGTCGACTGAAACAGCGCGAGCAAACTCGCAACATATTGCTACTCTATATTATCGAGGACAGTATTGAAGGTAAAATGTTTATTCCTTGTGTTAAAACCATCCATAACGCGATTTAGACTAGAGAATGAAGGATTTGTATTCTGACAGCGATAGCGGTGCTATAGCGCTGGTAGCATACTGTGAGACCCTGGTGATGTCTGTTATTGGTAAGTAGTTTACTGATAGAATAGGCTTTTGTTCAATAATATTGTCTGAGACCCTGAGATACCGTTGCCTGCTTCGTTACATTGAGTCACAGGTGCTTGACGCTTCATGATTCGCAACCATTGACGGTCCTTGTCACTGCACAGCCTGAAGCTCCTGCTTCTGCAGCTGGCAGCATCCAAGCCTGCTCTACACTAGTCCACATACATGAAAATCAAGCCAGTCTTCCAGTTTTCTTCTCCTCTTTCTTTTATCCGCGACCAACACTCTTTCCGTATAAACCCATTACTAAGCTTCATCACTCCAACGGCACTTTAGCTTCGCTAAACTTGACTGAGAGCTTGGATTCTTTACATTAAATCAAGGCTATTTGTTCATCTATCTACAAGCACTCTTATATTCAGTGCGTCCAAGCTTCTTCCTCCATTGTCCGTCTTATGAGGAAGCTGAGCATGGCAGACAATCGCTCGACATGCCTTCCACCCCAGAAGCTGGAGTTCGGATCACTCTTTACCAGGCTCTTTCCGACACCCACGACATTTTGAGGGCTAAGGATGAGATCATCGCCCAGCTGAATGCAGACAAGGAAGACCTTCAAGCTCGTCTTACGAAACGGGACAATGACGCCGATGTTCTAAAGAATGTTATCAATGATCAAGCCATCAATATCCGCGACCTCAACTCTAAGATCGGTCGGCAAGGGAAACAAATCCAAGATCTCAAGTATGAGCGGCATGTCTCCCACATCACCATTGGTGTCATGCGTATGAGATTGGCGAGTTGAAGGCTCAAGTCTCGAAACAAGAAAGGGAGCTCGGGGACCAGGGCAGAGATAATGAAGATTTGGAGAATCAATTGGCCATTTTCCAAAGGGTCATTGATGAGGATAACATCTCGACAGGTTCTGACTCTTCTGGGACGGATTACGACATGATGGATCTCTCGAGCGATGCAGAGGAAGAGCCGGACATCGACCTAGACAGCGGCATCTCTTTCACTACAGACAATAATTCCTTGGCAACTTCAACGCGGCCAATATCGAGTCAGAGAAAGGCAAGGCTATGGATTACAGCTAAGATGAATCCCACCAGTACATTAAGTATCTCTAAAGCCTGATCAACCTGGTTTTCCTTGACTAACATGTCTCAGTTCTACCGCCTGGGCTCCCATAAGACTTTCTGTATCAATTATTAGATAATTCGAACTAGCCAGCGTATATCAGTCTTGTGCTTTGGCGCTTGGGGATGAAGGACGCCGATGATCTGGGACAAAGGTGGTTTTGCATAATGGGAACTAGAAATAAACAATAAACCCGTATTCTAAGTGTTCTATATTGTCCTCATTGTGGTCTTGTGGTGGATAGTGAGAATATTGTCCGTGCTGGGTGAGAGTATGATGTACGGCATCAATCCTACACAAGGTACGATACAAGCCAACCTCACCCACAAGAATAGAAGATAAATTCTTCAACGCGATCTTCAGTGAGCGTGACGGAATTTTAGGCGCTGCATTCTTGTGGCTTTCTGATTAGAATGTTGCAGAGAATTTAGCGTCTGCGAAGGGACATGAGAAAAACACTTCAGCCGCAAATATTTAAAGAAGCTACAGATGGAAAGATCAAACTTTGATTGTCTCTACTTCTCTCAGATCGAGCTAAATGGAAGTGAAACTGACATTGGGTCATTCTTCTCAAACCAAGAATATCTTCAATCCATGAGTGACCCCTATATGTGCTCCTGGTCAATCGCGGGACGGACAATGCTACAGACGATGCTACAGACAACACCATGGACGGATATTGCAAAAGACGATATGGAAACTTCGCGAATTGACGCCGTAGAATAGATATTGGCTTCCTAAACTCTGCGAAACTATAGAGTTTCACTAGCTGTCAGAGAGCAGGCTCATCTTTAATAAAAAAATTGTCCGTCCCCTTTTTCCTATGCCGCATGATCGATCGGTCGAACGTGATGTAATTGTCGGCCACTATACCATCTGTCCTTATGCTCTGGCACACACCAGTATGCGGTATATACCTTACTAGTAGAGTCTACCATCTTCATAAACTTTTAGCTCTTGGTTCTCTTGGCTGCTGTACCATTCAACGTCTAGCAGCAGATAACCCTTCCACGACCAATCTGAGGTGGGCGATTTCCTTCTGTTGCTTGGAGATAGTGCCAGACATTTGAGTGACCAAAGTACTGCCGTGTGGTTTGCTGTCGTCTGGGCCGCCCTTGTAGGTCAAGCTCTTATTGAGTTCTTCTCCGCAACGAGTGAGAACGGCGTCGACAATGCCTTGGCACTCCTGTCGCAGTGTCTTGACGCCATACACACCGACCAAGATGAATCACCGTTCGTACGTGATATCACACCACTTGGGCTCGTTGTTGACAGCATCGAACATCTCCTTGCTGAGCTGGTGCCTGATAGGCTGTTCCAAAGAGTCTTCTGTGTGCCGGAACGCACCGCTGACGAGCATGTCACGCAGCTCTTCTCCGACCTTTGGGGGCACATCTGGGCTATGCTTTTTGAATAGCCGGGCGAGTCTGACTGCACTCTTGTAGTCTACTTGGTTATGCACGGAACCCGAGGCTAGGTCACGGGTAGCTAGTCGAGCAGTCTGGACGGAACGGGGCCAAGAGGGCTGAAATCCGTTCACAACGTCTGCGTACCATCCTATGTCAAGAGATGTCAGACAAACGAAGTGCTCTGAAAGGACAATCGGCGACTCTTACTCGAGATCATTCCTTGATTCCTTTCTCCTTCGGTGGGATGCTTTTCGCTGAGTGTTGCGCCATGGACTCGTTCATAGTGTTTGCGTAGGGATCGCTCGTCATGGTACCCATCCTGCTCTTATTAGCCTTCGGAGTAAGTACGATGCTCTGAGGACAAGACTTACGGAGTCGCACAGGATCTCGCTGATATCCTCTCGCCATCGGCACCAGACCTCGCCAGGGACGAGGCGGACAGATCCATTCTGTGTTGATTGGTTTCGTTCTGAGGAATGATATGAGAAATCGACCGCGAACCTGGAAGTCTAGGGGTGGTAGTTTATCATCAGGTCGACCACCGGTCAGACAGGTGTAGCGCTCGTAGTCTTGCGTGTCTTTGAAACTCATCATGATATGCTGGCGCTACAAGTCTGTTGAATTACCGCGATATGAAGTGAAAGATTTTGAGGTAGTGGCAGATAAAGAGATCCCAGGTTATTTGATACGGATGAAGGAATCCGAAGAATAAGGCGGCTGAAGAAGTAAAGATAAGTGAGGCGATACTTGCTCAAGCGAGATCAAATACTTTTTTATTCTCAAGTGATGCTGATTGAATGAAGGAATAAGAAGTAATATTCAAGTCAAAGGAAGACTGAATAACACGACGCTTACTGAAGTGAAGGTGGTTAGATGGCTGGTGAGAAAGTTGGTTGGAGGAAGAAAGGTTGGAGAAGGCGATGATGTGGGATATTTATAGGCGGAGCGATTGAATTGTCTGTCTCGATACAACCAGCTATGTCTCTTGAGTCTTTGGGATTTTTAGGGTACTGCGATTCGGTGATTCGGTGATGGCCCAGGTGCTTCCAACCCATGCATGAGTCACTGTTGAATCTCAAAGCATAAATACCTCGATTAAACCGCCTCAGTATGACTGAATTATCCCCTCTCTTCCTTTAACCTCTTCAAGCTCTCGATCTGTGGGCCTCATTTGTCTTTTCCCCTGAGACTTTGAATGCACTCGAAGATAGAGGCTGGGTTTACTCTGTTCGCAACACATCTCTCAGGATCATGTTTCTTTCTTGGGCTTCAACGTTTCCAAAATTCAGGGGCAATCAACTCGAAAACAGCACCGAAGATTGCCTTTTGTCTTCTCAAATCGCCCGGACTGACAAATACTTCCCCTTTTGATTATCAGTGAACTTCGTAACGTACCATGCAGAGTCGTGAAAGGGGGGTAATTATATCTTCTACTTGCTCGGGATCAGTTTATGAGGTCACATATTCATCCATTAGATAATTCATTGAATTTATTTGCTTACAGACAATACGCTAGTCTGTCACCATGGAAGGCAGTTCAGTACGGTGCAGAAAATAACATCTTGAACACAAAAGCTCAAGGCCCTTTACAACCTCATGGATACCCTGGATTCGATCTCAGTCCGGCGTCGAGATTCTGGATCAATCTTAATAAGCAGCCTCTGTAATGTCAACATCTATTCTCGTGATGTCTGGAGATTGTTTTTGGGGAGCTTTGCGGGAATATCTTTATATTACCGGGTTACGGACAACGAGACCTCGATGAAGTTGGTTGCATCTTCTACCGTGATCCTTCACATAGAAAGGAAGGACTTCTGTAGAGGCTGCATCTTGGAATCTTTTTACAGAGTGAAGGAATCGTAGTCGGGGTTGGCATCTCCCGAGGCAAGACTGCCAGAAATTCATTGCCTGCAACCCATCCAAGGCACTGCACTGCGCTTGCACTTTGCAAGGCCAATTGGGATAGCTCTTGGAAGTGAGGTCCCTCAGGTGGTCAAAGAGGCTGTAATACAAATCAGGGGATGAAAATAGAATAGTCAAAGACTCATCCGAGTTTATCCTAAGTTGATCTCAAACTTTCTAAAATATACTGAACTGTCCTCTGTAAATGCTTTGACCCCTAGCTCATCTGCTTTGGATCTTCTGCTAATTCTATTGTGGTCTGTACCTCTGTCAGCTGGCATCATCTTCAATTTCGTGGTCAAATCAAAGCCCGTGGCCGCAACATCGACCTCGAGCCTTTGAAGAGGAACTCAAATTTAAGAATCAGGGTAGGGCATATCAATGATGAAGCTCAGGGGTGGTTTCAGGGCCTATCTGCTGGTATTTTATACTTTCACGGAGAACGTTTGTAAACAGAAACTTGTATCAGTCCAAGCAGACGACCACATGAGGAATATTCAATGAGATGCTCTACGTCAGGAGAACGGCCATCTTGGAAGCAGCTTCAATATGCCAGTAAAAGATACGGTGATACTGTCACCGTGATAACTGACGAGTTGCCGTAATCACCACCACGTCCAGTGGTGGCGGCGGCGGACATGCTGGGCGAGAAAGCCTAGAGAAAACGGGAGTCGTGGAATGGAAAACTGGTGGAGAGAGTCATCAGAAGCCACAGAACCAAGTCGCGTCCTGGATCCCAGAGTCCACAGACAAATGTGAGCACATCGACGGAGGAAAGCCTACATATCCTTGACAAGTACATGCTCGCCCAGGCGGACTCCATCAAGAAGAAGGGGGCCAAGAAACCCAAGTTCATCAGTCCGTTCGTTGCTCAGGGGCAACAGCTGCGCAACTTCCTTGCCGCCAACGAGGACTTGCAGACTCCAGGCCGCGCCGCTTATATCCGCGACAACCCTCTTGCACTCCTGGTTAGACGACACAAGCCCGGCATGGTAGCAAAAGGGTTGTGCAGCTAGGTGCAACCGGACTTTACCTTGGAACACCGCTTGCACGAGAGACCGTCACCCAGGATGCACTCCAGGGGTCGGCCATAATTTAGTAACTGATCGAGGCACTCTTTGCAAGGAGGAGTCGGGCTTTAGGCAGGGCAGAATCTTCATCGTCACTGCTACCCTTACACAAGTAATGGTCTACGGGGCGGAATTATCTGGCAAAAGCCTAGTGGTTTTTCTGGAAAGGATTAAGTCGACTTAGCCATGCTTATCATGTAATAGAATTCCATCGGTGGTGATTATTAGAAGCTCAATTCTAATATTTACGAGTGAGTTATCTCACTCAAATACCTATGGTACTGCCCCGTGTATTTAATGGGAACTTTCTTTCTTCAAGTGTGCAAGTATGAACACTTCATTTCAATGTAGTAAATATCACCTCTGACTGAGGCGCGTCAGGGCGTCTGAAAGTTGCTAACTGTCGTCTACATTACCTTTCCCCTTTTCCCATCGTCCTGCCCTTTAGGTACCATTTTACAACCCAAACTCGCAAGTAGTCGCCCAATATGTTGCTGTAGTGGGCATCTCATGCCAGTGACGAGGTTTTTCCCGACAAAACGCCCTTCTAAGATATAAAATTATCCTAATGCTATGAGAAGCCATGGCGACTTCAAAGCAAGTAAAGAAACGTCCCGTAAGCTAGGTAACCTTCAGCTGCAGCACAGAAAGCTGGTTCCTCTCAGCCGCTGTCGGCATACCTAATTAAAGTCCACCACACCACAGCGCTTCATGAAACGCATATGAGGGACCCAGATTACACATTCTTCATCTTGATGATCCATATAAAGCAAAATGAGGTTCTAGGTATGTTTTGAAAAGGGACACCTTTAGTCTGAACGTCTACTTTGTCTCAGTCGTTCCATCTGGATTTTGGCAGACTGCACTCAAAAGTCACGAGGTTTTGATACTACCACCTGTTCGGTCAACAATCATGAGTTGTTCTTCAATAGTCGGAGCCTTCTATGCCCATCTTATGACAGAGTCAGTTCGACTGATCAGTCGTCCGTTTGAACTCAAAGCCGATCTGCTTCATGGCTGGATGATCCGGTAAGTTGTACCAGACCTGGAAGGTGACGGCGAGGATAAATTTATCCGTTCTCTTGTATAGCTCATCGACTCGGACACGTCCTTCAGTCAATGGATGTCTCTGTGCCCATGACTGAATGTCGTGTAATGCTTGCCACCCACCATTGGCGATTTGAACCGACAGAACGACATCAGCTACCTCTTCGCCCAATTCTTGGCAAGGAGCTGGTATCAGGTATAAGTTTCTGTTCTGTCGTAAGGGTTGCAATAGCAGAGACGGTCCATGATCTCTAGGGTGTCGGATGAAATGAGGCAGAGAATTTAGCTCCGTTTCCCAAGATTCATCCATGGTGAAACTCTTTGTTGCCAGGCGGCTGTAGAGCTGTGATGTGGATAAGGCATGTCCATTTCTATGGGCGTGCTTCAGTTCTCGTACAAGATTTCTACTGAAGCCGCGTTCGCAACCGAGACCATCATCGCACTCGCTTTTCCCCGAAGCGTAGGAGTAGATCAATTCTTTGTGGTGACCTATGTAACCGCCAATCTCAATAGGACAGCAGCAGTCGAAAAGGATCAAAACGTTGGCGTCCCAAGGGTCGATCTTGTCATGTCTTAGTGGAGGGAAGACGAACTTTTGGCCTTCCCCTCCGTGGCCAATGTAGTGCAGGATAGCTATACAATCCTCGTCCATTCTGCTGAATAGAGCACGGAGAGCTGATGTTAATGTTGCTTGCGGGTTTTTGTCTTGTTTCCGTATCACAAGACCGACAGTATCGTAGCCATAAGTGTTGTCGAACACATCGCGGACTTGCTCGCTGGTGCTTTCGACATTCGTGTGACTATCCTTGTCTGCCTCGAAACATACACACAGCGCCCGGACTCTTTTGGGTTTGATCTCCGTCACGTCTTCTTGACTGTGCAAGAAACAGGCTTTGATGATCGCAGCGCTGAACTCCTCCGAAGTCATCGGCCTCGAGGGCATCGACTCAAGACCTGGAACGGCCATGGTTGGGCTGATACAAGTGTTCAGGAAAGGATGAGAATTGGGTGAGAAAGAGAGGAAGTGAAGATTCTGATGCAAGATCTTTTTTCACTTTAACTTTTTGTTTGCCTTTGACCTCCTAAATTCAGGCAAAAACATATTCGCGATACATGCTTCGCTACTCGTCCAGCTGGGCGGAGATTGAGGATAAGGTTATCAGTATCGACTGAGTTTGCTCGACAAAGCTCTAAAAAGTCCCTTTGAGGTCGAGTCGAAGATGATTTTCGGTCTCCGCTAAGTGAGAATAGGATCGAGAGTCATTAGTGATTCCAATATATGTCCAGAAACAATTGTTGGGGGCTGATGTATCACGCATGTTGCTTATCTTTATAAGAGTTATATGAAAGCCGACAGAGATGTAACCCAATCGCGGCTTATCGCGGGGGACCGGGGGCAGTAAACAAAGCGAACATGCATACTCCAAATAACCACGAGGTGCATCTCAATTAAGTTTGACAGTGGATGCTAGAAAGTGCCAATATGAGGCTTTCTCCAGAGAAGTATACGAAAAGGCTTCAAGATAGCTTGATACCTTTCCAGCTTGAAGCTCAAGGAAATTTATACACGATAGCTCTCATTGTGGCAACAGAGTGTCAAGCATGAATCGCTTAAAAGGAACACTGAAATAACATCTTCTTTAGTATATATATATATATATTGTCTTTTGTAAGCTTTGCACATTATCTGTATATGTTGTCAAAGAAACATCGCTTTATCTTTATATCTTTGCCTTTGGGCTAGGTTTAGCCCGCCGAGCAGGCTGGCCTATATGCTTTTGAAATTCCTCCGAAACGGTCGTCTTCTCTTCTTTAGACTTCTTCGCCCACTCTTCAAATTGACGCTCATCTGCCCACCATCTCTCGAGCTCAGCCGTGATCCAGTCGGCTGCGGCACTTGCACACAAGCGCGGATCTTCCATGGGAACCAAATGGCCATTCTTCTCTCCGACAACCTTCTTGACACGACCCTTAGCCGCGCCACCGCTGCCACCAACACCGGTTCCTGTGAGCGCCATCTTCTCGTCTATAAGCTCTGGTGGGGAAACGTCACTCTTGCCACCGAAGACGTAGAGGACGCTAGGTCGTACGTTGGGAAGTCGTTCAACGGTATTGGGTCCCTCGGGACGGTAGACGGGATATGTTGACCAGCGACGATTGAGGCTGGCATCGAGATCCGGGGTATGTTCAGGGCGAATCACATCCTTGCCCTCAGCATCGTAGGCCGGCCAACTTGGGCGCAGAAAAGTGAAGATCTCCTGATGTTTTGTCGTGGTCAAAGTTACACTCTGTTCGCCAGGGACGTCCCTGATACCAAAGTCGATCCAACGCTGAAGCACACGAGGATCCCAGGACTTGTAGAAAGGGCTGCGGCTAAAAGATGCCACCGCTTCGTCGCGCGATGGCCATACTTCACGACGGTACATACTCGCTGCTGCGGGACCAGCACTTCTAGCGCCAGGCGTGGAGGCGAAGTGGGAGATGACTGGGTCAAGCAGAACAAGTGATGTGAAGACGCGAGGATGAAGAAGGGCAACGTTTGTGAGCGCGTTTCCGCCAAAGGAATGACCCATTGCCATTATCGGTGGGGGAGGACGGAATGTGTTTATCATGTGGAGTATATCACGAGCATAGTCGAGCCAGCTTGCTGAGAAGATGTTAGCATTGCCTGGTGGTATGAGAGATGGTGAGTCTTACGATCATTGCCAAGTGCGTCTTGGTTTATGAGACCGCTTTTGCCTTGCCATGCTGTATCTGCTATCCAGATGCTGCGAATCCGGATACCTCGGCGTTTTGATTCATGATAGAACTCCTCCCAAAGGGGCTCATATAGTTCCTATACAGATCAGTAAATGTGATTGTATAAGTATTGGGGGGCTCACCTTGGGGAAGCCGTTGGCGTGTCCTCCGATGATAGTCACGTCACCTTTTTGAGGGTTCTGGTTATCTTTTGGTGTGTACTGCTTTACGGAAAGGTATAGCTTCTCATCTTGAGAATGAGCTGTAGCGCGGGCGTATTCTCGAATATGTGAAGCTTCAATGGTATGCTCTTGAATGGTGAACGGAAAGGACGACATTTTGGCAGGCCTGTTACACCTCAGCTGGCACGCTCAATTAGGGATTCCAGTAGGTAAAGTACAGTCGTATTGGGCCTGGAATTGGAGAGCTGAAGTTATATACGGGCACACGAAACGAGGTTGAATAACGAGCCGGCCTCGGTAACGTCTGTGGGGCCCACGGGAGTTGTGGGGGTGGGGGGATACCTCGGTACCTGCGGCCGGGAAGTGGTCGCCGTCGATCTCTCTTTGTTCTAGCATCACTCACAAGCCAACACCAAAAACATAATCGTGAATTTTGGCTTATATCATCAAGAACCTGTGCAGTCGCTACTCCCGGGCAGCACAGTCCCTTAATAATACCATGAGAAGTTCGAAATAGTGTTCCAATCTAGCTGCAGGCGGTCAATACCATGGCACCACGACTACTCCTTTTCGCTGGCGCACCGCCTCCTTCATCTCTCACAACACAATCTTGTACAATAACACAAATCGACGACTCCTTCGCTGAGTTTCTTGGGCTAGCCCCTCAAGGAACAGCTCCGATATCATCTCCAAGTCCCGCCCCGTGGCGTTCTCTGCCGCTGAACAGAAAACCGCTTCACACAGGGTTCAGCCAGACCCATAATATCAGCATCAACCTCGCCAACCAATCTGAATTCTTCACCACGGCTGAGATTTCGTTTAAGGAACAATCTCAGTCGTTTGGTGACGAAGACCCAGAGAATGTGTTGTCGCAGTTCTATGACCATTCCCTAGCTTTACACAATTCGATCCCATCATCACAGCTTGATAGTTTCGAGGAGACAACATTTGAGGAGACATCGTTTATGACGACTTCTTCGGCAGGGCATTTGAATATGAGAGATACTGTCCCTTCTCATCTCTCTGATCTGGAAGATATACCGCCGGCTCGGAGGATTCTAGCTCTCAATCCCCAAACTATCACTATCAACATTATTGCCGGCATTATATCCATCGCACAGCCACGAACTGTCACAACGCGTTGGGGTCGCAGCCTCTCTTTAGTGGAGATCCTCCTCGGCGACAATACAAAGACAGGCTTCGCTGTGACGTTTTGGCTTGCGGAGGAGAATAATGCAGCTGCTGAGATTAGTGCCCTTCGGCGTCAGGACGTAGTTCTCATGCAGAACGTGGCACTTCACGTTTTCAAGGACAAAGTCTATGGTCAGAGTCTCCGTAGGGGCATGACCAAGGTGAGTCTGTTATGGAGAAGGGATGGGTCTGGGCTTTATTCGACGCGAGAGCTCTCCAAGCGCGGCCAGATGCACCCGCAGTTACAAAAGGCCAAGCAAGTAAAAGATTGGGTGCTCAAGTTCGTGGGAGCTGATGTTGGAGTAAGAACAAGAGCTAGGAAAGCAAGGGTTTCATGGGACAGACCACCAGATGATACACAATGAGGAGTCTTCGTACTGTAAGACCACTTTTATTAACCTTCTATGATATTAGACACTTATTACTACCAGCGCCAAATGCAACCAAGAGAAGAGAGACATCCGAGGGTATCTATGCAAAATTCCAATCGCCAAATTACGCTTCGATCCCACGATCCATTCAGACAGGCACAGCAGGCTCGGCCTTTCTGTCCTCGCCGTCTGGGCCCTTCTTGACAGACTTCCATCGGAAGCATAGGCAAGCAATCAGGGCACAGGCAGCACAAGCAAGAGAGGTGTAAAAGGTGTCTCTGAGACCCTTCATGTACGCATTGAGGACAGCGTCGAGCGCATCAATGCGGCCCATCTTTCTCAGAGTATCCTCAATCTCTGAAGCTCCAGTGTTGATGAAGATAGTCGGGTCGATACCAATGTTATCGGCCTTCAGTGTGTCAATGAGGCCATTTTGGAAGACAGTTTGGCCCACGGCCACGAAGATGGCACCTCCAAAGGCTTGGCCGAACTGAACAACAGCGGTGCCAACAGGAACCCATTCTTGAGGCAAGACAGTTTGAATGATAAGGACACCGATTTGGAAACCAGCACCAATGCCCAAGCCAGCGATGACTTGGTAGCCAAACCACTCCTTGAGAGGGGAATGCACATCGAGGGTTGTGAGCATGCCACACCCGACAGTGTAGAGAACCATGCAGGGGATGATGACATAGCTGTAGTAGCCAATGGCGGTGATGACACCTCCAGAGACGATAGAGCAGAGGACGGTCGCGAGCAGGAGAGGGAGAATCTTGATTCCAGCCTGGACGGCGCTAACACCCTGGATGGCCTGGAAGTAAAGAGCTGAGAAATGTTAGTTGGGCGGACAGCAGATGTAGGGTGAGACTTACAGAGATAGTAGATGAGAGGGAAGAAACCGGCACCAAAGAACATGGCGAAGATGATGGCGGACAAAGTGTCCCGGTTCTTGAATAGACGAGGCGGGAGAGTTCCCTCATCACCCTTCCAGAATTGGATGCCAATGAAGATGGCAATCATGGCTCCAAAGCCACAGAAGAGACCGATGATACGCGAGTTGTTCCAGGGATATTCAGCACCACCCCATTGCAGAGCAAGGAGCAAGCAGATAATGGCAGGGATGAAAATGGCGGCGCCAGCAAGGTCGAGCTTGCGAAGACGATCCATGAAGGTCATGTTGATAGTGTTCGAGTCATTGCGGTTAACCTTGACAAAGAAGAAGACAATGAGCATGGCCAAGCCGCCAATGGGAAGGTTGATGTAGAAACACCAGCGCCAGGTGGCATGTTCAGTAAAGGCACCTCCGAGAAGAGGGCCAGCAACGGAGGCGATACCCCACATACCACCGATAAGACCAAAGGCAAGAGGACGCTTTTCGAGAGGCACTGGAGTTGTGGTTAGTTATGGTCACGGAGCTAGTTTGCTGGTCTTGACGTACTGATGAGGGAGAGGATAACGATAGATCCGGAAAAGAGACCAGCCGTTCCAATCTTGAGGCGCCGTCAGTTAGGGTTCATGGGATTCGTGTAAGGCAACTCACTCCTGCAATGGCTCGGCCGACAATGAAAGCGACAGAAGACGGCGCAACAGCAGAGATCAAACTTCCAATCTCAAAGATGAAGACGGCAGCGAGATACGCAATCTTGACATTGAAGTACTTGTAGATAGTTCCGTACATGGGCTGCAAAGCAGTGGTGGTAAGAAGGTACGAAGATCCATACCATCCAATATCCTTGACACTCTGGAACTGCGCTGTGATGGCGCCGAGTGCGGGAGCGATGATGGTCTGGTCAAGAGCAACGAGAAAGATGGCGAGACAGAGAGACGAGATGATGAGGGTAAGCTTTGCAGCGCCAGGGTACTGAGGCTGCTCGTCAGCGGCATTGTTGTTGCTGGCGGTTACAGAGCCAGCCTGCTGCTCCTTGTTATCGGCTGAAGTGTCGAGGATGTTGTTGGATCCAACTTCGGTCTTCTCGTCAGACGAGAGACGAGTCTCTTCGACCATTGCGTTGGTGGGCGCCGTAACGGGTGTGGTCGTAGCCATGGCAATGTTCCAAAATTAAAGTGCTGTAAGGAGAGAAGAAGAAAAAAGAGAAGAATTGGATTAGTTTATGTAGGAAGAATCAACGGTAGCGTTGGTACTACTAAGGTTGTTATGGTGGAGAGTGCAAACGGGCCCAGGCAACCAAGCGTGATTGTTTCGGGGAGGGAGAGGAAATAATGCAGCCTTGCAGTATCTGTTTGCTTCTTCCGTCGTGTGCAAGCAAAGAGCGAGGATACGTAGGTGGGTAGCTTACGAAAGAAAGAAAAAGGTTTGGGGATGGACGAGCTGAAGATAATAAATAACTAGGTCCCTACGTCAGGATCTGTCACTGACACTGCTCATAGGTGCCCCTTGCCATGTGACTGATGGATGCGAAAATCAAAGCACAAGCTTATCCCCTTGGTCTCATTCTCGCGGAAACCCCCAAAACATCGAAATATCCGAGCACCAATGTTAGATGCAATGTGATTACGATAACGAAACAAACGTCGTGGAGACTAGACGCGGCAAGGTATTCGTCCGTATACCGGCCGGCGACAGCTGCAGCCAGTCAGCAGCCCAAGACATACACGACCAGCGCCTTTTTGTTCGGTGTCCCTTGTTTCTCCAGTATAATCGGGCTGACTCTGGTTGCGAGTTTGATACGATAGGCGAGCTGAACTGTCATGCACTCGCGTGGGTCGGACAAATCACCAAGGCCGATGTCCGAAGGGTGGCTTATGGTAGAGTCATTGATTTTGGATCCTTGTCTCGAGTTGTGAGGTTTCTCACGTTTGACTCGCTGTATCACAAGGATTACGTATTGTTGTATGATGATACCAATGTCTGTTTTAGACACTCCAACTCCTGCTCGTGGGAAGTACCTATCTTACTTGGGTATTCACACGGATGAATACTGCTCCCTTCTCGTAAACCTCTACGAAAAACCCTTTAATGACCCATCTCCACAAAGCACGCTAAAAATACAGGCTGCGATCTTTGACTCCCGGTCCAGTGGCATAGATCCCGTGCCAAGGGCTGATCTCCCATTCTCAACGTGGTCTCGACCGCCGTTCTCTTCTGCCCCAAGATTGGCTCACTCCCTCAATTTCCTCTCTTCTCGTAAAATGCTGCCCCGCTTCATATTGTCATATCCACTTTAGGAGTACCCACGCTGCCACGCTACCACGTCCTACGGTCTACCATGCATTTTCGGATACAACTCAATTCTCCGTATCTATCTCCGGGTGCCGTCGGATCATACATAGCAATCTCTCGCGGACTTACCACGCGCTTTGTTCGAGGCCGACGACCGAACGAACGGACGAGAGAGAATCTGTTTGTGCGTTGACTTTTGAGTTACACGTTAGACCGGTAACGCCCTTGCATTGTATTGCCAGCCGTGAAACCTTGTCATTTCCTTATCCGCACTCAGGGCCTATACACAGCGTCTTGTCATACAGCCTCTTCCTGTCGTGAACAGCGACAAATCCCTACACATGCATTTTGTGAACAAACTGACATCAATAATCGTAATTTACGTGATAACCTCATTTAATAACACCCACCATCTATCTGGCCCTCTAACTAATGCTTACACTGCTGACTTGATATGCGTAAATATGTATAAAAGCTTATGCTCGCTCTTCGGACTTCTCATCTGCGGGAACCCACACCAAAAGTCCTTCCTCGTCGATCTTCATCCCTTCTGTCGGTATTATGCGTAGCACCTTTTGGAAATACTTGTCTCGCACCGTCAATTTCGGCCTTATCCATACTCCGTTGACGTGCGGTAACAACCGATAGGTCGTTGTCCGTCTCGACTGCGGTAACAGGTTCAGTGTTGTCTGCTTTGAACCTGAAAATGCAAAGTCCTCGCTCGGTTCCATGCTGAGACCAAAGGTAAGGAAGTGATTGGATGGATTCTCGACTGTCATGTCCAGTTGCATCAACCCTGGCATGCCATCTTCTGCTTTAGTGGCGCGATACACCGATGCCAGTACTCGCGGCTCTGTGCCCAAAACCAGATATTTACCAACGGGCATGGTTGTTGTGTTGACAGCTCCGTCGCTGCGGTTCTGGCGTTGCCATCGAATCACAAATGCCAGTTCGAGTGTTACAGGGTGTCGATCTTCCATCGTGACGCTTCATGGGCTATCAGATCGAACTGTGCCTCGTGCATCGTTTTGGGGCAATAATGATGCCTTCATGTGACACTTCCGGTCCCTGGCTCACGCTGCATCTTGCACCACCAACGCATGAGACCACAGTGAGATCCATCCCAAGGACCTTCAAGTCCTCTTGGGCAAACGAGGCATAGTGGCACAGTAAGCACCACTTCTGTGTGAAGCCTCTGGCAACACCATCTTCCATATCTCCCAGTCCCTCAGAGTCAAATAGACTCGGCCACGGTCCAGGGTGAAGTCGTGGAACCAAATCGTAATTTGCCTCAAATGCATTCACAACATTGACCTGGACTGTCAATAATTGCATAATCGGCGTTGCAACGTCTGAGTCTAGGTGATACAACGCCTTCAAGTGCAAATCGAATGTCGTGGGGCCCGGTGCTGCATCTATATGAAGCACCATCTTGACTGATGCTGTGCTCTTTATGGCACCTAAAGGAAGTCCCAATATCTTGGCCTCTTCTGTGGTTGCTTCGGCGCTGCCCTCATTACCTTCCGTCACCACTCGGATTGCCGGTATTTCTTTTCCAAACAGGTGAATATCAAGTTTAGCAGTAGCGGATTCGTCTTCGGCATTGATCAATTCGACCTCTAACTCGATGGCCTCGTTTGCGTAATACTGGGCTGAGGGTTCCAAGAGCTTGATCTCCATTTTTGGCGGTCGAGGCTGAATACGGATTGTTCCTGCTTCTGGGCGGCTACTTCTGGGTTTTGATGAGCCCTGGATGTACCAGCCAACAATAGGATCTGTGTCGCGAATTCCGATCTTTGCGTCCAGATTGAAGCTTTCATTACTGTGTGAGAGCATTACAGACGAGACCGTAGCAGTTCCTGGCTCCCTCAAAGGAATTCTCATTTCTAACACTCGTGTTTGACCAGGCCGGAGTGTCAAGTTGGAAGTTCCTTTGAGAAGTGTCGGCAGTTCATCCTCAGACCCTTCAGCATAGTCCTCTTTCAGCAATAACGGCAGAATGGATATCTGTGAGGTCGAGTCCTCGTCCTCTGAATCCCCTTGCTCCAGTAATATTGGTCTGAGACTCCCATTGAACTCAACCTTCAATGACTCAAATGTGATCGGAGCAGCATCCAGATACGTATGTGATGTGAGCGCAAGCTGTGCGATACATGTCTCGCCAGCCTTGCCCTCTTTATTCCGAAACACGAAAGATGCTGAAATGAACGAGCCGGTCTTTTCGTCGCTTAGACTAATTGAAGGCTTCTCCACTGCTGTAATTCCTTCAAGTGATCTGGTAATATCGTAATGCCATTGTGGCTGCCGCATGAACTCTGGTCATAGTTAGATATATTACACTCGAGATCACGGACCGAAATACTCACTGTTACTCATGAGCTCCCAGTCCGCAGCAACCACGAGGTCGGCACGGCGAGCTCCAACAGCGATTCTTCGTAGAGTCAAACACAGGTCCTCTGATATATTGAGCCAACCCTCCGATCTGAACGCCACGTCCTCCCAGAATGGTAGTAGGGTTTCCACAGCATCATCCCATTGTTTCAGATTGGCGAACTCCCTTGCGCACTCCAACGATATCTCAGCCGTTACGCGCTTTTGCTTCCGAGCTCGAAATTGTGAGGTCGCCTCATTGAGACAATCAATGATCAGCTGTGCATGATTTACTCCTGTACCCGATAATGGGTATTCTTGGTACGGCTCCGGGCACATGTACGTATCGTATGCGAATGCCTTACTGGCCACCGCTGATGCAGGAGTTGTATCCGGCGAATTCCTATCCTCCTCGGGCATCTGATACGCAAGCTTCCGGCGAGCCACAAGATGACGTGCCGCTATGCGATACCAGTAGCCTGTATGGTGCAGCAACTCCCATGGTGACACTCGCTCGCCTAGGACAGACTTGTCTGGCGGGACAAACAAAGCTCCCGTTGCTGGCGCCAAAGCTGGCAAGCCTACTCTTTCAATCAGATTTGCCATGACTATAGCCCATCGAGCTTCCCAGGCCTGCCATCCATAGTTATTGGTCCCTCGTCCGCGTCGATCAACAAAGTCAGCAATCCGCTCTCGATGCGAATGCCACATTCTAACAGCCAACGTAGTTTGGCCCAGCCACAAGTGACACCTTAGGCACCGGATAGCTATGACATCCGCCAGGAGTCGTGCCTCATTCCAGCGAGGGCTCCAACTGGGGATTATGTCCAGCACATCCTGTCCAAGAAGTACCTCGTATGCTTGTTTAAAAAACTGCAGCGCCGCATCTGTCTCCTGTCGAAATTCTGCAAATATGGCCGACTTAAAATCGTATCTGAAATTCCAGTCTGGGAGCGAAAGGGTCTGGGATGTCCCGGTGGTAGGTGGCACGGTCGGTTGAGGTGCTATTCCACGAGATCGCTTCTTCCTGGCATGTCGTCCAAGATCCCGGTAGTATTCCACGGCTGAAGTGTAAAGCACGCCCAGGACATTATCAACAACCTGTTTCAAGTCGTCCTGCGACTCCTGTGATGGGATGTAAAAGACCGACTTTGGGTCCAACGCTGTCCCTCTCCGTATGTTCTCCAGTCTCTCCTGAATCCCGTCGGCCAACGACAGAGGAGCGCCTTCGCCGTCCGCAAGCAGAACAATAGCTAGCCGTGTCCTGTATCCTGAACGCAATAAAGCACTCTTGATGTTGTTAATATCGGACTTAATATGATTATCTTGAAGCGTCATGGAATTTGGGTCGTTCGTGAGGGGGTAAAAGCACAGGTACACGCTAGGAACGAGGTCCTGATGCTTCTTGATCCATTGCGCATCGATGTGACCATCCGGATATAGTGCCGATACTGGACTGAGCGGAGAGAATGGCGAGTGTAGAGTTGGGTGCTCGCTAAGCGGTTCGATATCTTCTGGGAGACGAGCTCGACGAGGTGGTAATAGAAACGACTGTCCCGCATGTTAGAACAAGGCTTCATGTTGTACCCCGCGCCGACCTACTCTTCCTGTAGTCCTAATGCGAAATCTATATGGCTCATTTCGCTCGAAAGCACTCCACGACTTTGCGCTCGCATCAATATCCTTGAAGTATTCCGCCAAAACCTCTGCATCTTCGCCCCCGATAGGTGGTAGCTCTGATCGGAGAAGGATGCTCTGTTCCTTCAGCTCTGCGCTCAATGGGAGCTCGTTCGTCTCGGAGTTAAGGCCGGCAGCTACTAGAAGGGGGACATTGTGGTCCAAACTTCCCGTCGGATACCCATCCATGGTGGATATTTTGAGATGTCGAAGGCATGGGTTCGCGACGGCGAAGGTAAATTGAGCTTAGAGCTGATGTCGCCAGACGACGTTAGCCATCCTTGTCCATCGCAAATGCCCCTCGTTAGTGTAGCAGCCCACTTACATGGCTCAAAGACATGGAAGAAACCGCCCAGTGATAATGTGCCGCTCTTTGAACGCAGAAGAAATAGAATCAATGTTTTCAGACTTTTCAGGCACCTTTGAAATCAAATCGACATGATATTCACCTAAAGACTGTCCCGGCAGCGATCATATGAATGGCTGGCCGTTAACGGCACCCCTGCAACACATCACAGCTCCGCCGGAACCGGAACAACGCCAACCGCCGAATCTCCAAAACTTCAAGATTCAACCTTGCAAGTTGCGACGCCAGCACCAATTGACCTCGGAAATCCCCCATACGCACCGCCTCCGACCGACGAATTGTCCAACGAGTAATCCAATCGTTTCTGCCTCTAATATCTCGCCATGAGACCTACCCAAGCCCTATCGGTCGGTCGATACCGCCACCTCAGACTCACAACCAAGGATGTTGGAAAAGGCTTCTACAAGGGTAACCGCACTGGCTCCATGGGTCGACACACAAAGTACGGAGGCTACGTTATCGAGTGGAACAAGGTCCGAACATATGCTGTGCCACCACTGAAGGATTTCAAGGTGAGAATGGACGCCTGTTGGTGAATATGACGGAAGACTAATCGTGGTGGAATAGCTTACACCCTTCGTGAGCCGACAAGTCAAGGCGGAGCCTGGTGACTATAAGGGTCTTGATAAGGGTCCTCAAGATCCTTACTTCTACGTTGAGCAATGGAAACGATTCAACGGTGTGGATTGAACGAACAAAAGAATGGCGGTTATAGAATTGGACGATTTTTCGACAGAAGGCGAATCTAGAATGCCAGCTGGAGACTTGGGAATCTCTGGCAAGGCTGTATATACCCGTGTACATTGTACCACCATGTATGATTATGGACTCATTCGATCAATAACGAAAAAAACAGTTGAATACTCCTATTTTCTGTGGAATGATGACTATGCATGTTGATTACAAACGAAACAAAATGATCCTAACGATTGTGCTTTGGCACGGGATATCCTAATTGAACAAAACTGAACAATTGACTGTATCCAACCTTGCGCCAAAAAAAAGAACTCCTATTTATGAATCCTCCTCTTTCTTGACTCGGGGCAGCTCCTGTTGAGCCGTGACAAATGTGTCTAAACCAGGTCGCTCCAAAGGCGTGGCGACCAAGCCTGGTTCGTCAATTATGCCGTTCTTCTCTTTCTCAGTTCCATTTTCTTGGTAATTCTCAACTGGTTCTGAAACCTGAATATTTGGGCTCATCGGCCTCGAGGTGGGCATGGCGGTAACATTCGACTGCAAGGTCTTCATACTGGCAGTGTCTGCCTCCCTTTTAAGGCTGAAAGGAACTGCTGTGCCATCGAGGAATGGTCGCTTGCCTGCAATCTCAATAGTTGGTGCATCTTGAGAAGTAAGCTGGGTTGACTGAGAAGGCTGAGTTGTTTCATCGTCCTGAAAGCTTGGGCTCATAGGTCGTGAGCCCGGAAGTTGCGTGGCATTGGACTGAAGCGTCATCATACTAGCCGTCTCGGCATCCTTATTAAGACTGAACGGCAATGCGATGCCACCGAGAAACGGTCTCTTACCAGCTACACCAGTCTCCGGCGCGAAGTCGGGACTGAGTAGACTGGGCTTCGCAGCTTCTTGCTCCTTTCGCTGCTCTATAAGATGAGCAACTGGCATATCCTCGGTGATGGGCTGGCTACCCGTCTGGTTTTCGTCCGTAACGACCTTGGTGTGAGATCGGCTTCGTGCTCGGTTCGGTTGTGACCGTAATCTATCCTGTCCTTCGATATCAGCAAAGGAGCGGGCTCCTTCGCCTTCGGCACCAGTGGCAACTCTTGTTTCTGGCTGTCCAGCTGCCTTCTTCTCTCGCTCGACTGTCATCTCGTCGTGTTTAGATCCCCACAGTGACCACATTGCCAGACCCCAGCTCTTCTGTTGTTTCTTGCTTCCTTCTACAAGCTTTGAATCAACACGGCGTCGGCCTGCCAATGCAGTCGGAGGAGGGCATTCACCAGGACCATAGTCATGGTAGCCGATGGCCATGTCGCTCACCATCTTTTTATGGACCTTGGCCTTGTTTGATGCATATCTATGATCCCACTCTGCCTTCTTGGCAAGCCATTTCTTAACTGTTCCCTCCTTTACAACTCCAACCAAAGCAGGTTCCATGCAACATGATGGCAACTCGGCCTCAGGAGCCAACGGGAGAGTAGCACCATGACGCGTAACTCTTTGTCGAATCATGTGGTTCTTGAACGGTGGGAGAGGGTCGCCAGCTTTTCCAACCTGGCCAGGCTCCGAGTGAAAGTCCGACTTTTCTGTTTCTGGGGTTTTAGGAGGGTTTTCTTTGGATTCGCTATCGGATCCAGATTCAGAGATGACGGATATATCGTCGTCGTCAAGAATCTCAATGCCACGTTTCTGAGCCCGAGCGAGAGCCCATGCGCCGAATTGGGCAACAGACCTATACATGTATTTCGCGGGGCGAGTGAAACTCAGTGTTGGTGCCACATGACAAAGGTCATCCCAAACTTGGAGTTGGACATCAGTGTGTTTGTACTTTTGCAGCAAAGCCTTTCCTTCTGGGGTGAGAGTTTCTTCTGGAGGCGCGTATTTTTCAGGGTTGGCACACTTGTGAGCCAAGTATATCTGCTCATCTCGTAAGATTTCACCTCCTCCTACCATGATCAGAAGCGGAGGGAGTCCTCCTAGTGTAGGTTGCATGACTGGGCTGACAAGAGGATGTGCAAGAAGTTCGTTGGTGGTATACATCTAGGGTCATCAGTTTCTGGTCAAACTCATCTTCTACGAAACCTACCTGGATCTGGTCTTTCAGCTTGACGGGTTGCCCATCAATAGTGACAGAAAGGAGCTTTTCGGGGTTGATGGGAATTCCACCATTGATCCACTCCGATCTCGATGAAGAATCTGACGGTTCTTTCTTTGCAACTGGAGCTTGCTGCTTCTCCTTAAGTCCATGCTTGCCAGGTGTTTTCTTTCCGTCCTTCTTCTTTTTCAATGCCTCTTCTCTCAACATCTTAACATCATCCTCGTTCGGTGGTGGCCATGCTTTAGAAGGCTTGTGGTGAAAACCTGCCTGTGGTATATAATCGAAGGGGGCCTCGCCTGCAACGCTCGGGAACGAGTGTGTCAGGTCAACCCATGGGCTGATGAGGATAGCACCAGCAGGCAACGGGAGTCCTTGATCGCGTAGAACACACAAGAGAGACATAACCATTCCACCACCCGCAGAGTCTCCAGCCAAGACGATTGTTTCTGGATCTTGAACAGTAAGCAGATAAAGGTAAGCTGCAAGACAATCGTGAAGACCGCAAGGGAAGGGAAACTGCGGCGAAAGACGATATCGAGGCGCAAAAACACGTGCTTTGAGCTTTCGAGCATGTCGCTGCATTTGATATCGATGTTCGTCAACACTACCAAAGTAGTATGCGCCTCCATGGATATACATCATGACGCGCCGCGTTTTTCCTCCTTTTTGCTTTCGCTCGTAGGCGTCCGCGCGCATCTCAATCCATTCCGCTTCGAGAGGAGTCGCAGGTTTGCGCCATTGCCACCACTTCTCGCCGCCGACTTGCTTGATACCATCTGGACCGAGTTGCTTCTGAAGAAATTCAGCGGCGCGTGTCAATTGATCTTCGGTGACGGTGACAGCTTCGACTTTGACCCATTGGGGATGTGGTACCCATTGCGCGGTGAATGCTTGAAGTTCTTCCACAGTGTGGTGTGATGCATACTCGAGGAACGATCGGATCAGATGGAGACCTTCATCGTAGGAGAGATGCGCAGTTGGACGTTGTCGCAAAGGCTTCCTGTTAAAATACTAGAGGGTTGGAAGTTAGTTTCTTGTTAAAAAGAAGGCAATGTCAAAGTATCAGAAGAATCAGGTTTCGTCCCCTCTACGGACTTAGAGGTAGATTACACAACTGATAAAAGTACGTACATGAGAGAACAAAGTCGAGACGACAGTAGGCGTCACAGCGAATGACACCGAGGTGGTGTTGAGCGAGTTCATGGCTGTCACTCACTCGAATCACCGAGTACAGTCAGTACCTTACTTGGATACACAATAGAACAATCAGTGGCTTGAGGCTATTAAAGACGCGCCATGTGCCATGGCATGGAAGAGTTCAGTTCAATAAAGCTGGGAGACAGGCACAGCTGAACCCAAACCTAACCAATTGCTAGTAGGGGTCTCATGATGTCATTTCTTTGATGAGACGCAACCAATTCCTACCCCTGACTCCACGGAACCGGTGATGGCTGATGACGGTTCGACGGACATAACGATCTTAAACCTTTATCCTGAAGGCATAAGGACTTGGACAAGATTGGAATACCTTGGTTTTGATACTAGAATGACCCCTAAAAGTATTTGTTCGTTTCATCTAAGTATATCGACCAAGCATCCCAAGTCTTATTGCTTCCATTCCTATGGTAACGGGACGTGTCTCCCTTCTGTATGCAGCGAGTGAGTCGCTGGATGAAACCTGACTTGAATTAAAGATGGCCTGTGCTTTTGGTTTGTGGGGAGATTTGCAGCCAAGAATCAAGGTCGAGAGTCTGAAGAGCTATACAAACCACAATATAGAGTTGGAAACTTGGTTGAACCAGAAAATATCGCTGATATTGAGACTCTTCCAATTCGTATAGATTATGTTTATCGCGTTTCTTACTAGATAATCCTTTTTGATGTTATTACCAGGGACAAAACAAAATTAGGTAGCTCCCTGATGATCAAGGGACACACAGGATTGAATATGTGGGCCGCTTCTCTGGGCCGTAGCGGGTCTAATCGATAAAACACCAAATTTTTTATGCAGAGCCATCTTCTTCAAATTGCCCCTCCAAACCCCGCCAAAACTATCACCACAATCATGGCCTCTACAGAACCCGCACAGCTGCCTCCGGCGGGTGAGTCTGAACCCTGACTTCAAACACTCGACAGAAGCTAATCTCAAACCTCTAGCTGAACGCCAATCCGAGTTCGAGCAAGCTGTCGCATACGCCCTTCACCTATGGCCTGCCCTTACACTCTCAGTCCAGAACGGCTGGGGTGGTCCCGACTCTGCCGACAAGCGCGACTGGTTTGCCGGCGCCGTTGCCGACCTCTTCCCAGAATATACCGATACGCCTCCCAAGAATGGAAAGGTTCCCGAGGATCCTGATCTAGAAGAGGTTGAGACTGTTCTACTCCAGATCATGGTTGACGAGTTTGAGGTCAACGTCGACGACGATTCCGGCACAGAAGTTGCTGGAAATATCCTCCGCGCTCGCGCGAGCTGCACTCTCGGGACCTTTGACGAGGTCAAGACTCTGCGCACACGCTGGTTGAACCGCAAGGGGACAAAGGTTGAGGGTATGTTCAAGAAGGCTGAGGATGCCGATCAGGACACAGACTGGGAGAGCGATGAAGACGATTCAGAGGATGACGAGGGTGGTGCTGATGTCGAGATGGATGAGGCTCCCCCTCTGGTTGCGGCTCCTAAGGAGAAGCCCCAACCTCAGGTCGACGAGGATGGCTTCACGATGGTCACCAAGAAGAAGAAATAAATGCAACAAAGATATAAAAGCAAAATGGGAGAGCATTGGAACATTGAAAACGAGTTTCTGGCATCGATACCCACAAGTTACAGGCTCTGGTTCTTTTCAACATGCCACAATGGTTTCACTAATTCCGAAACGCCAAACTGGACAGCCAATCCTGACCTCTCAAACATATACTGGAATTTCAACGTCTATTCCCAGTCCTCATCGCTATCTGAGTCGTCTTCGTCACTATCATCTTCCTCGTCACTGCTCTCCTCCTTCTTCTTGGCGTCCTTGGGATCCTTGGGGCTATTGGGAGTCTGTGTTGTCTTGCCAGATGCTGCACCGACAACATCGTAGCTAGCCTCGCTATCCGCCTGTGACTTCTCGTCGTTTGACTTACGGGGCTCAGTTGGCTTCAAGAGGGTTTTTGCAGGTTGGGTAGTGGCGGCAGTGGCGGCAGTGGTGGCAGAGGTAGCGGTGGTGGAGGGGGCAGCTGGAGTAGTCTTGGGCTCATCCTTGGGTTCAACCTTGGTCTCAGCCTTGGTCTCAACCTTGGACTTAGCCGCAGGTGTACTGGTATCATCGGAAGCGTCAGAGTCATCCTCATCGGAGTCGTCATCACTCCAGGCGACATCATCCTCAGCGGAGGCAGCTATTGATTGTTAGCAAGGCACTGTTCAAAAGCCAATTGACTCACCTTTGAGAAGATCTCGTCGTCTAGCCTCAGCTGTCTCAATACCATGACGAAGGAAATAATAGCGCTTCCAGAAGTCAACGTAGGGAACCTGGTCAGGAACCAACCTCTCCATAGTGGCTCGCAAGTCGGGGAATTTCTGTAGATCATCATTGATTTCAGGTGTTTTCTTATCAGCATCAAAATCCTTTGACCACGCCGCATAATCAGCACTATTAGGATCTTTTGTGAAACTCTCCGTCGATGTGTGAATAACGTGTAGTTGAGCATCAAATCTCGATGTATGAATCACACGCTTGCCTTGAGCATCCTTACTCTCGAAGAGGACAGTGCCGCTCTGGTCGGACTCCTGTGGAGGTGCAATACTGACAGCATCACGAAGGAAGTTCCGGATGTTGCCGCCAAACTTGATAAGGGCTTCATCAGCGGCATCCTCGGCTTTCTGAAGATCCTTTAATCTCTTGGCAGCTTCAGCTCTGAGGCGAGCCAGGGTGTTCTCGGACTGCTTGGCCTCTGAAGAACCATCCTGTGATGCCCTAGGTGTGGTGGCCTGATCATTCTCAGCGTCCCTGGAGCTTGAGCTTTCACCGCCAACCACGGTGTTGAGTGAAAGGTTCCTCGTATGGCTTAGAATTGTTGATCGAAGGCCAGTAAGTCCCTTTGATGCATCTTCACCTACTTCCGCCAACTCCTTGGAGGCTTGTGTATATACTGATTCACCCTAAGCTTGTTAGACGGGCAGGGTTTAAGAGCTGAGACCTCGTACCTGCTTCACAACATTACCAAAGAAGCCACCAATCCTGGCACCCCATGGACTGTTGGAAAAGGCCTTATATGCGTCTTGAAGGTCCTCATTCAGTGTTGACTGCGGTTGAGGACTCTTGGGCTCCTCCGTCTTCTTAGCGTAGCCATCTTCTGTGATGTGATCATAAGCCAGATCCATGGCGGCCCGCTATTGTATCGTTCTTAAGCCGATTTGAGGCAAGACTATGATTTAATGTCCCGGTATAAGGCTCACAAAGCCTTTTAATCCGTTAATGGTTAATTTATTCGGTATCTCCTGTCGTCTTGATATCCCTTGGACTTGAAGCCTCCTGACCGCACCTGTGGCGGGGTCCAATCGTTGTGGGGCACGGGCCAATGCTCACGTGAGCTTCCTTCGACCTCCTGTCCCGACTCTTTGCTACCCTGTAGCGACGACTTCTGCTGGCGTTTTAGAAAATCCTTACGTGTTCTATTAGCTGTTATTATCTAATAATTTATTTTATATATATATATTTACTTGATTTGTCTCCAGAGACTAATACTGCGGGTTGTTCTCATTATACAGGCAAATGCATTTTCTGTAATAAGATTGTCTAGGCTCATGTCTTCTCTAGGCGTCTTCGCCGTGGATAGGCGGTAAGCCTCACTCAACTCCTTACTCATAACCATCACAACCTTATATCGACGAGGAACTCGTTAAAAAGCATGCAAATTAAGATATGTTGTCAATGACGACATATGAAAGCTTATGGTGAAAACAGTTACTTGCCAAGCCTCATGATCATGGAGTTGTCCTCTCACATCTTGGTCAAGAGCAAGAGCAGCTGAATCAGAACGTTATTCTGAATTGACCTTGGGTGATACCCCGCAAGCAGAGGGTCTGTCTGCAATCAATTACTTGGCGGATGCTTCTCGGTTGAGCTTAAACCTCCATATCAGCTCACAACGCACTCGTTTAATCGGTGCCTGTCATTCAAGCTGTCACTGACGTATCTATTGCGCAAGACAAGACTGCAGACCTGGGGGAACCCTTGTTTCAGAACCCTCAGAGGATTGAGGGTGTTGATACCCTTAGAAAGTCCTCAAGGATGGACCCTTAATCCGTCATATTCCCGAACTTTATCTTATCGAGTTTATCACACAGCACCCGCGGTTATCGATGATATTGTGGCATGTTGATCCTTAGGCAAACCGATGGCAATGCCTTGTTTACCAACATTGACGTCGATGTATCTCGATCGCCGGCTTTACACGGGTAGAATTTCCGTCTAAAAAGATCAGTTGACCTCGATCGCGATCTGAGAAAGAGCCTAGAACGAGCCACAGCAAACGCCAAAATGCAGCTCGACGTGTTTGGATTGGCTCCAGTAAAAGGGGCAATTGGCTTTGATCTTGAATTCTCACGAGACGACGTGCTTTGACAAAGTGATGCTGTCATTATGCATGAAGACATGTGGTTTTTAGCCAATCAGATAACCGTCCCTGAGCCAGGGGATCCATACACTCTAGCTTTGGAGCCGCAAGTTGCCTGCAGTGATCATCAAGCTTCCCGTTCCTCGGTCTATTATCATCCAATGAGATGGAGGGAATCACAAGTCAGTCAAGACCACTCCCCGGATCGAAACAATAGTGGGGTTTTCAGCTCTGGGCAACATATCTTGGCTTTTGGTTCCAAAATGGACTTTCCCATCCTTGCGATGACGTAGTATGCTATGCAGCTTCGCAATCCAGACTGCTCCAATACAGCAACTGACGTCACACACGATCGCGATCTGAGAGGCAGCTGCAGTGCCCCTCCATCGCAAGAGTGTATTTTGCTAGAGAAGTCACAGTGATTCAGCGTGGGGAGCTATCAGGAGCTACCTCCGGACCTCTCTCCGGCCTGCTCCTCGGTTGCACACGCGTGCCTGCATCTTCAACGTGAATCACGGGCAAGCAACCTTCTCTGCAAACATCTCCCCAAGCACTACTTAAACCCCTTCTCCTCCCACTTCAATTTCTTCTTCTTTCATCATCACACACTCTCATCTTCAATCAACACACAAACACTCAAACAACAACCAACCCAAACCACCAACCACTATCACAATGGAGTCCCTCAAGCAAGCCGGCAACTACGTCGCTGAGACCGTTCAGCAGGCCACCTCTGGTGCTTCCAAGGAGGCCAACAAGGAGGTTGCTAAGGACGGCAACGTCCCCATCTCCACCCGGTAAGCACCTCACTACCCGCGAGTCCTTCACGACCTCAATATCACGAGTACATCTTGAGCCTCACTCAATCACACTCAACATCGTTGGAACAACATCTTGCTAACATCTCTCTCCAGTGCCACCGCTGCCAAGGATGCCCTTGGTGACAAGATCGACGAGACCACTCACGACAAGAAGGCCGACGTATGCCGTCCCTCAACTACGATCGACTAAACTATACAATGCTAATTGAATCTCACAGGTCCACAAGGAGGCCATCTAAGTTTTTCTCCTCAGTCTCCAATATTTCAGGATCGACATGAGAACAACATGAATCGACATGAATCGGAATGGCGTTGAAAGGGAATAGCGTTGGGACTACATAGGCTGTATTTACCTACACCTAATACAAACAGTCAAACATCAAAACTTGTTCAAAAAGTTCAAAAAACTGTAGACTGAAGTGGATATTCTGTGATTTGATACTCGAAAAGCAACCACGTGTGAACGCAACGGGCTTCACTTATGAAGACTTAAATCGATTTGTATATTTCAGCACGCGAAACAGGTATTAGAGTGAATTAACGGGCACAACCTCATATCCTCGCTTTCCACACTAACTATAGCTTTGGGGTTGAGGCTTGCGCTATCTGGGGTGGGAGATGTACAACACATCTCTGCATCAAAGACTGGCTAGACTGACGAAGCGTGCTTAGACAGATAGTGTGGAATCAGTATGTCCCTTTGGGAGCAAGAAAACATGAGACCTAAGTCTAGGGAGATAAAATAAACTCCACAAAAGTTATCCTAAAAGTTATCCTAAAAGTTATCCTAAAATCATCCTAAATTTACACTAAGTTACCTAAATCTCTTTATCAGTTAGGCTCAAGGTCCCGAGTCTTATTTCCTCCCCTAGGATGTGTCCTCTCACCAGTAAGGCGTGGCTTTTCAACTGCGTACTACAATGGAATGAAAGGATTGGTAACTCACTGAATATTTCTCTTATCATTGTGCTTCGTCTCTTAGCAACTTTAAAACCACAGACTTCAGCATCCTTAGCCCTGTGTTGGTTCATATTATGCTGCCCGTGAAAGCTTCCTGGAAGCTGTCAATGGTTATCATCCTCGTCTTAGCCCCTTGTACCCCATGCACCATTTGCGCTGAATCTATGTCCGGTTCATAGCTCTTCCAACTCACACTTTCATGCCTCGAATCGGTCAGTCTCTTGTGAGGCAGACTACCTGCACGCGACCAATGTTTCAACATGACATTCTGCCAGCACTGGTATAAACAACATGATGTGTGCTGCTTGATATCCACTCCGGCCTCCTAGCAGGGCAACTCTATCTCAGACGACGGGTTCAAAAGACATACCACGCGATGCTCAAAGAAGCATGGCTTGCGAGATGGAATGCCTACCACAGATGCGAGCTGACGCCTTTTCAAATTCTATTGTCACGCCACTCGGGTTATCCAAAGAGGTCCCTCAGTTCTCACTCGTATCGCTAGTGGAAGCTTCGCGGAACCTAAAGGAACCGCAGCAATCATGATGGAATTTGGAGGGTTGGACAAAATCTGGCAGAGTCATGATGCCCTTCCGAATTTATCACAAACTGAACTAACTCTTCTTCTTATCCAGGTCGTTGCGACTTCACTTCCGAATTCGTCAACCGACAACCTCGCTATTCTAGGGATCAACATTGCCTCACTTCGCCACGAAGGCACCGTTCGCGACATAGTCTGCTTGATCCTGACTGGTCTTATACGCCTGGAGTATGGAACTCTGCCATATCAGCTATCAAGTTCATCACTGATGGCTCGACATTATCTCCCTATGATCCTTGGGAAGGTCAACATCGATATCCACCCAGATTTCGAGCGACCTATGCTCTTTGCCGAACAGATGGCTGAGGTGTTTGTTGCTGGCTAGAAATAAGGATCTAGAATAGCTGTTCACTGCCTGAATGCATGAAAAGAGATGATCGAATAAGTACTGTAACCCTCTAGACCTGTTAGGGAGCAAATGTTCAGTAAGAGTCTGAGGTGAGCAATGATTATTACTTCCTGCGTATCCAAATAAATACAAATCTGGTGTCATCTTCTACAACAAGCCAGTAGAAGTGTTCTTTGCAGTTGAGACTTGTGGCTGAGAGCTTAATCGGGCAGAGAGATCCTATGACAAGCCAGCGGGCTGAACGAAGGTGAGGCCCAAACAATGTGAAGACCAAGAACTTGCTCCGCGATTGTTTGGATCGGTCCCCTATTAGTCGTTGCATTTTCGCATGGATCTCACTGAACCTGGATGTTACTCTTTTCAGCAAGGTGGGGAGAAGACTTGGGCAAAGCTCAATATGATTACTTCTATTCCAACAACAATTTGCCACAGGAGACTCCTAAAGGCAACAAATGAGTTAGTCCCACTGTCGTACGAACATATTCCTTTTATAAAAATCAATTGACAACCTAGAGCTACCTCGCTATTTTCCATGGAGAGCAACGATACTAAAAACGCTATAAAAAAACACCCTCGTGTTTCCATCATTAACCCAAATGAAAAGCAAAACAATACCCATCTATCATCTCACCAAACAACGACCATCCAGAAAGCAACACGTCTTTCCTCTAGAAGCCCACAGACTTCCAAAAAGCACTATGCGCAAACATGACGAGTCACAGCACCTTAGATATAGTACATGGAGTTGATCAGTCTGGGGTGGACTGCCTTGCTGTTCCCGCGAGGTCCAGCACTGATGACACTTTCACCGTCAGTCTCCTCGAAGAATTCAGGTCGATGAGCTCGAGCGCAAGTGCAGACAATATCTGCATAGTAGGCGGGAGGGCAAATGCTCACAGCCTTGGTGGCACGTCCGAACAGGTAGCAAAGCTCGTGAGTAAACTTCTCAAGTTCATTGGCAGCCTCGCTTTTGAACTTTGCTTGGAAGATCTCGTCAAGCAACACTGTGTAGTGCGCAGGACGGGCAGTACCCTTGATGCTTGCGTGGGCAGTGAGATAAAAGTCCCAGTAGCGAGCCTCCGTAATACCTCGGTCGACGACAGTGCCATTCTGGATGTTATGATTTTTCTCCATGGCATTTTCTTCCGAGGTAGGGTAAAAGCGAGCCTGGTGTCGCTTGACGGAAACGATGATAGAGATCTTGGGTGCCTTGTTCTTCGGGTATTTGCCATTGCAAGCAATTCGGATGCGTGGCAATTCAGTCCGAAGAACTTGGGCGAATTGACCAGTGGACACACCGTCGCGGAAGATGACAATGTTCTCTGGCAACTCCTGCCGGTTGTGCTTTTGCCAAAGCTCAAGGCGCGATTTAAATGCCTCAGTCAAGGTCTCATCCAGCATCTCCTGCTTGGATGACTGCTCCCAAGAATAAGCTGGCCATTGTCCCATGTCCCGGTCGATAGTTGCCACCAAGCCAACCAAACTGGGTGCAGCATCGCTCTTGTCGGCAGACATGTTGGTTGGATGGGTCACATCATAGCCAACTATCATTGTTTTGCCCTCTTTGATGAGGCCGACCTCGTTCAGAAGTTTGTGGTTAACGCCCCCAGTCTTCAAGTTCCACTTGAGAGCAACATTTGCGAAATATTGCGGGTTTTCTTTGCGGAGCTGGAAACCCTGAACGCAGATAGTATGAATACCGTAAGTGCAGTCGCCTAAAGTCTTGATCTTGCCATAGATTTCCGAGCCAGTTGAGTCAAGAATCACAAGCATGATCTCAATCTGATTTTTCTGAGCCCAACCGAAAACCTTTTCAGCATCGTGGCTGTCAACCGCCAGGGAGGGTGGTGGAACGGGGTCGTTGACAGCGATATTCATTGTCTTTTTCATGAACTGAGAGAACGCGATGACTGACTGTGCTGCCACTGGCTCAGATCTACTGTTGGACAGGAGGTTGACGTAACTCCATTTTTTGACAGGTTGGCCAGGCTTGACAACTTTGACATCTCTAAGATTCCAAGACCCATTACGCGGGTCGATAGCTTTAGCTCTCCTCTGCTGGTCGAGGTATGCAACTCGAGGCACGGTGAGAACACGTCCTTGGACTGTGAGGAGCTGCCGACCGACTTGGATACCGAAATTAGCCTACAGGTGTCGAGTTAGCATTTGCTACATCAGAACTTCACTAAACATACCAGTGTGTCGTCGTCGAGGCCTAGAGTTTCTCGGGCGTCCGTAGTAATAGAGAGGGCGTTAGCGTATGGCGTTCGGCAAGCAAAGTTCACCATGTCTGTTGACTCGGCGCCATTGAGCTTGGCCTTTACTGATTGTCCAGGCTGGATCTCGAGGAACTCTGCAGGGACAAATGTAGGCTTTGCGGCTGTGCCAACATTGAAGAGGGGGTAGTTTTGCAGATTGACGTTGTACTCTGGATCACACGTTAGATCAATACCGAAGGGAGAAGGTGAAACTTACTCTGTTTATAGAAATCCGCGACGGTGATGTACCGGCCGCTACCCTCATCTTCAAGCCAGAAGCTCACGTCTCCCGGCCCAACCACAAAATCTGTCGTGTGGCGGAACTTGGGGGGATTCTTATCGCGACATTGTTTTTTTATGTCACGGATCGACACTAGGCCATGGATTGCCTTGGATCTTCGAACCTCCTTACTCCCGTATTTGGTCTTTATCCAGACGCGGGTCTTGGGAAGAAATCTGCCGAGTAGTTTCAACTTTCTGGCCATCTGAGGCGACTGAGTCGCATTTACTCCAAACCCGTCGAAGAACTTGGCGCAGGGACCGTCAATCTTGAAGACACCATGTGTGACATTGACGTTCAATAGAAGGCGACCAGTCGCCAGGCGAACAGACTGGAAGTAACCGCGCGCAGCTTTCAAGGCTCTATCTCTGCCTAGGATAACCTCATTGTGACGGTTATCGCTACCAAATGCAAAAAAGCGTGAGCTTCCCACCGCGCTGATCTTGTCGAGCTTAGATCTGGGGCCAAAGCCGAAAATGACGTTCAGGGCATCAATGACATCAGGGAACTTGGGGTAGGTCATGGCCTGGGAAGGATCGCTTCCGTCGTCTGAAGCGCCAGTCTTTGAGTTGACGTATTTGAGCATCTCATCAACACGAGCCTCTACAGGGCCATTAAAAACAACTTCAAAGACATCAGTCTTTTCGGAGCCTTCTAAAGCGGGCAGGTTAAAGCGCATAGTATTATCTTGCTCAAGGTTAAGCTTACGCAACGAGATAAGCTGTGACTTGAACTCAGTCGCGACAAGCAAGTTCTTATCCTTCTTAGACAGCTCGTTAAGAGCTTCTTTAATAACAAGGTAGAGCTTACGGCCCTTCACCTCGCGAGGGCCAGATTCACGAGGCTTTCCGGGTTTGCCGTCCTTGCCCTTAGTCTTAGGGGCTCGCTCCTTCGCCTCTCCCTCACCTTCGGGTACAATCTCTTTCACGCTCATCGTGTACTTGTACAAAACCGGAGCTTGGGTTTTGACTGCATAGTAGTTTGCCCAAAGTGTGACTGGAGTTCCTTTGCTGCCAAAGGCAGGTCGTGGAGGGAACTTTCCGAGGTTCTGTTTGTCTTCCATTGACAATTTGCTCATATTCGATGTAAGTTGAGCGACCGTCGTGACATTGCTTTTCACCACTTCGTCTTCAAGCTTTGCAATGGCGCCATCTGGCTGGGGAATAGAACCCCCCATGCTGCATGAGTTAGTATTGATCAACGACAAGACATTGGGTATTAGAGAGAACATACGTGAAGGCAGCAGGTCCTTCGGGCTGACCGCCGTAGCCGCCTCGACCGCCGCCACGGCCACCTCGTGGTCCTCCTCTTCCACGATCGTAGCCTCCGCGACCGCCTCTAGGGCCGCTGAAGCCGCCTCGGAAGTCACCACGGCCTCCATCACCACGACCTCTGCCCTGGTAACCATCACCTCGTCCTCTTCCACCTCGAGAGTCAGAGAAACCAGACGGGCCGCCGCGGCCACCACCACGACCATCTTGAGGTCCTCCACCGCGGCCTCCGCGACCTCACCCACCACGACCACCTCGGTCAGCCATGGGAATTGAGGTTTGGATATTCAAAGGCTATAGGGTAGCAAGATGTAAAGGGCAGCAAGCGATTTGTTGAAAATGAAAATGTAGATACTGGTTGTTGATAGAGAGAACCAAGCTCCAAAAGACTGTCACTTGATGATGATGATGATGATGATGAGAGAAGAAGAATGAAGGGCTTGATGGGCAGGTGTGAGAGTGGGTGTGAGTGCAAGTTCAGCAGGAGGAAGAGGAGGAATTGGGCTTCTTTATGTGAAAGGCCCAGGGCGGGATCGAGAGGCTCTTTGCCAACGTGAATCAGAGCCCAAAGCAGTCACAACCTTGTTTGCGGTGACTTTGCTGTGACACAGCCTGGGTATCTGAGAAGTGACTGATCGACTGAAGGCAAAATGTGACCTAATCACTGCCTCTACCCAATTGGCAAAGAAGCTTCTCGGCAACAGCTGCAGAAGAGGTCAAAGAGGTCGGTTGTTGTCAGGGACTGGCGGGGGAACTATCACGGCAGCTAAGGGAGCTCACCCGTTTCTGGTGGAGCACAGCTGAAGCTAACCGGCACTAACAAGTGCGGGGGAATAATTGAAGTGGTTCAAATTGAATGAATTGATAGAGAGCAAACAAAAGAAAACATGCAATTCACACAAAGTGGAAGAGTCAAAGAGTATTTCGCCCTTCTTTTCCCCCTTCATGCGCAAGGCTTTTTTTTTTTTTTTTTTTTTTTCGTAGCCTTAAAATGGTCGGCCTCCCAAGATTACCATGACGTTATTCGTTATGTCTTAGCTTGTTGGGCTAACGAGGCTTTCCAGCTATCGTCAACCTTCAATGATAACCGGTTACCCTAGAGAAACCCAATTGCATCCATCTTTTCACTATTAGAAACACAAATCACTTGCAGGTACCATATGCTCGGATCTTTTGTTGATGCAGTGCAGACTTCCTCTCCATCAGTTCAATCATGTTACCGAGATACATGGCATGTTTGCTTCTTCGAGGTGGACCACCAAGCCACGATACCAAAATCAGCCTTGACCCCTGTTTTCAACAAAGGCCAATAGCACTACGAGCTCTTACATCCCGCTGTCATATCATGGATTCCTAAAAGCAGTCAAGGCAAACTTATCTTTGCGTCTACGGCTGAACGTAGGTCACAATCATAACAACCCCTGCCTTGCAAACATACACACTTATAGTAACCATAGCACAGTCGCTCGCTGTTGGACAAGATTTCCGCGAGCCGTCCCATGCTCAGCCATCATCAAAGAGACCTTACGATCTGTGCTTGCTCCGCTGGATCTTGGTGCGCCTGAAATCAGCAATTCGTCCACACAATTTGCGATGTGCGAGACCAGCCCTGCGGGCTCGGATAACCAAACATACAACACATGCTAGATGTTTGAGTTTGAGCAATTGCACCCTCATCACATCGCACAAGGGGATTAGCCCACTGAACCTCATGCATTGCTAGGTTGCCTTATGCCGAGCCGCTGCCTATGTTAGCCTGCAGCTTGCATATATGTGCTGTGTAACTTGAACTATATCATGAAACCCAGAACCGAAATGATTCTCCATTGCTCTGTTGAAGACCTCAGAATCTTAGACTTTGACAACACTGCCATTCTCAGCAAGGACCTATGTATTGAGCTCCTTATTCTCGGTATCCTACACCGATTACAGCTGGAGCAATGCTCGGCTTCCCGCATAATTCTAAACTCCAAGCAAAACATACTGGAATCTATCATCATGTTCAACCGCATTTTGATCAATGTAAATAGTCGCCATGTCGTCCATCATGTCAGTGCATGTTTTTTCAAACCGACAGGTCGGATAGACACAGCCAAACTTCAACAAACGGGCAGCCTAGGAACAGCCCCATTAACCACCTCAAGACTCTTCTTATGATCCAAGTACATATAGAACAAATCAAGGTACCAACAATCTCATACTTCAAAAGCCCCGGGAGTGGGAATAGCACCAAACAACCTAAGAAATACCATGTGCACTGGTCAACGCGGCTTCTACATCTGCCCCTGCAGACGCTCCCACTGCCCCAAGAAAGGGATAGTTCCTCACAGACTTATCACCCAGGGGCATGTATGCAAAATCGAAATAGATACAATTGCCTGGGACATATGCGAATGGTGGATTGCGAACGGACCCCCAGAGCAGGTTCTCAACCGATACCTCAAGCCCAGCTGCCAATATTTTACATGGCACACCCTCCTGGTTCCTACGGCACTCTGCTCTGAGTGCCAAGTCACATGTGTTGAGGTCAGAGAGGAGCATGGAAGTGGTGAAAAGAGATCGCATCGAAGAGGAAGAGACAAGGGTCGGTAGCTAGGGCGTAAATTCTTCGTTTTGGTCATTTTGACGCCCAAGTTCAAGTGTATCTTAATACCACTCTCAACTTCTCACACACCACCAAAGTGCGCCATGTAAATATCGCTTGTCGCATTTAGATTTGTGATATAGAAAATGCCTGTGGGCGCAGTAGTAAGCAGTGACCAAAAGACCCTGGGAGAAACTGGATGTTCAACTTCCCAACCTCGAGGAAGTGCCCTGAGAAGATTTGACAGCTGGCTGTATTCTGCGTTTTGACCCATACTCATCAAGGGATATTGATAGGCTTTGAAATATCTGTGTGGAAGGCAGTCCCAACAACTAGATGTCAATGTTCAATAGATGGTAGTTTGGTGGTTCAGTCGTGTGAAGGCATCATCTGTGCTTCTCGTAGCCGCAATACAGTACATTCAGGGATACAAATGTACACATATGAGGTCGATATCAAAGACAAGGGACGGAAGCATCTTGGTCAACGTTGCACATATGGATCACCGGTGTGCTACGTGGCAACCACAAGCATACCATGGTACAAGGGGTCTGTTGGCGGAACTCAACGCGAGCCGATCAGGATAGATCGGTACTATCGTGGCTGACATTGAAATGCATAAATCAACTAATGATTGGCGAAATGCAATGCGGCAAGTTTGATAGCTAAGCTCCTGACTTTGATGTATCAACTGATACATCGCAAAGAGCATGCCAGGGAGTACATCCCTTTAGAGCAGCGTAGCATATATCAACGCTGAATACTGACGATAGAACTAAACTACAGATTTCTGGGAGAACATGGTCGATCAGCTCAAGATGCTCTGATGATATGGGGGTGGTACTTGCCATCTCCTTCACTTCATCTCAGATCCAACTGACGAATTTATCCAATATGCCACAGTACTGTCCTTTACTCGTTAACTCCCATGAATGAGCAATTTGATCTCAAACGAACAACTTAGTTCATGATTTGATATGCCCTGCAGTCGCAACCTTGAGAATCTCATCTTCCAAGCCTGAGACATGATGGATCTCAATACCGGCATCTTCGAGCGTTTTGCGACCTGTATTCTCCCCAACAAAAGTCTCAGGCTCCTGAACGCCAACATAGACCTGCTTGATCCATGACTTTTGGCGCAAGACTCTTTCGACGCAGGGGAGTTTGCCGCTCAGCCGCTTGAAACAGGGTTCAACAGTGGTGTATAGAGCATGGGGGGTGTTGAACACATCTGATAGCTTCTCCTCTGTCGTTCCATGCTGCTCAGCCAGCTTCAATAGACATGTCTCTTCTGCATGGGTGTTCCCGGGAAGTTCAAGAGTGTATCCTTCGGCAATGATGCTGTTGTCGCTAAGCCGCACAATTAGAGCTCCCACACGAAAGTTGGTGGGCTTGGGAGGGGAACTTCTGGCCAAGCCTAAGGCACGCCCCATTGCGGCCTTGTGGTTTCCAGGTTCTATGGTAGTCATATCGTTTAATGTGAGGCATGCACGGATGAGGTATAACGAGATGTCCAGATGCGGGAGCCATGATCCATCTTGAACGGTCGGCGGTTGTAAACTCCGATCGCCGAGAGTACTTTAGCATTGGCCCCACACTTTACTCGTGAGCGCGTTGCAACGCGTTTCCCAGCTCGAGCTTAATCCAACTTGCTACCCATTATCCGTACATGATCAACCAAAATCGACGATATCAATACGATGTCGGACCACGAAGACGCACTGGAGAGCGAACCTCCCACTATTGACCCATATGAGGTTTTGAGCCTCGAAAGGACTGCGACGAGCGATGACATCAAGAAATCCTATCGAAAGGCTGCGCTTAAGAACCACCCAGGTTTGTCAATTCGGTAACAACAGAGATGAGCACTGCTGACCCTACGGCTCTTCAGATAAGGTGCCACAAGATCAAAAAGACGCCGCACACGAGAAGTTCCAAGCTATCGCGTTCGCCTACGCCATCCTCTCCGATCCTGCCCGTCGCAAACGGTACGACGAGACTGGCTCGACCTCCGAATCGATTGTAGACTCAGAAGGATTCAACTGGAGCGACTACTATCGAGAGCAATATAAAGAGTCTGTGTCGGGCGATGCAATCGAGAAGTTTTCCAAGAAGTACAAAGGCTCTGATGAAGAGAAGGGAGATGTTCTCGATGCGTACGAACAGTGCCAAGGCGATATGGATGCGCTGTACGAGAGAGTCATTCTTAGTGACGTTTTGGAGGACGACGAACGCTTCCGTGAGATCATCGACACGGCTATCAAGAGCAAGAAAGTGCCTAGCTTCCCGGCCTACACAAAAGAGTCGAAGAAGAAGCGAGAGGGTCGTGTGAAGCAGGCCCGGGCCGAAGCTACAGAGGCTGAAGATTACGCAAAGGAGCTAGGTGTACACGACAAACTCTTCGGCGGCGACAAAAAGGGCAAGAAGAAGAAGGGTAAGGGAAACTCGGAGGACGACCTGGCAGCACTGATACAAAAGAGACAGCAAGATCGCTCAGAGAGCTTCCTAGACCATCTCGCCGAAAAGTATGGTGCCAAAGAGAGCAAGGGCAAGGGCAAGAAAGGTAAGAAGCGACCTGTTGAGGATGAGCCGTCAGAAGAGGCTTTCCAGGCGGCTGCTTCTCGTCTGAAGGGTTCGAAGAGGTCGAAACGGTAGACTACCGGGAGATAACAATATCGGATTGCGTTAATATGGCTGTTGGGTCAAGAATTTTGGTGTTTGGGCGTACCTTAGGTTAAGGCAAGGATGCACTACTAGGACAAGAAGAGAATTTAGAGACTGAGAAGAATTGAACGATTCATGTTAAGTTTGCAAGTAGACTACAGAGTATAGCTTGGTTTCCGGTGACTTTCTTTCAACAAGAAGGAAAGTCAGTCCTCGGTCAATGAAGGTAGTATAAAAGTCATGGACACAATGAGACAAACAGACATAAACCAGACTTGTTCTAACGAACCTCAGACCTCATATCTGCAAAGCAAGCTCCCTTGCAAAACTTCTAACTGTTGATCAGTTCTACATAAATACCCAGTCTTGTTGCGGCAAGTATTCCCAGCAATTCAATGACCTCACCAATACCGTATGCAATGATGCCGTGACGTTGTCACGGGCCAGTCTTTTTGTCCACTAAGCTATGGTGGGGCTTCTCAAGCCACCGTGAATATCGCCAGGTCTCACTTCACTTATTTAACGTCCTCTCAAACGCGTCACCACGACAAGATACGCAAGAGCGCGATTCTGCATGGCAGTGCTTAATGATGGTTTAGTCTCCATCTGAAGAAGAGTGCTATCATGATGCCATGAGCGAATCCGCCAAGCCCCCAATATATCCTCGGTATTGCTTTCATCTTGCGCCCACAGTGAACCAATGGTGCCTCTTTCGTGTAACCGATATCCATGACCTTGGCCAGTACGAAGGGTTTGAAGGTACGTCTAGGCTGTCAAATACTTCACTCTGTTCTGGACTGACGAATTCTAGGCGAAAACTTCTACTTCTATAGGAATCTGCCCATCAAATGGGTGCGCATAGTCGGATTAGTCGTCGCCATTGACGAATTCGCAAGCCGACGCGTGTATACAATAGACGATAGTAGCGGCGCATGCATCGAGTGCATTATTTCCATACCAATCTCTGGTGGAGACGAGAATCGCGCGACAACAGGAGATGCTGTTCCAAAGAAAGCGGATATTGACCCGCCTCAAATCCCAGACCCATTCCCAAATATCGATGTCGGATGCGTTGTCGACGTTAAGGGAGGCCTATCTACTTTCAGAGACGAGCGACAACTCACCATTGAAAAGATGACCAAGGTACGAGGCACTGCGCAAGAGGTTGCTCTCTGGGAAAAAAGGGTCAAATTCAAGTCCGAGGTTCTTGAAAAACCATGGGTTCTACGAAGCAGCGAGATCCGAAGATGTCGAAAGGAAGCGGAGCGGAGTGAAGAGGAAGCGGAGAGGAAACGAAAGCGCATCAAAGCAAAGGTAGAACCTCAAGCATCGAAGCAGACATCAAAGTCCGTGGGCCATACTGAACAAACCATCCGGCAGCAGAAGCCGCACAAAGAAATGCGGCTGGATCTTCGGCAGATTCTTGAGCAGGGTGGAAGAGGCAAATACGATGCGCTAGGGTTATGAACTCAAGATGTCCTGATTGCTGGCGCACTTACTACGGCATTTTAGCGGGCGTTCATTCTTAGATCTGGACCAGAAGGAATAATAATAAAAGAGAGTTACCAAGTAGTGATTGGCATGGCCAAGCGCATTGCTGTGGTCTGGAATGCGATACGTAATCACCATGATTGATAAAAGTGTGCTAGAGGCTAGAGACCCATGGCCTTGGGGTCTTTGAGACACGCTGGAAAGATTGGTCACTGGATCATGTCTCGGTTTCTAACGAACTCCTCCGTCCTGGTGTCTGGATAAATGTTACCACAAGTCAAGTGCTGTCTCAACGGTCTCTAACGTAACATATGGAATCAAGTGATTGTCTCGGTTCAAAATCGAATTGCCTTTTTCATGAATGCAACATCAACGTTGAAGCGGCGGGAGCAAAGAGTTTGGCCACCAGACAGACGACAAGTGACATCGTATTCATTAGGCGAATGAATATTTGTCAGGCGAAGGCATAGCAAGCCTGGTGATGTTTCTGCTGAGAGACAATTTTCTTAACTCAAGTAATAGCATGAAGGACGGATTATGTGCAAAACAATAGAAGATTTTAGCTATGAAGCCACCTAGCCATCAACGCTCAAGGCTGAGACTCGATTCGGGAAAGCAAGCCATGAAAATAAATGAAGGACACAAGTGGCGTCTACTATCTAGTTACTCACAAGGTTGAAAGCTCACCCAAACCACCAGAGCTGAACTCTGAAGCAAATTTGAACGGTTGGTTTTGCAGGGTGTGGCGAGCTCAACCGAAGCCATCCCTTAAATAGTCTCCCAGGCTAACTCGTCGCGAATCGATAGTTCCTGGAACTAGGAGCACCCTGCTGCTCATGCCCAAGTGCGGCGTACGCTAGGCAATTAACTGGCCCCTCTACTGCAGGGACACGGGGACGCCACAGATGAGCATCTAGGCGATTTCCCCTTTGAGGTGCATCACGACGCGCCATGGATCACATACCCTGTGTGTGACACTGAGGACATGCGCCGTAGACACTTGATCCAGAATGCGAAAAAGGTCCCCGCCTCGACTGTTCACGATGTTCTTTCCTGGGCTTCAATGATACCCAAGAGACAGAAAGAGCAATGGTCGAACAGACCACATGGCCAAGCTTCTCTGGCATTGGCTCCTCGAGGGGAAGAAGATAAAGATGGAATTCCTCCAGCCATTTTCGTTCAACTTCCACTTCAACTCCATCATCAACACAACCTCGGAATCCTATCTATCACATTCGCATCCTACGCCATCCTAGAGAATCCAATTTCTGAAATCCTATTACATACTCTTCATCGCTTACGCCATCTTCGCTGGCATCTGCTAGGTCTCGACCAACCCGTTGTCAACCCTGGTCCGATAGTCCAGTATTTCTTTTGGTGGTCAATTCTAGGCTTGGTCTAGCTTCCAGGTAAGCCACATGCGTTTCTTCGTTTGTGCCGCCGAGACACAGTCCACTTCATTTCATTCTCCGATGTAAGTGCATGCTAGCTCTATCAGTCGTGGTGCCACTGGACTAGTGGTTTTCTGCGTTCGATGGCTTCAAGGAAAGGAGCAGGCCCTGGGCCGTAGGGCGACTATATTATATGAGGCATGGAACCCCTACCCTTCAGCTTGCTCTCCAGCTTCATTCAGCCTCATAAGTCTTATTGAGGTTGTGATCTTCTTGATCAAGGCAGCAATACACCCCCTACTTGCCCATCATGAAGACCAGCACCATCTTGCCCGTATGGCTTCTTTGGCTAACCCAGGGACAAGTCCTAGCCCTGCCCCAAGGCCAAGACGACTCTGCTGATTCCTGGGACGACTCTAACGAAGAGTTCAAGCGAGATATCGAAACATCTGCTTTCCAGTATTTGACAACCTACGACAAGGACGACATCATTCCCGTCACCGAAAGTGTCAAAGTCAGTACTAGCAAGGTTGGAACTACTGCCACAGCTCAGGTCCTCCCGACTCTTTCAGACGTTGAGCCTCATACCGAAGGTTTCGTTGTAACAGAATTATACAATCCTCTTCTTACAGAACCTGCCGTTATCAGCACTTCGATTCCCAGTCCTACAAGTCTGCTTAAGCCAGTTACATCTACCACAAGCAACGCTGTACCCTCAGGTCTTTCCAAAATGGCTGCCGCTCCCAACATCTTCGCCAACCCCGTCGATACGAGTGCTCCTCCATCGATGTTCAAAAGGATGTCTACTCACCCTGTTGCCAAAACGCCTATCGTCAATCAAAACAGCCCTATTGGCACGAACAAGTTTTACTCCAACTTCTACCTTGGTGATCAGAATACCCCCGTCTATACCTACCCCTACTCGCTCACATGGGGCAAAGGCACTGGCCCGGCAGCAAGCTGGGGCATGTCTATCTCTCACGTCGAGGCGTCACAACGTACATATGGTAACGTGCAATCTAATGGAGCCGTCGAATATTACATCAACCCTGTTGGTATCCAGTCCATGATCATCTCTGCAAAGGAACTTGGCAAGAACACCGTCTTGACTATGGACTCTATGACCGCTCACTACGCCAAAGCTTATCTCAGAAAGGATAGCAAGTCAGCAGCAACAATCACCTTTCCCCTTTACCAAGGTAGCGTCTTCACGACTGCGTACTTCAGTGGTGGTACACCTTGGATTCAGACTGGCGTCTACTTCAGAACTATGACACAAGTGACAAAGGATCCCAAGTCCAACGTGCGCAAGTACAACTTCGTCCTTGAAGATGGAACCACCTGGCGTCTGTACGCTTACAAGACCAAGGGTGACCCTCTTACCCTCAAGGTCACCAACAACGGTCTTGCGGCCTCGACCAAGCCGTTCTACGGCTTCATCCAAATTGCGAAGGATCCCAAGGTTGGCCAATCCGAGGCAGTTCTCGACAACGGTTGCGGTATCTATGCCACTGGCATGACAGTCAGCGGCAACACCGTTGGCAAGCAGGGCACTTACAGTTTCACATGGACCAAAGCTGGCCACGCTTCCGGAAAGCTTTGGATCTTTGCTCTTCCTCACCACGTCAGCTCATTCGATGCTACAACGAAGAAGGAGATGAGGACGTACTCGCTCCAGACACCCACCAAGGGTATTGCTACTGCTGTTGGCGGAACCACCTGGACGATGGTCGAGTCTGCGCTGCCCGTCGACATGGGCTTTGCCCCCTGGGACCCAGCGAAAGGAAGCCGTGGTCTGACTGCTAATGCGAAGAAAATCATCGCACCCATTGCCAAGTCCGAGGTCTCGCAAGACATGGACGCGCAGGCTAACACAGACTCGATGTACTATTCTGGAAAGGTAACTCCCGCATCAAGTATCCATAAGAAATATACTAACATAGTATAGGCTCTGGCCAAGTTTGGTTCCATCATCTATGTCATCAACAACATGCTAGGAGATAAGGCTCTGGCACAGGCTGGCTTACTCAAACTTCAGAAGGCATTTGCCAGATTCGGTTCCAACAAGCAGAACTATCCTCTTGTCTATGAATGTAAGTCATTTGCCAAAGCTGGGTATTGCGTTAGCTAATCAGCTTAATAGCCGTCTGGGGCGGAGTCGTCTCATCTGCATCCTATAAGACAGGCCAAGCAGGGTCCGACTTTGGAAACACCTACTACAATGATCACCATTTCCATTACGGCTACCACGTCCTCGCTGCTGCCTACATTGGCGCTATGGATAGCAAATGGCTTGCTGCCAACAAGGCCTACGTCAACTCTCTTGTTCGTGATTATGCGAACCCGAGCAGCAGCGACAAGTACTTTCCCGTGTGGCGAAGCTTCGATTGGTACCACGGCCACAGTTGGGCTCATGGCCTGACTGCCATGTATGATGGCAAGGACCAAGAATCGAGTTCCGAGGACATGATGTCTGCTTATGCTCTGAAGATGTGGGGAACTGTGATTAAGGACACTAACATGGTCGCGAGGTAAGTCGGACAGCCCAGGCATTTTTCAGCAGACTACTAACAACAGAACAGAGCAAACCTCCAGCTTGCCGTCATGACACGAGCTATGCAAGACTACTACTACTACACCACGTCCAACACCGTGCAGCCTAAGAACTTCATCGGCAACAAGGTCGCGGGTATTCTGTTCGAGAACAAGGTGCACCACACCACATGGTTCAGCGCAGCGATTGAGGCAGTCCAGGGCATTCACATGATTCCTATCCTCCCCGTGTCCAACTTGGCCCGAACCGCCACATTCGTTCAGCAGGAATGGGACACTTACTTTAGCAAGGGCCGTGTCGACAAGTTTAACAACCTGTGGAAGGGCATCATCTATGGCAACTATGCAACAGTCCAACCTAAGACTGCCTGGACGTTCTTCACCAAGTCCAACTTTGATGCCAACTGGATCGATGGCGGAGCATCAAGGACATGGTATATGGCATATGCTGCGGGTAAGTCTACAACAGTGAAACGCAAGAGTACAATGACTGACAGTCACCACACAGCTCTAGGCCAGATTTGATGAGAAATCGAAAGTGAAATGGTTGCGTTGCAACCAAAACGTCAGCATCGGTGCGGAGATAAGCACCTTGTACAAATATTGAACATACCTTACATAGACATGGAGATACCCCGACGGGAACATTTGTTTTGTATAATTCGACTGGGCAGAAAGAACAGGCTTTGAATGTGTTAGAAATGGAGGAGGAAAGCAAGAAAGACAGTTAGATATTCCCTGACCTCACCCCGATTAGACAAACGGGAGGCAGATGTTAGACCCTAGGCAGGGCACGTTAGAATTTCATTGGTTACTTTTTAAGGTGTGTCGCATATCGGAAGTTGAAGCTTGAAAAGCACCGAAGTCCGATGAGTCTGAAGATTCTGTCACCTGTGGATACGTGGGATCAATTAAACCCACGTGCTGGCACAGAGGAGGTGACTATCTGGCCTGGCTTGATTGGGGCGCAGTCATGACGACCCTTGATGAAGATTTGCGCCGAGGGGAAGTGAGTGAGATGTGGATGGTCGCCAAGAAACAGGTTGTTCAACACCGCCTCGAGTTTGACCAAGAAGAGGAAGAGAGTGACAGGTTGGGATGTGAAGAAGCTTGGAGAGTACCAAAAGTGGGAAATGATTATGGGGCAGTTTGAAGTCTGCATATGCCTGAAACATTGAGTGCGACAAACGTTTCTTTTTAACGTGTTTGAGAGGCTAAGAGGATGATAAACTGGATAAACTGGCCATCTGCACACCTGAAGAGAGTACACCACATGAGACAAGACAGGTTGAGTTAAGCATCGGTGTAACCGTTTTTCTTGCTTAACTTGAAGTTACATATGACGAGTTGTCTATTGGCGTAAATCCCAGCGACACGGCAACGTCGGACAAGAGTGGACAGGACCGAGCGGTTGCGCAAGGCGAAACAAAAAAGCATGGAACTATGGCGGAGTCTATTATGTCGTAAGCCGATGGACTCCGGCGCAAGTTACATGACGTTTGATCTACAAAGCCACTCATAATGATGTATCTTGCATATGCGCAGTTATACGATATCTGTCCGCAAAAAACAACGACAGGGGTCGCAGAGATGCCAAGAAGAAGGAGAATTGCGAGGCGTACAGCTATTGACGATTTTGGATTAATTCAGAAGGTGCGTTAATTTATTTTCAACAACCAAATCAATTACAATGGTAGATACGGATACAAGGACAAAGACAGAGAAAAAAGCGCTTGCAGATTCAAAGTTTTAAGCTTTTTTTGCTCAGCCACCAGCTGATCTAACTTGTTTCTTGGGGCCGCTGCGTTCGAGTCGATAGCTGTGGAATCGGCAGTTTCTCGATGGAGCTTAGAGTGGTCGCGCCGAATAATTGAGCATCAGTGACAGGACAACCTGGAGCTCTCCCTGGAAAGTGGAGAGCTTGGCAGCTCAATCAGTGGGTAGCTCAGCGGTTGATGGCCATCTCTTGTCAGCGGCCGGACGGGATTGGCTGATGTAACCCTGCCGATCCGCTTGGGAAGACCCATGTCCTACGTCAACTCGCTCGGCTGCTGCTTCCAGGGCCAAGCTAAGCTTTTTTCCCTTGCGTAACCGGGCAGACCATAGGTAACCAAGGAGGGAGGCCTCCTGGGGCAACGCGGGTTGTTTCTCTTCGTTCCTGCAACACAACCACCACCTCCAGCAAGACCAGACCATCATCATCTTCAACAGCATCATCACCCGTCGTCTAACTACCTAATTGTTGGAGATTGTTCAGGGCTGTGTAGCTTAAGGACGCCCGCTTTCTCTTTACCCGCCGACGCTATTCTTCCCTTGGACTGTCTAACGTACACACTCCGTTGAGCGGGGACAATTGAAAAGACGACTGCCTCTATTCAAACATTGTTGTTGGATTGGATCGTCATACGCTTCGTTACCCGTTTCGTTTCGTTCTGTTTCGCTCATTCCAGACCGACCGACTCACTCACTCAATCAATCCCGTGGTCGTTCAACCTTTAAACCGCCTACACACGCATCAATCAATTCCATCAATTGGCTGTGAGAAAGCTCGACGCAATCATGGTTTGTAAGTAAAATGTCTATATGCATCTGCATCTGCATTTAGCCTTTTCTTTTTGCTCTCCTCGATCATAAAGCATCACTTAAGCAACCACGGTCTCCTCAAAGTCTATCTGTCTATTCCTCCGCCACGCACAAAGTAAAACATCCAATACCCTCGTATCATATCCTCATCTACACATCTTACCTAAAGCTGCTCCATCTCCATCTCCATTATCCCATCCACATCCACATCCACATCTCATCACCGTCACCATCCCTGCATCTGAGTACAGAGTGGCACACACCAGCCAGAACGAGACAAAGTGCAAGATTAGCTTCTTTCACACGGGGGTCTCAAAGACGGCGCCGCCACTCACGATATTATATCCCTACGTGGTTGTTGCCCTCTGCCACTCCGTGCCCACATTGTTTTATCCTTCTTTCAACCTCACTTCTACGTCAACTTCCATTATCTCGGCTCCTGCTCCTTTGGAAGCGGAAACGGACACGGGCTTTACCACCTCGTATAAGATATCGAGTGAAAGAGTGAGTCTGCTCGCGACGCGATAATGCCTAATATGGACTTTCTTCCCCGTCAGCTCGAGTCCCCCCGTCCCTTTGTCCTCCCCTCCATCTCCAAGTCTGTATTATTGCCTCCCTCTCTTGGCAAGCGCCGTCAGTTGGACCTGAGTGCACTGCCGTGATCGCCATTCTATCTACGCGCCAGTTCAGACACGATCTTCACTTTGTATCTCTGCCTCTGTGCATGCGCATCAAGGATGGCGCAGCAGGGTCCGCTCCTTTCCATGCCGAGCACAAACAAGCTCAAAGCATCCGCCCCATGCAGACAAGGCCAAGCAATCTAGGCTCTACAGGACAAGGTCCCATTGTCAGCCTACCGTGCAGCCTACCCCAATCTTCTGACACTTGCCCGTTTGAGGACTTCTTTGTATTCCGTCTTTTGTTGCTTAACAAGCGTCTACTCCGCCTTTGGATACTTCCTCACTCTCGTTCATTATATCAAAGACTCATCCGCTGACCATGTCGGTGCCTTGATCACCACCAACAGCTCTTCCATCTTTCAACCTCCAGATCAGACGATCAATGTCTGCCAAGCCTCACAACCATACAGCCGACGAGAATAGCCCGCTCCTCAATGGCGGTGGCTCGCCGGCTCTCAATGACACCCTCGGTCATGGCAATGGCAACGGCCATATCAGTCTCAGCCGAGACTCGAGCACCATGACGTTTCTCTTCGACTCGAAGCATACACCCGGCACCGATAACAGCAACATTGCCGTAAGGAGTCTGGCTTACTCCTGGCACATCATCAAGGTCACCCTTCTCAGTAGTATGTTTGCGCTTCTGGAGGGACGGTTGCATACACAACTGACTCTGTTTCCTAGACTATGTCAACTTCCTCCTGGTTATGGTGCCTCTCGGTATTGTCGCTGGTAAGATGGGCTGGAGCTCCACTGCTGTTTTCACCATCAACTTCTTCGCCATCATCCCGCTCGCTGCTGTTCTGTCATTTGCGACAGAAGAGTTCTCGATGAAGCTTGGCGAGACTCTAGGTGGACTCCTGAATGCTACCTTTGGAAATGCCGTGGAACTTATTGTATGGTGCCCCGCGCTTCACTTCATGCTCCCGACTAATCGTACTTTTAGGTCAGCATTGTTGCTCTTCAACGAAACGAAATTGAGCTCGTCCAGGCTTCTATGCTTGGCAGCATTTTGTCCAACCTACTTCTGGTCATGGGAATGTGCTTCTTGTTCGGTGGTATCATTCACCGGGGCGAGTCGGGCAATGGCAGAGAGCAGTCCTTTTCTTCCGCCACTGCACAGACAACTTGCTCCCTTATGACCCTGTCTTCGGCCTCGCTCGTCCTTCCCGCTGCCGTATGTCAAATTGAACCCTGCTCAAAGATTCGACTAACTTTTTATAGCTCTACGCAGTTCTTGACCAGAGTGGTTCCAAGGACAAGGCCCAGAGCATCCTCACACTCTCTCATGGCACTGCCATCATTCTTCTCCTGCTCTACGTCTTATATCTCGTCTTCCAGCTCCGAACACACAGCAACCTTTTCGACGCAGAGAACCAGAACGAGGACGGCGAGGAGGTTGAGCCAGAGGAGCCTACTATTGGACCTATCGCCGCTATTGCCGTTCTCTGTGTCACTACCATTTTTGTCACTCTCTGCGCCGATTATCTCGTTGACAGCATTGATGATCTTGTCAAGACCTCCGGAATTAGCCGCGGTTTCATTGGTCTGATCTTGATTCCTATTGTTGGCAATGCTGCTGAGCACGTCACTGCTGTTGTCGTCGCCCTCCGTGATAAGATGGATCTCGCCATGGGTGTTGCCGTTGGTTCTTCTATCCAGATTGCCCTCCTGGTTACGCCCTTCCTCGTCATTGTTGGCTGGATCATTGGTGCCCCCATGACTCTTCACTTCGAGACTTGTGAGTTTGATCCCTTTGCTTTCTGTGTAATATTTACTGACAAACTTCGCAGTTCAAACTGTTGCCTTTGGAGTTTCTGTCCTCGTTGTTTCGTATATTGTCCAGGATGGCAAATCCAACTATCTGGAGGGTGCTATGCTTATGGGTCTCTATATTATCATCGCATTGGCTTTCTATGCCACCCCATCCGATGTCCTGGACCCCGGCAACTAAATGCTTGAATTCCCCTGATGTCTTAATCATCACGAATCAACTAACGTTTTTAAACATATTTTGTCTACCAACGAGTGACTTGTCTCATCAAGGAGCTTGTTCTGGATAGCCAGGAATGCCACCGAAAACTGTGCCTACAACGATCTGCCAAAAAGACAGTCGGATAATCGAGCAACTTTCATATTTGTATTACTAAGCGGTTGCAGTCCGCTGGACAGGACTGCTTCACAGGAGTTCCAGACACTCCATCAAAATCTGGAATGAAACGGGGAGAGGAATAAGGAGGTTCAGTCGCATTCGCGAAATTTCATTGTGTCAAAAGAAACGAGGGATAGGAAACGGCCTTCCGGTCTCTGTGCTTATTGGATTTTTCTTGCTTATATCATTGGACTGCGAGGTCAGAGATGGAATTCAGGCACGTAAAGGTTGATCGGGTAGTTAATCAATATTTTTGAGATTGATCTTCTCTTTGTCACTGGTGAAGTAGTCGTAACAATGTCGCCAGTCTGTAAAACACTAAGGGGTCAAGTGATATCTTTGGAGATTACCTGCCAGCGGGAAAACGGCAGTTGGACGTTAGACCTATTGAGTGAAAGTCGTGAGCTAGATGCTGATCCAAGAATGCCGAGTTTGAAGTTGAACTTGAATGAAGTGAGATGAGCCGGCGTGGACGAGATGTGTTACTCATCAAATGAGTTGGCGCAATCAACATTCATCACATACCTGTACAAGATGGCAGGAATGTTACCATACTCCAAAAGCTTTACTTGGGCCATCTGATATGTCTTACAGAACCAGGATACAAGACATCACACAGGTCACAACTTCAACAGCAGAGGATATAGATGAAATATGCTTTTGATTCTCAAAACGCCAATGTATGTATATCAGAGTGTATATCGAAAAATCTAAATAGTAGGTTTGGACATGGGCGCAATAATGCCCTGTTTCATGAGCACACGAGGCTTGGTAATGTCCTGGAAGGTCTCCTTCGTCTGCCACTCTGGTCCAACAGGTAGACGCAGCGAGCGCTCATACTGTTGGCGGGACTCGAAGGGGTGAGGGAGCTGAGATGCGAGATAACGGTCGTTCTGGAAATTGTTAGCATGCTGTATAGAGGAGGAGTGAAAGTGAACATGTTTACCTTCTTGATGCGCTTCTCGTTAATAATGACCTTGTCAAGCTTGGCATCCTTACGGTCCTTCTTCTTGATACCATCAACCTTTGTTAGGAAACGGCCCTGGTGACGCTTCTTCTCCTTGGCGCTCACGCCATCACCAACCCATGATCCCCAACCGGGCAGTGTGTTATCGACCACCTTGTCGTCCTCTTCCTCGGCGATAGCCGTCTTTTCATCTTCAAACGCACCGACCACGTCCTCGCCGGCAAAAGCACGAGCAACCATTTCTTGATCGCGGATTGCCATAGGCAGATGCAGGTCTGTCTCGGACTCGTCGTCTGAAGCATCCTCTGTAGTCTGTGTTTTTGACTTAGTCTTGGACTTGCTAGGCTTGGAAGCGACGAGGACGTTGGATGTAAGGTCGAGATCACCAATATTTGTGCTAGACTGGCCCTTCTTCTTGCGGCGTGTCTCACCGCGTGACCATGCGCCTGTGGTTCCTGAAGAGGCGGGTTCGGAGAGGGATGTGATGTTAGGAATAGCAGGATTGATGCCAGCACCGTTGGTGGTTATTACGACATCTTCGTCACCGTCATCATCAGCATCAGCATCCTCAGACTTGCGCTTCTTAGACACCTTGCTAGACTTCTCGAAAGCATGTTTGAATGGCTGGCCATCTGCAGCACCATATTGGCGTCGGCCCACTTCCTCGAGCTCATCAGCAGAACCATCAAACTCCTCGCCATCAAGCTCTCGTCGGATCTGCTTGATGAGAGCATCGTTCGCCTCCTTCTTAGCGGCCTCGGCCTTTTGCATGAATTTCATGCCCATGAGACCCTTCTGGGGCTCATCCTCTTCTTCCTCAAGAGCAGCCAGCTGTCGACGTAGAGAAGCATCACCTCCGTCGGAGTCACTGTCTGACTCAGACGAATCGTCAGAGTTACCAGCACGGCCTTCCTTTCTCCTTCGAAGCTCCTCGTCCTTGCGCGCCATCTCAGTCAGACCAGCGCGGAAGTCATCGTCCCATACAGCTCGCTTTGTCTTGGAGCCGATCTTGGCCCACTTGCTCTCCTTGTGTCGCTGGCCAACACGCTCAAGCGCTCGTCGGCGGTCTTGCGCTTCACGCTCTTCCTCAGAGTCAATCTCGCCAGCCTCTTCCATAGCCTCCTTTGTAGCCATTTCATCACGTTCACGCTGCTTTCTGTGCACGCGGTGGTATGCCTTGCTCTTGATCTTCTTGATGCGCTTGGCTCGCTTAGCCTCTCGAGAGTTGAGCTCACGCTCCATACGCTTGCGTGCAAGAGCCTCCTTGCGAGTGAGCTCGTTGCCCTCTTCATCATAGTCCTTCTCCTTTGGCTTTTGTGGCTTTTCCATAGTAAGACCGCTCTGTTCCATGATGGACATGATAGCAGACTCGAGCTCGTTGCTGGGTTTTGACACATTCAGAGGCTGTATCTCGGTAGTATCGAGACCGGCAGTCGCTGAGTTCTGGGGCAGGGGGAACATAAGATGCTCAGCTCTTCGGTTTTGCTTAACGGTATCATTCCATCGATCCAGGGTTTCATTGGTCTTTTCGTAGGCCGCACTTCGATCAAGTTGGTCCTGCTGTCTCCTTGCCAAAGGCACAGCCAGCTTCTTGGAAGCACCGGGACGCTTCTCCTTCTCTTCTTTGCTCATCAGCTTCATAGACTTCTTCACATTGACGTCGTTGATGCTCGTCATTCCTAAATCAGCAAGACTGATCTTGGCTTTTGACTTGGGCTTGTCGTCCTCATCGTCCTTTTGACCTCCATATCCCTTGATCATGCCTTGAAGGGCCTCGAGCTTTTCCGGACTGGCTTCCTCATCGTCGCTCTCGTCATCGTCACTGTCGTCGTCTTCTTCCGACTCGCCGGATGCATCATCATCAGAATCTGAAGATCCGGAGTGATCTTTCTGCACGGGTTCATCGTCTGACTCCTCGAATTGGTCCAGAGCTGTTGCTAGATCGATAGCATCTGCGCCCAGTGTTTCGCCCTCGTCGTCTTGGGAATCGTCCTCTGAGTCGTCATCCTTTTCGGGTGTTAGACTAGGATCAGCTATTCGAGAACAGAACACACTTACCTCACGCTGCGTTGTTTTGCTGCCGCGGAACGTGTAACTCTCAAACTTGTCTTCATCACTGTCGCCAAACGCATCGTCACTCTCAATCTCTGAATCCTCGTCGTCATCTCTTAAACCCCCCAGTCGCCATTCGTTTCCTTCACTATCGCTTCCATCATCGGCATCGTCGTTTGCTGGCCGACTAGGTCTCTTGACCTTCTTTCTCTGTGGCCCCTCCTCTTCCTCCTCGTCCTCGTCCTCTTCTTCGTCGCGACCATGCTTTCGCTCTATTTCAGCGTCCAATTCTCGTGCTCGAGGAGTTCGCTTCTGTCTCGGCGCAAAGTTCTCCTGTGCGATACCGAATGCATCGAGCGCATTCTTCTGTGATCTCGCCTTGGACTTTTTCTTGCCGGCCTTGGCTTTGGGGGCTACGACAAGGGGTCGCCCGTGAGCCTGTCTTCCGCCCATTCTTTAAATCAAGTACTGGTATCCAATTTATCGAGTTATGGGCATTGCGCGAACCGGCGTGAAATGGTTGAATGGCGTCGACACAGCTTCCTTAGAGCAATACTTTTTTCCAACTTTTCTGCCGTGTAAAAAAGTTTGGCGGTGAGATGACCCTTGGCGGGGCACTATACGTACCCATGTGTAATGGAGTGTAAAATGGCGTGTGAGATAAGCCTATCATAGACGTTGTAAATTGCTGATTCTAGTGGGGTCGATCCCATTGAAGACCACAGGGGCCTTTCCACCACGGACTGGGTCTAGCACCGAATACCGAGTCACATCGGATGTCGAATCTATGGCCAAGGTCTCGTATGATCTATAAGTGAGCCACTTCTTCTTCTTCGTCTTCGTCGTCCAGTTCGATTCCTCCCAATCTTGCTTGTTCAACCTTTGAACATTGGCTTCGATCATGGCGTCTTCCTTTGCCCCGGGGCTCCGGAGGTTACTATTCCAGGCCACGGCCACAGCGTCCGGTCCTTCAAAGTTCTTTGTCTGCAACCAATGCCTTCGAACTGCTCCCCGGAGCATGCCCTCGCGCGTTCTCAACGCTGTCCGATCACGAACCTATGCCGATTCCGCAATCAACAAGCCGATTGGAACTATCGCCGAGCAGGTCTCTGCCCGCGCATCTCCCTCTGTCTCTCAAGCTACCAAGAAAGCATGGCCTGAGTCCAACCCCAAGGGTGTGGGCTACTGGCTTCTCGGCAGCGCTGTTAGTGTCTTCGGTATCGTCGTCTTTGGTGGTCTAACTCGTTTGACCGAGTCTGGGTATGCTTCTCTATGCCTGCTGCAGACCAATTGAATAACCAGCTAACGTCAAGACAGCCTGAGCATCACTGAATGGAGACCTGTCACCGGTTCGCTTCCTCCCATGTCCAAAGAAGATTGGGAGTCCGAGTTCGAAAAGTACCGTGCATCGCCCGAGTTCAAGCTTCTCAACCCTCATATGGACCTCGGAGAATTCAAGAAAATCTACTTTATGGAATGGTTTCACCGTGTCTGGGGTCGAGTTATTGGCCTGACCTTTGTCATTCCTACCGCCTACCTCGTCGCCCGCCGCAAAGTTACACCTAAAATGGCATTGAATCTGGCTGGAATCTCTGCATTAATTGGTTTCCAGGGTATCATTGGCTGGTGGATGGTCAAGTCTGGTCTTAAGGACGACCTGTTTGCTCCTGGTTCTCATCCCCGAGTCTCTCAGTATCGCCTCACCACTCACCTTGGTACCGCCTTTATCTGCTATTCTTGGATGCTTCTCTCTGCTTTGACAGTTCTCAGAACTCGTCGCTGGCTCGCGAACCCCGAAGCAGCCATGAAACAGATCGGTGCCATGAGCCAGCCAGGTCTCCGCACTATGCGCCGTGTCGTCTTCGCCCTTGCTACTCTGACTTTCATTACTGCAATGTCTGGTGGACTTGTTGCCGGTCTCGATGCTGGTCTGATCTACAATGAATTCCCTAAGATGGGTCTTGGTCTCTTCCCCCCCAAACAGGAACTCTGGGACAAGTTCTACTCCCGTAAGGAGGACCAGTCTGATCTTTGGTGGCGCAACATGCTCGAGAACCCCAGCACTGTTCAGATGAACCACCGAATTCTTGCTGTGACTACCTTCTGCTCCATTCTCTCGCTCTTCATCTACGCACGCACGAGACGTGTTAAGGCTATCCTCCCTGCCAACATCAAGAAGGGCGCTGATGGCCTTTTCCACGTTGTATCTTTGCAGGTTGCCCTCGGCATCAGCACTCTCATCTATATGGTGCCAATTTCCCTCGCCGCAGCTCATCAGGCGGGTGCTCTTGGTGTGCTGACCATGGCTCTGGTTTTGGCCCACAGACTACATATCCCCAAGCCCACTCTTCGTCTCCTCGAGCAGCGATTGAAGCAGGCTGCTGCCAAATAAACGAGTTGCCGGCGTTGTAAGATGTCGAAGAACATGTATATTATTCTTGTACAATATGGTACCCAATAGCATCAATAGAATAACGCAACAGAAGGCTGGTAAGCTGGCCAAACGACACATATAATGAACACCCTGGACACACTCGACTCTTAAAAGAATCCTTAACATGGTTTATAAAAACATTGTATTTTCTTTCTAATTTCATCAGACTGGAAATCTGACCATTCTTATGTCGTTGTCACAGCGTAAAATCATGCATTCCAACTTATCAGTTAACCCAGTAAATCCCATTTTCCCATTTTACTTGTGAGCTACACGAATCGGTCAGTAATTTGTTCTCGGTTTCAGGAGTGGCCAGACTTACCAATGCCCTCCTCAGGCATGGGCTCAATGCCAGCAACCTCGGCGGCAAGCTTCTTCTGCTCCAGCTTATCATCCTTCATGAAGGGGAAAGCGAGAACCTCACGGATGGTGTAGTTATCAGTCAAGAACATGACCATTCGGTCGATACCCATACCCCAACCACCAGTAGGAGGCAGACCGTACTCAAGTGAGGTACAGAAGTTCTCGTCAATGAGCTGAGCCTCGTCATCACCCTGGTCCTTCTGACGAGCCTGCTCTTCGAAGCGCAGACGCTGGTCAAAGGGATCGTTCAACTCAGTGTAGGCATTGGCGATCTCCTTCTTGCAAACGAAGGCCTCGAAACGCTCGCACAGACCGGGAATCTCACGGTGGTACTTGGCAAGAGGACTCATGACTTGAGGGTGACCAGTGATGAAAGAGGGGTTGACACACTTCTCCTCGATGAACTCACCAACCAGCTTGTCAATCATGCGGGCGTTGGTGAGAGGAGGTGTGCACTCTAGGTTCATCTTCTTGAGGACCTTCTTGAGAAACTCGTTGGTCTCTTGGGTGTGGAGTTGGTCACCAGGAGGGAACTTCTCTCCGGTAGCCTCCTCCAAAGTGGGAATCATTTCATATCGAGGCCAGGGCTTCTCCCAGTTGACCTCGTACTTTTCGCCGGTCTGGGTGTGGAAGGTGGTCTTGTAGCCACCGGTAAGGTACTTGACAAGGCCAGAGACCATGTCCTCAGTGGTGTCCATCAGGTCGTTGACGTCGGCGTAGGCCTCATAGAATTCAATGGTAGTGAACTCAGGGTTGTGGGTGAGATCAGCACCCTCGTTTCGGAATTGACGTCCAATCTCGTACACTCGGTTAAGGCCACCAACAACAAGCATCTTGAGGTACAGCTCAGGAGCGACACGCATGAACATCTGCATGTCGTACTCGTTATGGTGAGTAGTGAAGGGCTTGGCGGTGGCACCGCCAGCAATCTGGTTCATCATGGGAGTCTCAACCTCGACGAAGTCACGCTCGTCAAAGTAACGTCGGATCCAGGTGATCATCTTGGATCGAGTAATGAAAACATTACGGGCCTTCTCGTTGCAGATAAGATCGAGATATCGCTTGCGGTATCGCTGCTCAAGATCCTTGAAGCCGTAGTGGTCATCGGGGAGGGCATGAAGACAAGGAGTCAGGAGGACGACCTCAGTCGCGAAGATGGACAGCTCACCCTCCTCTCCCTTCTCAAGCTTGGTCTTAGGGGCAGTTCTTCAGTTCATTAGTATATGTTCTGGTTCTAGGATAGTCAGTAACCTACCGGCCGGGGTAGCCAATAACACCAATGATATCACCTCGGCGGAGGTGTTCGTGCTGAGCATCAAAAGCGGGAGCTCCATCTCGCACCTCTTGCGCTTGGCACATAATCTGGACCTTGACGCCTTCAGTTCGGACATCATAGAAAAGAAGCTTGGAGCCGGATGCTCGCTTTCCGTGGACACGGGCACCGATCTGGATAATCTTGTCCTTGGCGTGCTCGCCAGACTTGAGGTGACCGAACTCCTTGACAAAGTTTCGCAGATCGTATGTGACATTGAACTTGTGAGGGTAAGGATTGGGGCTCTTGGTCTCGCGGAGCTTGTTGATGTTCCTTGATCGAATCTCGAAGTACTGGTTAGGAGTGAGGTCCTTCTCGGCAGCCTCAGCACCGCCAGCCGCCTTCTTGGGAGCAGGGGCAGGACCACGCTCAGCAGCCTTCTTCTTCTTTTCCTCCTCCTTCTGGCGGGCCTTCTGACGCTTCTTCAACTCGGTCTTGGAGACCTTCTCACCAGTTACCTCATCGAGGTGCAGGTTGGCGACCTGCTCGGTCGGGGGAGCAGCAGCGTCAGCCATGATTGTGTCTCGTTTCGCGGTGGGGATAATTGAAATGGCAGATCTCCAAATCAGGCGACAGTTGCTGATTTAAGTCTCTGCTGCCGGCAAATTGAGTCAAGCTGTGATGGATGTGGTGAGTCAGTGGAAACAGTCAGGGCATTGGAGGGGCAGAAGAAATCCATTGGTTTGGGCGCCACAATCGCGGGGTAAATTTTCAGTCAGGCAATCCATTCATTCTTGAGTGAGCACAGCCACAGATAAACTCATTGGTAGAAATGTCTAAATACGGCAAAAGACCACGAGAACCAGGCAATAGAAGTCGTAAGCTCTCCGAATTTGGTCATATTATTGAATCATGAGCAGGTTGTATCTAGCTCTGAGTCTTCGTCATTACTTATATACATTTTTTTGTTAGCCAATCAGCTATTGCGATTCTCAACTTCAGCCGCCCAACTGAAATCATTGTTTTATTCTAAAAACATGGCATCCCCGCGTACCCCCTGCATAGCCATGGCCATGTCTGCACCATGCATTGCTCCATTTTGCATCGCCATATTCATATTTGGCATCGAACGACTCATGTTAATGGCGTTTCGGTTGATAGGGCTCCCAGTTCCGTTGGACATCATAAACTGTGCTGCTGCTCGTTGTTGTTGCTGCATCTGTTGTTGCTGTTGTTGGGTAGGCCGCGTTCGTGGTACTTCTAGAGTTTGTTGCTGGACAGGTGGTTGAGGCTTGACTGGAGATGCATTCACCATAGCGAAGCTATCATCATCCTCCATCTCGGCATCGGCATCTTGATCACTGGCCTCGGCGATTGATGACGGACCAGTTGTCGAGGCCGAAGTAGTGGCATGCTCGCTCGGAGCACCATTAATGCTAGTTGTTGACTGACGTTTGGGAAGCTGTGGGCGTTGCGGTTGATGTTGCTGCTGCTGCTGCTGCTGCTGTTGCTGTTGTGCTTGAAAATGTGGCTGAGATGGCGTCTGGATTTGTGGCGTTGGTTGAGTGCCGTTGACAGCAGCGGAAGAGGCCTGATGCTGGCTTGCTTGGTCCAACGTCCTCTGGGCGTTCATTCCAGCAGCATTGGCCCTTGAAGAAGCAATAACACTCTTCCATCGCTCGATGGACCTGGTCACGAGAGCACCGAGGTCGAGTTGGTTATCCTCGATAGAGAAACCTACAGCCCTTCCACCCTTGACAGCTTGCTCGTAAGAAAGGGAAAGCAGCTCCCTTTCAAGCGGAATTGTGACTGGCGGGGTAAGCCTGAACTCCTTGGGTTGCTGTAGCTTGTTCAGTTGCTCAATTTGGGATTTGAGATTGGCATTCTCTTGCTTCAGTCTGTGCTGCTTCTCTTTCATTTTCTCAGCCTCCTTGTGTTTTCTTCCCACACCCCGGGCTAACTCCAGGATCCAAAGCTCTTGCTGCCGTTGAATTGGGAGAGTCTCCCATACTGCGTAGGCTGACTGAAGGTGTTCATCGATTTGCGCCTCGAGTTGTTCGGCCATTTTCTCAGCCTTGCGGATCGACTCCCGAGGGTTTCGAAAATTATTATTTGTCGCAGGGGGATATTTGAACTCGTCCATGACGGCGGTGGTAGCAGAAGCACAGGTCACTTTCCAAGCCTTGAACTCTCCTGCGAAGTAAGTCCGCAGAGCCTCGTATTCGCGGTGACCTGGCGATTGGACCGACCAAGATGTAGAGGTGGGGTGTTGCGTGGACGAAAAAAGAGTCGGTGGAGGCTGTAGGCATTGAAGAGTGAGGGCAGGGAAATCGAGAGATAGGGGATCGAAATCGAACGGCATCGAGTTGCTGTCAAGTTGTACCCTGTTCCTCTTGTTAGCACTACAGACGCAGAATCATGGTTAAAAAACATGAATTCATACTTGGCTGCTCTCCAAGAGCTGAGGAGCTCCCTTAACGCGAGCTCCGCGGCACGGGCTGTATCCATAGCGTCTGAAAGTTTTTGCTTGACATCAAACTGGGCTTTTTGAATGGCCTGTTTGCTAACAGTACGTTGCATACCAGGCCGTTTTGGTGGCTCGGGTGCGGCATCGCTCTCCCAGCTGCCCCGTTTCGGGATGTCGTTCATAACACCCGTCGCCTCCCAGGTCGGCTGAAAAGCTGGCGCATATGTCATGGTCGAATCAACGGAGAGCTGATTATCCTTGGAGAGAATTGGAGATTGAAAGTCTTCATTCTCGGGAAGGGGTGTATCCTTTACGACATGTGCCCTTGGTGTTCCCACTGGAGTTGAGGCTTCACGCCTCCCACCAAGGGAACCCCGGGGCTGTCGTCTGGTGATGCCACCGCGAAGCTTTCTGATAGCATCGACATCGTGAATTCCATCGGCGGGTTTTGGGTTCTTCTCCTTGATATACAGATCGAGATGGCGGCCGAGCGAAGAAGAGGTGAAAGCTTGGCCACAAAAGGGGCAATTCTTGTCCTTAGGGGCACCAGCCTTGGGCGTTCCTGAGTCGGCCGTTTGGGGCGTAGATTCGGGCATTTTGAAGATAGGTAGGTGTCAGAAGGGCCCGATATCGAAAATTAGGGGAGAAGGATACGAAAATACGGTGGCGGTTGGGGAAAGGTTTCGGTAGGCAGTAACTACAAGAGCGTAAAAAGTGGCTGCAGCTCCAATTGGGGAGCGTTACAGGCGTCAATCATAAGTAGGGTAGCGAGCGAAGGTTGAAGAGAAAAGAACGAGCGTATTGGGGCCGAGACCTCCGGGCGTAAGGGAATTCAATGGACGTTCATGCAAAATTACAGAGCATGAAGATTGTTGAAGGAGTGAGATGAGGCGGTGGGAAGCTTGTTCTGAAGCTGAGAGAGTCTAAAAGAGCGGACGGGAAGGGAGAACAAGAAAGAAATGGAGGATGAAAGGAAAAGAAAAGAAAGATAGAAGCTCGAGAGGTCAAGGCAATAGAAGGAAGTTTAGAAGAGGCGGCGGGAGACTAAAGGGGAAGCCAGGTCTCTTAGCATCGCTAGGTTTAATTGTTCTTTGGTTTTTTCCCCCCTCTCCATTTTAAAATAAAGCCTCCTCGCTCCTCTCCTCCTCCGGGCTATTCAGGGGCGGATCCAACCAAGACCCCCAGGCCCCAGATTGGCGCTGTTAGCACCAACGGTACCCCTGACGCTTAGTGGCCGTCCCGCCGTCTGGATGTCTCTCCCGCTGCTCGCTTAGCGCTGATCGGGCTGCTCTAAGAGGTCCGTCCTAGCGCCGTCGGGAGGTGCAACTGTCGCTGATGGATGCTCTAGACGCTGTGGTTCCTGCGAGGGCGAGCAGTCTGGTCCCAGGGGGTTGCAACGGTGAGGTCTTCAGAAATGATGCGATCTGTAGAGATTAAACTCAAGCGGAAATATCCCTTAAAAGACAATGTTTTCGAGAATGTGTCAACTTAATCAAAAGTCCCATTGCCATCTCAATTTGGGCATCGGCATTGGTAGTGATCGGCTCAGGGTCGCTAAAAGGGAGGAGGATATGCAGCTATAAATACGACAATCTCTCATTCTAAAATTATGGCCGCCTTAGCCAAAATTCTATTAACTGCTCCGTAACGGTGTAAATAACTCTCCATTCCCATGTGACTGAATTACGGTGAACTCAACATGACCGTTGATTATTTCCAAAGCTCCACTTGCATTGCTGTCAGTCAAAGTTTTAGAAAGGCTGATAGCTTGCTGAGATCCAGCCCGTTTTACGATCTCATTTTCATACGAAAGCGAAAATTATGTATGGATGTGTCTATTGAATCACCGCATACATAATGCGTTTGAGATCGGCCTTAATCCTATAGATCGTGGATCTGGCGTCTGCTACTCTGTACCTTACATGACATCCCTTACATTCACCGTCTGGTTACCTTTGTCAATTGGACTTTCAGTCCGCCATTGATGACGCCTCAATCCTGCATATCGTAATAGAGTGGGTTCAGTTGGTTCCCCAAGTGCAGCCCCTTTATGTAAGCTTAGTGCCAAAGCAAAGTCAAAGCAAGGAAGCAAGTGTCGGGTACGTCTCTACCAAAGACAAAAGATAAAACTGGTACAAGGTTCAAACATCTGTCGATCCAAGCAGCCAACGACATCTCATCTCTGAACCCCAAACACAGAAGACTGAGGTGGCCTGGGGAAACAAATTCTGAACCGACTGGACGCTGCCATCGGCAGTCCTTGAGCGATAGGCGCCCAAACTCGCACAAAGATTGGCCTTGAAGTAGAAGCATGGGTGGCACCGACCATGGGGTTGCTATTAGGCATAGGATCCATGTCCGAGACACCACATAGGACCAGCAGACGGTGAGCTTCTGCAACCCCCTTTAACACTGCAGCTGCACTATCTCACATAGAGATCAGTGAGCCACTCAGTCGTCATTTACTTGCAATCTTTCATTACAGCCTGCAGCTCCTTACTTCAACTGACGCAACGCAACTTGCTTCTCTAAAGGTGGCTTCTCATCTGGTAACCCAATCCTCGGCAATTTCATCCGCACCTCTATCCGTGTTTTCACGCTGAATCTATCAACCCCATTCGCCTGTTCAGTCCAAGGCCGGGTTTACTTTCGATGTTGAGAAGCTCAGAGACTCTGGTATAAAGCAGGAAACGCCTGGTGCATCGGCAAAGCTTATTGGTGAGCTTCATTTGTTTGTCTCTTGTTAGCCCCTGACTTGAGCCGCAAGCGCGACAAGATGGCAAATAGCTCTACTTAACCTGAGACTATCTTGTTCTCAACCCACCGGGTATATGATAGCCGCCAGTGTACGGAGTACCAATCAACTAATTACTGCTTTGTTACTAGTTGCCATTTACTGCAGTAGCTGGCGTTTGCTGCCAGGTCATGGCAAGATGAACAAAAAGAAAGAGTGCTGATTGGCATCAAGTTGTTGGCATACTGGTATGTGACAATATGCCCTTATTTGGAAGTAACATGTTACTTGCAAATTCAGCCAACTTTGCTTTTGTTTGATTCTAGAATTGGCCAACTTCCAATCGTCGGTTTTATTTGTCCTCCACTCACTTTACAGGGGGCCCAGATAACTCGACAGGCAACAGTGGGAAGTCCAACGATGGGAGGTAGAACAAACAGAGTGTAGCTGGCAATTTGGCGAGAATTGTAACACGCCGATGAGATAGAGTAGCACGGGACTAGGTATTGAAGTTTGGAAAAAAGAAAGAGGTTGTCGTCGGGTCACGTGCTCTGTGCCACAACTCAATTACAGCCACAGATACAGAGTACAGCCTCCTCCAAAAGCGGGTTATAGCTCTGCAGCGAAGCGCGGCTACCTCACCTCACAGATCGCGATTTCTTCAGTCGCGGAATTGAAGTGCAGCCGTCGCTTGTTCTCGAATACCATAATTTTACAGCCATTTACAAAATAGTTCAACGTAGACTAGCACACGTTAGTCAGAGCATCAAAAATGCCCCCTGGTATGTTACCATTGTTATTTTTGCGTGATTCACCTCCGCCGACGCCTGTCGCACGCGACTGGCGATGGGCGCATTGATCGCGTATGCGATTCCACCACAGTATAGCCCTTTTTTTCGGCGCAATTGGTATTCTCCCATTGCTAACTATTGCGCAGCTCTTAGTGACGAGGAATCCTCCGACGTTGGGGAGTTCACCACACCTCCTCGCGCGAGCAGCCGCAAGAAGTCCACCTCGGCTGCTGCGGTCGATGAGCTCGACGATATGAAAGCGGGACCGGCTTCCGACGAGGAGGAAGGCGACGAAGATGAAGACTTGGATGAGGATGAGTAAGATATCAGCAAGCCTATCGAAAGGGCTATGGCTCACATGCTGCAGGTTTGTTGTGGAAGCCATCAAAAAGCACATGGTCTACGACGACGTAGGGAGTAAGAGCCCAATTATATATCACATACTGACCGTGGCCGCAGGGAAGTCTACAATTCCAAGTCAAGTGGGAAGGCTACGAGGCCAAGAAAGACTTAACGTGGGAGCCTGAGGAGAATCTTAGGTAGGTGATGGAGTCGCATGACTAGCTCAAAGCCTTGTCTGACATGCTCTCCCCAGAGAGTCTGCCCAGGAGATCCTCGACGCCTACTTCGAAAAATTCGGCGGACGCGAGAAACTATTTGAAGAGCATGAGACAGCATCAAAAACGAAGAAGCGCCGCCGCGCCACCACCAATGGTACACCCAGCACAACGTCTACAACGAAGCGATCACGACGTGAGCACCCGGCCAACTCTGCAACTCCGGCGACAGCGAAGAGTTGGAGTCCTCCAGCAGGGTCCTGGGAGGAGGAGATCGAGACCATTGATGCATGCGAGGATGAAGGCAGTGGCAAGTTGATCGTTTATCTTATTTGGAAGAACGGCCGCAAGACCAAGCACGACACCGACGTTATTTACAAGAAATGCCCACAAAAGGTCAGTGATTTGGAGATTTGACGATGTTGCATTTGCTGACGAGAGGTAACACAGATGCTCCGCTTCTACGAGCGCCATGTCAAGATCATTAGAGATGAGAACAAGGCTCTTGTCGATGGTGCCGAGACCTAGCGAGACTTGAACAAGAAGGACGGGGGAATTGGGGCGAGACGCAGCCATATAAGGTATCGATTTTTTACGGATCCTCGACGTGGCTGTGGATGGAACGGCGTTATGGGCGATAGCCATTAAGTCGCGGATGGGCTTCTATTTTTTGATATGTGACTTTTCATGCGTCTTGACACGGAATGGGAACGGAATACTGGTATTCAGACAAGGCTTCACAACATATCACATCATGGAGAAACACGGCGCACGGAGCATGTGTATTTGAAGCGTGTATTTTTATTAGAGAACGTGTTGGTTACGCAATTTAGTCACAACGGATTAATTGCAAGCATTGTGCAGGCATTCATTCATCTGAAGATGTCAGACTCGTGCCTTGCATTCCGTGGAAGTGCGGCACATCAGGCAGTGTCACTTCATGATCCTTGGCCTATAGTCAGTCAGACGCGTCTCGACGCGACAACGGTCAATTAAAAAAAGTCCTGAGGTGACGTTTTCTGCGAGGCTGGGAAAAGTCCAAAGACGTTCCAGCGTGTCAGAGACCCCTGAAGGTCTCCACAGCGGGACCCTTGCAGCGAGCTAAGCTCTCCCCTCCCAGCCTTGCCATTTACTGGCTTTTGGGCTGTAAGAAAAAGACGGTGGCGGGGCAACGACTTATAATAGAGTGAGCGGTCGTTTGTGAAGTGAGACTGCGCATTCCAGTTCCTGGTCTTGTTTATCTTTTTTTCTAAGAAACGAATCTTGCGACTTATTTTCTTGAATTAAGAAAGAATTGAGAGATTTTTTGGACACTTCACGACTGTAACGACTCTCCATTGTACGACTTTTGTGATTGATAGGTTCATCTGGTTGCACTACCGTTGACTCTACTCCAACCTCTTGACTCGGAATTCAACTCTACTCTACTCTACTCTACTCTATCACAACAGAAATCTTGAACTGGGTATGTCTACCCCATGAGCCTCAGCATTCTAGTCTAATTGGACCCTTGAACTAACTGTCTCAGATTGAAACATCTCTCTTGAATCCATTGTTCGCAACAAAGACAATCTCAACTTGTTGCAACACTACGACCCAAAGTCTCACCATACACAACATCAACCTCTCTCACCGATCGACCCACTTACGACCGCCAACATGAAGAAGAACGATGTTATCGCCATCATCATTATCATTCTCTTCATTATCCTAGCAGCCGTGTCCTTCGGTATCTGGAAGCTCGTCTCTATGGCCAAGAACCACATGAGCGTGACGGGCAGCGGCACATCAAGCAGCCACTCCAGCCGTGACATTGCCGACTAGTCCCATCGCCTCCCACGCTTGATACCCAGTGGTGGTTCTTTTTCCTTGTCTATACTTTTGAGCACAGCGGTTTCGTGGTTATTTGCTGCCACTTGTTTTGGATACAACATAAAATCATGGTGGAATGTGGGCGGGTCGGTAATATCTGGATGGTTGATTTATGAATCACTCATGTTTGGGTCACGGCGCAATATCATGGCGACATTGAATGGGTTACGTGTTTTTGGAATATGTTTATGACCTCTTTGCCATATGGGCAATGCATTTTGTATGGAAGATAGACTACGTTTATGATTAGGAGGCCTAGTATGGCATGTGGATGAAACAACACATATGTATCACTTACAAAAACTATCGGTTGTGCCGTTTTCCAGAGCCTTCAGTCATAAATCACTCTGAACGTCAACGCAAAACATTGCTCTTTGAATCATCACATACTGGTCCTGATTAACAACACCTTATGGTTTATTCAGACCTGGCTTGTCGTGATAACAGTGACACATAGCTCTAAGTGCGTATTTAAAGAAAGGTCCATAACACACAAATACTCCCTTCTTGGCCACACAGTTTCTTCAAATATTCAGATATATCGAACATATCCTTAAGGAACAATCCTATTCAAATCACTGCAATGGCGAATCCCGGGTTCCTGATGCCAGATCTTATCGAGAAGGCCTCTAAACTTAGTATCGACGATCTTGACACCAACAAGAGTGTCAGCAGCATCTCACGTTACCAGGAACTCCCCTATGCTCGCTTTTTTCTCCGACCCCTTCAAGAACTGCGATGGTCCGGAGAAGACCAGCCCTGATCATGAGCGTGTCAGGAAAACCCTCAAGGCCCTTGAAAAAAAGTACCTTGAGGCATATCAAGACTACCAGACCTGGAAGAACGAAGTCATTCTTATGATTGAAAAAGATGACCAGCATAGCTGGAACAGTTTCATTCTGGACCCTCGTAGCCACATGGAATTTGACGAAGGGGTATTGGAGGACCTCGAGACTTTTCTTCCCTTTTCCAACGATTTCTACCCGTTTCCGAGCTACATGAGTCACAATACCTTCACTGACAAGCTCTTCAAGAAACGGGTGCGATTGGCCGAAATCAAGGGGCTTATCGAGACCGGACGCCGTGAACTAGCCCGGCTGGAGGGCTCCGACGCATTCATCCAACTTCCTAATGACTTTGTCAAGTATCGCGAAGAAGTTGCAGCCAAGTGCGATCTTTGCGACGTTCGTGATGAGACGAGTAGCTGCGCGTCTTCTGATTCAGGAGGAACAAGCCGAACTATTGAAGACTAGGAAGAGACTTGCTGGGGGCGTGAGAAGAATCACGGAATACACGAGGGTATCCAGGGATGAAACGGTCGTCTCTCAGGCTCTACAGCGCAGGTTAAGCTTTGTGTAGACCAATTAGCAGAGGATTGATCATGAGATTCGGGAGGGTTTAGACTCGAGGTGAATTCGACTACGAAAAGAGAATGGCATGTATATTGGTTCTATCTACGTGCCATACATGCGCCCAACATCGAGTTTCCACGGATAAACTGTTCCAAAGTGAGAAGCGTATGTCTTGAATTATCACTGTTCGAGGACGACTCAGGTCTGGCTTGTTTGGTGCAGCTTACCCTGTCGAGGAGATTCTTCTTCCTGATTGGTCTAGGTGTTGTAAGTTCGCTCAATGAGGCAACTTTCACTTTTCATAACTTGAACGAAATTGTGAATGTCTTTCGGATGTTACTGAAGGCTAATTTGAAATATTGTAGAAGTATGGGCTTATAATAGCTTAATTTAATTCAAAGGCACGAGAGTTACATATACAACGACACATAATCAAGACAACTAAGTGGTTGATCACCGACTTGCGGCATTCTATTCATTGGTAAGAAATCTAGCCTAGGCCCCTCATTCCTTCATTTATGTACGATCATATATGCGTATCTGAAAACTTTGTTCGACAAGTTGTCACCATGACCCTTAATTGCGGGCAACGGGAGTAGGGGTTGGGGCCACGATGGGCTCAGTAGGAGCAGCGGGAGGGGGCTGAGGGACAGCAGGAGGAGTGGAAGCAGAAGGAGGAGGGACAGGAACCATGGGAGGAGGAGTAGGGATAGGGGTAGGTCCGGAAGTAGGAACTGCTAATAGTCAGTATAGCTCGGCTTCCCTCATGCAAGTCACTTACCACCAGGCTGCTGGCCGTTGCCAGGCTGGGGCAACCAACTACCAGGTCCTCCATTCTGACCGCCGCCATAGTGGCCATGGTTTCCAGGCTGAGTGCCGTTCATAGAAGGAGGAGGGAAGAAGCCTCCAGGGGCGGCCTCTGTATGGATATCAGTATGCTGGTCGGACAACATGAACAAGAGATATACTCACGAGGGAAAGGAAGAGCCATGGCAAGGGGAGCCATGGCAAGGGGAGCCACGGCGGCAATGGCGAAAGCGATGAAACCAGTCTTCATTTTGGCGGTTTGTTCAAGGTAGTGACAGAAAAAGTTGCTTGATCTGAGGGATGAGAAAGAATGGTAACGACTTCAAGTCTTTTATAACGAACGAGGCCAGCTCAAACAACAAGGATGTAAGATAAGGATAGCTTAGTAGGTCACAGACCAGAACGATGTTGTCAAGAATAGAGAAGAAATGATGGGCTGGAATACACAAGAACCTGTTTTTGACGAGATTGTAGGCGGTGTTATATATCTGTTGCTACAGCGGACCACTTTCCCCCTTGGTAGCTCTGCACATCCTTACCGTGATGGAGGAATATACCGAGAGACCCTTGAGTGATCAGCCGTGAGTTAAGTTAGATAATGGGATGTGAGAAAATGAGAGGCTAGGATGGTGCGTGTGAGTTGACTGACTCTCCACAGTGCCGGTAGCCTTGAGCTGAGCGAACCGGTCTAGCCGGTGTGGCCGATGGATGACCGGTAGTTGGGAATAGTCTGTATCGTCTTGATGAAGCTTACATGGGTGGGTACGGAAGGATAAAAGCTTGTCTTGTCCTGGATGTTTCTCTGCTGAATGCTTGGACGGTATTGATAGATGGTAAACTGGGACTTCATGGTGCAGATAGTACTATGATTTTATGCTTAACGACTCTAGTTGTTCTTTAATTATTGACTTGTTTACTAATATCGTCTTTCTTTATTTAGACTTCTTATTGCTTTGCCTGCAATACTCTTGATTCATGATCAACACAGTCACAGTATGACATCTTTTACAAAAACAAGAGTTATCCGTCTCCATAATTGAACCCACAGCCTTCTAACAAACGACGCGTAACGCAAAGAAAATACGGAGCACCTACGGAGAATTCACCTCCAGTAAAACACATGCCCCACAGCCTGTTCCCTGACAGCCAGTACCGTTAGGTTTGTTTCAAGTCTCAACTCTCCCTATTTTCTCCACCACCAATCATTGTCTAATATACAGTACGTGCCATTACTAAGGTAACTGAGGCTCTTTTGTTCTCCAGGTACACGCAGATCTCTTCTCCAACAAGGTCCTTCATGCGATATCAAGGAGGTTGACGACGTGGCCTGCAGAGCTTGAGGCTGGGGTCGAGATCCAGTGGAATTGGCTTTTGAGGGATGAGATAAAATTGTGGGATTTGTGAGAGCGTATCTTTGACTTTATTTTTACGGTTTCATCGTTCGTGTTGACGAAATCTATGCTACGATAGATGCGCAGTGCAACGGTACAGCATTGAGTGAGGTTGAGTCGGCAAAGTTCGATTGTAACCTCAATATCTCTAATTCTTCAGAAACCAATCGTCGTCGCTGTCTATGTCGTATACTCTATACAAACCATCGAAGCGGTTTGTCGCCATGTAACTAGCTAGAGTCTAGCATCGCTGCTTGATGAACCTCCCATCATGTTGAACCGTGGGTATTTTCTTCCTCAATCAACCTCTCTGTCCGGAACATTCCATCTCTTGTCACTTCGCCTCTCACCAACTCATGACGCCTCGGCCACGATCAAATCCGCCTCGTAGCTGACGCTCAGGCTTGACCACCTTGCCTCTCAAGACTGTATACCGGATCAAGTTTTCACAATCTTCAGGCATGACGCGTGCCAACCAGATGCCCTGCGATGCGCCCACACTCTCCTCTGCTGAACCGTTCGCACCATTGCCGTTCTTCTCGACGCCATTTGTGCCATTCTGCTGCGCAGGAACCGGATCATCCAGACCAAACGCATTCGGCCGTCGGTAGATCATGACGTTGGCAGAGTACTTGTGTCCTCCCACATGGCTGATGTAGTAGATACCAACACCGCCAGGCCTCTCATCATGCAAGTCTCGATACAGACCCAACGGCCTTAGCTGGCGCTCAAACTCTTTTCTCAGAATCGGCGCACTCTGTGCACAACGCACATCGCGTGTTCGGTGACTGCACATAAGAATCACAGCGTTGTGAGGGCAGTCCTTCAGAGACACATCCGGGATCCCGGCCGCCGGGTCGGGAGACGGAAGAGAGGCCGGGAGCGGCGTGGGGTGAAGGGGAGAAGTGCTGGTCGGTGCCCGGTTGATAACCTGGGTGACAATCTGAGGCACACTGAGAGGGTGGACATTGTTAAGAAGCTTGAAGGCTGGCAGCAGTAAAAGAGTTGTGGGCTCAGAGTAGTCATCTGTGTCATGAGGCGTCGGCATATTGGATGCCGAAAGCTTGAGTTTCTGTGATCGTTAGCGCCTCAATCGTCAAGGTTCATGAGTGATGGGTGACATGAGGCAAAATACCCTCGTCCCATACATGAACTCATATGAGATAAAGACTCACCCCATTCGCAGGCTCCGCGGCCTTAGAAAAAGCCTCCATTACACTCCCCTTTTCATCCGCCACATCCCTCACCCAGTCCGTCTTGCCTGTTCCAACAAGGAGATGCGTACTCCAAGGCTCGACAAGTCCGTACAGCACATCATCCTCCTCAATCTTGAAGCCTCGAGGATACCTCACGGAGCAGTTTTCACAGTCGTGTAGGCATTCCTCGCCATCTACTTTTGGATCCGTCTTGGCGAAAAGCTCCGAAGACGAGGGCTTGGTGTCCTGCTTTGCAGATCCTCCGCCGAGCACGGAGCCCATGAGGTTCTTTAGTGAGAGGGCCATTCTCTGCTTTGCGGGCTTGTGCTGCGGAAGCCAGGACGGTACAGCGGCTGTTATGGAGGTTGAAGGGGAGGTAAGAGGAGGGGGATTGTCGTGTGTGGATGAGGATGATAGGGTCATGTTGTAATAAGAGATCCAATCTTTCGGTAGATTTTAGGGCCGTTGACGTCTCCAGATGCCGTAGGTTCGGTTCGGAATGGGACAGTTTGATTGGCACTGATCCACTCGAATAACTAATTGGTAATGGATATACCAGCAAGCTTTTGGAGAATGGAGATGTTACTGATTGATAATCAGATGATCGATCAGATAATTAATTATACTCCGTACGCTATAGCCAAATAATTTACCTGCCTAGGTAGGTACCGAAATGGAGGATGATTCAAATGGTGAGATCGTTTCCTTTTCTCTGCATTACCAATATCGAGTCCCCTATGGCTTCAAATAGCCCAAACATCTCGCTCTATTCCTTCGCTCTTTTGTCTCCCCCGTCTATCTCCGACCACCGAGCCTGACAGCCTGGTAACATGGCCCATGGCCCATGGCCCATGGGCACGTCATTAGATTGCATCGGCTCCCACAAAAAAAGTTATCAGATCCTGTCATTTTCAACCGTCGGGGTTCATCAAACCCCGGTCTCCAATTTCCAGCTCTGACGAACCCCAGAATTAATTACAGCATTTGTGCAAACACACTTCTTTAGACTGGCCCGTAGCCCCAGGTTTCTCTCATTCTTTACAAATGAATAATTAAGGTTTTAATTAAACTCAAGATTGAGATGTAACGGTCGTGTCAAGATCCGAAAACTAAGTATCCTCCTTCAAAAATCTCTGTCCTCGTGTCACTCAGGCCACTCATGTTCCTCAAAAAATCAGCAAAGGAATCATGCTATGCGGTAGCCTATTCAAATAATACAAAATGTTTAGCTATAGCTGCTTATAGCTTTCCCATCCCTAATGGTCGCCTCTGCCTGTCATCCGCTTTTCAATGCTTACGCGTTCTTCTTTCTAGCCTCATCATATCCCTCCTCTTCACTGTCGTCATCCTCGTCGTCACCCTCTGTCCTTTCTTGATCTGTCTTATGTCGCCTGTTCTTCATCGCCTCTCGAATCTTGCGACTCGCCTCATCAAATCCACCTGAAGAGTCCAAAGTGGTGAACCCACTGATAGGGAACCCACCAGATCCGAATCCACCCCCGCTGCTGCTTGATCTCGACCTGCTACGGGCTCTGGAAGGCGGCCGTGTAGAGAAGATGCCCACGTGACCAATATTGCTGAAGGAATCGTTGCGCGGGAGAGCTCGGCTAGATTGTGTCGTGCTTCGTCGCGACAGAGCTGGTGGGGTCTCGGGCTCATAGCCAGTGCTGGACTGGTCGCTGTCTCTGCGGCGATGTGCCTTGGTGGTTGTGCTTGAGCCACCCTCGGCTTTGTACAGGTCGGGCACAAGTCGTGCCCTTTCAAAGTCATCAAACATCTCAGGCCCCAGCGTGTTGATAACATCTGTTACCTGAGCGCTCAGCTCGGCTCTTCGTTCTCGTAGCTTGTGGATGTTGTAGTTGGAGGTTGGTGTCAAGCAGAGGAGTAGCGGGCGCAGAGACTTGAAGATATCCATACCAACCTCACCAAAACGCAGCGATGCAAAAGTGATACCAACCATAAAGGGCCACAATGCGAAGTAAACCACCAGCAGCGGTACTCCCTCGGGAACATAACCCCAGAGACGGTCTTGCCACACTTTGAAAGTTATAATGGCCGAGTAGATATGATAGAGAGTGGGTGCAAAACCGATTGCCACAAGGATCTTCCAAGTCGCCATGACATCGCGGCCGCGAATCTTGACTGTAGAGCCCGCCAGAGCTGTCTTGGCCTTCTGTCGGCTGATGATCTTGGTCGCTACGAAGACAGGCGAGAAAAGAATCAATCCTGGCAATGTACAAATGAAGAGGAGGAGTAGTTTGATTGACCGGTAAATGAAAAGGAATGTGACCTTGACCATGTTCATCTTGGCATACTGAACTTGGTGGTCTTTCAGGTTGAGGTACCGCAATTGAGAGTTGTACTCTTTGACGGCGGCAGACAAGGACGTAATGCGCTCATCGTTCTTGTATCGCTCATACCCCATGCATAATCTGCGGTTAAGCTCGATCACTACAGGAAGTGGGAGTTTCTTGCCGGTCGGGTTGTAGAGTCGGCGAGCGGCCTGGATGACCATGAGTGTGTCGTAGTCTGGTGCAGAGACGGTGACAGAGTTCAGAGCCTGATAGACTGTATCAAGAACTTGGCCGATGGCTTCACGACGCTGGTTGTTGCAGTAGAGCTCAACGAGGTGACGAGGAATTTCAAACGGAGCACCGAACTCAACAACGGCACGCGAGCGGAACTTGTGGGCATGGAAGTAATTCATTCCCACAGGTACGATCTTAAGGCCGCAATCGGGATCTTGGGCCAGAGTTCCAAGGGCCATGATTGCGACACCAGCCTTGAGAGGTAGAAGTTCAGTGCGATCGTGGCTACCGCCCTCGGGGAAGATACCAACGCAACCGCCATTGCAGAGCCGAGAAAAGACTGCCTCGTAAACTTTGGTCTGGTCAATGTGAGGTGCCAACTTGAACTTGGTGCCCTGGTAACCTGGAGCAGGACCCTTTACGTCCTTGTTGGTGAAGTTCCCATCTTTATCAATATCGTCACGGCCTGTGAGTTGTTGCAGAGCGATCTTGCCCTTAAAAGGTCGCTTGACACGGATCTCTTCAGGACCGATAATCTGAGAAATATCGACGCTGGCGCCACTGGTGTTCTTAGTTGAGGGGAGGAAGAGCATGCCCTGAACCTCGCCCTCTCCCTCTCCGAATTTTGTACCGACACCTCGAACAAGGGTTGGGTCGTTGATAGGATCGGGGAGGTAGATGGTGCCAGTAGCTGGCTTGGCAGCATCTTGAGCGCGACCGACGGGAACTGAACCAACTTGTCGCGAGCCCCATCCGATGAAGCCGTGAACTGATTTTTGGGCAATGAGAAGGGACGCTCGCCGCTTAGCTTCGTTACGGAGGGTACGTTGAAGGATAATCGCATCGACGAACTATTGCGAGTTATTAACTGGCCCTGTCTTGTGCAACATATCCCTGATGCGCTCTATCTTTAATCACGAGCTCCCCAGATTATACACAACTAACCTGATTGGCATGTGGCGCTGCGACGAACAGAACAGGTCCAGTCTGAGGAACACGCCAGGCACCTCGAGGCACAACTTCACGGAAGAACATATCGACGATGTTGCCAACGGTATACAGGAACATATCGTACTTCCAGTTCACCATAGGATAGAGCTCCTTCTGCGGGGTTGGGTTCGTCGAGGACTGCGGCGCTGCCGCGTCCTTTGTCCCAGCATGTTTAGACATTACGAGCTTGCGCTGAAGAGCCCAGCGTTATTGGAACAGGCGCGCGAAACGATATTTCGAAATCGAGCTGTGGATGGATGTTGGACAATAAAAATTTCGACAGAGCTAGACAAGCGAGTTGTGGTCGATGTGAGGGGCGGCGGGCCTCAGTTATGGAGCGAATGCAGGTTGGACGGTCGGGCGGAAATATGACGAGAGATAATATATACAAATGCTCGGAGGTGTTGGTTCTATAAAGAGGTCTGCATTCCTGGGGGGACAAGGGTGAAGTATATGGAAGAAGATGCAGGATGGAGATGGAAATGGAAATGGAGAAACAGCTGGGGCTGCTGGGGTCGGGAACAGAATGCACTGCACCTCAAGGAGGGGAAGGTACCGTACGTGATGGAGGGAGAGGTGTCTGCCCAGTAAGGAAAGGCTGGTTTTAAAGCTGACAAGCTATGATCTTCATAGGATGAGTTAAAAACCACGGCACTTTGCATTTCGCTTTGGCACGTCACAATTGGCTCCTTTTCTCGAGTCTTTTCTTTGTTACTCTGTCCTTGTCGTCTACGAGCTTCCTTTTTAGTTGCAATGGCCCGCTTGCGAACCCTTCTGACGACCGAGGATATATAGTACTTCCAAGCCCTATGGACTATAGTCTGCGGCGCAAACCCCGTACCAACCCGTACTCGCACTCGGCGCTTTTCCCCTGCAAACTGTTTATCATCACTCCACTTACATCGGAGATCCGGTGCGGTACGGTACGGGATGGTGCAGGTCAAAAGGAGCACCAGGGTTCTCGCGCAGTCAGTATAGCATCAAAGACATTGTTTAACCCGAGCATGCCGGTCACAAGCCACAGATAACGGTTCTGCATGAATAGTACAACAATATTTACTGTCAAGAACTTCAATCTCTACGAAGCGGTCATTAAACTGCATCAGAAACAGAGATATGTGCCGTCCCGTTGCCCCCTTTGCCCTGCCAGAGATCACAAGCCCGAGTCACCTATCCATCAATCAATCACAAGTTAATTCACACCACTATCGTCACCACCCCAGCCACTGATAGTTTGCTCAACCCCCGGAACCATCCGCTCCATCACGCTACAGTGCCTCTCCATATGGGTCCCTTACCGAATTCTCGTAGCGAATTTCCGAGAAACATGAACAAGGAAGAGAAAAACGCATCCGTGCACCTGTATTCACATGTTAATTGTTGACTCTTCATCGGAGTCTCCATCATTACAGTCACAAAAAGTCTAGAGATTAAAATGTGTTGAAAACAAGCAAAAGCTGCTTGACGTAAATCTTGTCTATGACTATCAGCCAAGTCCCAACAAAAATGCCCAGTCAAGTGGTATCAATGCAGTTGAGGCCTCTAATGCACCTCATGCACCATCAAAACGAGGGGTGTGCACTACCTTATACAGCTTGGGTACCTATAAAATTGCCGTGCCTCCCAACCCGTAAGACCGTCTGCTCATCCCGAGGCCGAAAGGATCTTCAGATTTTGATAGAAGAGAATAGACGAGCTAGATGAGATGCTGGGTTGGGTATTCTAGACCTTTGTACAGCTGCATAATGCTACACACCTTTCAACAAACCCCTGCTTCAATATGCAACTGTGATGCGTTATGCCGTAACTACTGTCACTGTTCATATTTTTGTCGTAGGCATAGGGTAGATATCATTTCTCACCACATGGAAGTACACCTTATACATCATGAATGGTCATGTGCTGAAAGTTGTCACGATGCCTCAAAGCTGTAGTTGGTATTGGTAGTAATTATAGATAATCAGACGTCGTCCCCAGCTTTGGTAAATCCGAATCAATCAAAAGCAACGCTGGGAAATATCCAACTCCAATCCATTGACCTTGAGCACTTAGCGTTTTCCCCGTCGCCGGCTCTTCTTCTCTGGGACACTTGCGCTGCCGCCTTCAAGCTCACCCTCCTCAATCTTGCCCTCATTTTCCAACTCTTTCAATTTCTCTTGTCCCGATATAAACATGCTCAGATCGCGATTCATTTCTTGAAGTTCGGCATTCTCTCCTTTGAGTTTCTCTAACTCTTTGACTATCGCTTCGTGGTCACTGTTGAGATGCTCAATCCGCTTCATCAGTCCCTCGTTCAAACGCTTTTCCTCTTGGAGAGATTTGCCGAGGTTGCGTGCTAATGTTTCGCTCTTGCTTGCCTTATTGCGCTCTCGAGAAAGTTGCTTCTCTAGCTCTGGTATTGTTTCCTGACTGAGGATTGTATACTTTTCATCGAGCACTGCCAGCTTTTCCATGGCCTTTGAGGCTTGTGCTGCAGCTTCCTCGGCCGCAGCAGAAGCTTTCGAGGCCTTATCGACGGTCTTGCTGATCAGTTCTTCATAGTATGCCCTTTGAGATTCCAGTTGACTCGTGACAAGATGCGTGTATTCGAGACCAATGCTGTCCAGTTTGGCTCGAGGAACAACATCCTCTTCCTCCAGATGACCGACTGACCTATTTCTCGAAGGAAGTTCCACAACCTTCCCATCGCCTTTATCTCGTATCAGTCGATGAACCCACATATCCCCAGCATAGTCCCAGACATGCTGCGTTTCCAGCTCCAGAGCAAAACAATGGGCTGTCTCTTTCCAGTGATCTTTTGCATGACCACCTTTGTATCGGCCACAGCCCACATAGCCGCAAATTAAACAAATCCACAGATCATCTGTGCAATCGCAGATGCTGCAGAGATTCGAGACTCCAGACCCAAATGGCTGCGAATGAGTCCCCGAAGGGTCTGATTCCGAGTTAGGTGAGGTGTTTGTGAATCGACAGACAGGACACCCAGCACCTTTCCAATTTTGGAGGCATGTACAGTGGAATACATGGGAGCATGGTATTGTCATCAACCCATTTGTCTCATCCATGCGTTCCAAGCATACAGGGCAAGTTGGCAATTCCACGAGATTCGGTGTCGGAGGAGGAAACGGTCTGAGGCTGCTTGACATGCCAGCCGAAGAGGATAAGGGAGAAAGAGCCCCGCTTGATTTCCTTCGTGTTGGTGTTTCGAATGTTATACTCTTGACAAAAACAACATGGCAGATTTGAGGCTGTATCATTGTTAGAGATTGGCGTAGAGAATTGGATGTTTTGTAACTTACCTCCACGGTATTAAAGACCTTTCCATCAAACTCTCTCCGCCATTGCTTTGCCCGAAAATTGTTTCGGAACTTGAGCAAGACAAGATATCTGTTCATCCGCGATGTCATAACCATACGGCAATGGCTAATATCTCCCCTCCACTTTTCTCCGACGAAACCCATCAGATCACCTGGCGACATATACGCCGGAACTGCTGGTATACAGAGAGTTGTGCAGTCGGTATCCTTTGAGCCACTCGCTTCAGTTTCTTGATGGGCCGTCTCGATGAGCCCGGAAGTCTCGTCTTCTTCTCTGTAAAAGTGTACAACTCCCCAGCCAAGCTCAGTATTCTTTGTCTCTAGAGGAAGAAACTCGGCTTTTGTCGCTGTACCGGCTCCCCCAAACGTTGGACCCAGTGAAGGAGCCGCAGAAGGGCCACTTCGGGTCGCCTCGCCTGCCATTGCGTGCCCAGTCCTAAGGTCGACCGTCTCGAGGCTAACACGGCCAAACCGCCAGTCTTTAACTGCGTTCTGTGGATGTATCGCGACAATTGAGTTCGGGGGCGGAAAGCTATTAGCTCGCTCGAGCCACTGTCTTTCGGTTACAATCTCGATTTTCCGCCCAGAGTCTTTGACCGATGGCCTCGCGGCTGCGCCGCAATCTATTATACCGAGATTCGACGAGGGTGAGTTTTGCTCTATAAGAGTGTATGGAGTTGCGTGTTTCGCTGAGTCGTGCTGGGGATCTATAGATCTCGAAACTTTATAAGTGGTTCGTCGGTCTGGTCGCGGATGGGATGGAAAGTCGTCGAAGACACCCGCTGCAGGAGATGGAAGCCAAATTTCGTCTTGAGCTGTAGCTGCTGGTGTTGCAGCGACCGGATCAGGAGTCGGATAAAGCTCGAATTTGAGGTGATAGAAGTAAGACGGCATAGCCTGATATATCAGTCTGCGGTTGAACCGCTCGCTCGAGTAAGATGCACAATGTCTTGGTCGCAAACTCAGGTTGATCTAAGCATACAGAGTGGAGATCGTTTGTTGCTAAGGAGGCCAAAATAGATGATGGTGAAGCGGTCGATACTTATAAATCATCGTATGCCTGGGACGACGACGAAGAGGAGGCCTGACTTGGTGGGTACACGAGTATTTAAAGAGGAAAGATTTAAACTTGCAAACTTGCGGCTCATGAGCTCTATGTCAGCCCCACCCATCATGACCTGGCTGCACTGTGGAGTAACCGGGCAACTGAGGGGCAACTCCACACAGCGTCAACAACACTTACATGGCAACAAATGTAACATCACAATCAACAAGAGAGAGTCAATATATGACAAATAGTCAAGTAGATTTCAATAGTCTATTAGCACCTCGCAGAATATTTGTAAGGGCCAAAACTACATAATAATCATGACAGGCCTAGAAGTTGCCTGATCTCGAATTCAATGCCAGTCCCTAACGCCGTCATAAAATCCATCCCTCAGCGTTCGTTGGAATCGCCTACTGGCCACCGCGAAGTCGGAGAACGAGGTGGAGAGTTGACTCCTTCTGGATGTTGTAGTCGCTCAAGGTGCGACCATCTTCCAGCTGCTTACCAGCGAAGATAAGACGCTGCTGATCAGGGGGGATACCCTCCTTATCCTGAATCTTGCTCTTCACGTTGTCGATAGTGTCGCTGGATTCGACCTCAAGAGTGATGGTCTTGCCAGTGAGAGTCTTCACGAAAATCTGCATACCACCACGAAGACGGAGAACCAAGTGGAGAGTAGATTCCTTCTGGATGTTGTAGTCGGAAAGAGTTCGGCCGTCTTCGAGTTGCTTTCCAGCAAAGATCAGGCGCTGCTGGTCAGGAGGAATACCCTCCTTGTCTTGGATCTTGCTCTTCACATTATCAATGGTATCGGATGACTCGACTTCCAAAGTAATGGTCTTTCCAGTAAGGGTCTTGACAAAGATTTGCATACCACCACGGAGGCGGAGGACGAGATGAAGAGTAGATTCCTTCTGAATGTTGTAGTCGGCAAGGGTTCGGCCGTCTTCGAGTTGCTTTCCAGCAAAGATCAGGCGCTGCTGATCAGGAGGAATGCCCTCCTTGTCCTGAATCTTCGACTTGACGTTGTCGATGGTATCGGAAGACTCGACCTCAAGGGTGATGGTCTTGCCAGTGAGGGTCTTGACGACTATGAGAATTGGTTAGAAGCAGTTCGTGTGGCGACGAGGTCGATGTGTAACTTACAAATTTGCATACCACCACGGAGGCGGAGGACAAGATGAAGGGTGGACTCCTTCTGAATGTTGTAATCAGAGAGAGTGCGGCCGTCCTCAAGCTGCTTGCCGGCGAAAATCAAGCGTTGCTGGTCGGGGGGGATACCCTCCTTGTCCTGAATCTTGGATTTGACGTTGTCGATAGTGTCAGAAGACTCAACCTCGAGGGTGATGGTCTTGCCGGTCAGGGTCTTGACGAAGATCTGCATGATGGCGGTGATCTGTCGCAGAAGTGATGTGGATAGATGGTAATCGGAAGAGAGAAGGTCTTTGTTATCGCTGGTCTTGAGCGAAAGTAAAGTCTTGTGTGAGAGATGTTTCGGGAAGAAAAGAGGATGAAGTTAGAAAGAGGTGAGAGAGGTTTAAGTACTGAGGGGGAAGGTTTGTTTGATAATCAAGCGGGCGGGCAGGCGAGAGGGGGCGCAGTGACTGGATTACGCTTGCCAGTGACGAACGGCACAGGCAAGGCAGCGTGGCAGACACTGGAACCCAGAAGGCAGGAGCGCAGCTTCCGGGGGCGGATGATTCATGCTCGAGAGCGAATGACGGTTGCGACTAGGGAAGGCTCCAGAATCCGGCCAGGCTGCAGAGCGCCACAGCAAGTCCTAGATACTTTATATACATGTGACCTCACGCGCTGATTCAAAGTACTCGAGACCTGTCACTTATCGCCGTGAAGTGGGTCCAAGGTTCGCCAAAGGCTGAAAGTCAGACTGATGTCAGGAGCGGTGTTTGGATGTCTAAGGTAGGTATCTGGTTATTCATGCTCTAGCATCTTCGAGGAGGATCTCGAGGCGCTTAGAGATTTAAAAGCAAACCATGGCCCCAAGTTCAACCCAAGACTGTATCTGAGGGGCCTTCAACAAGCAGCAACCACTACCAGTAGCTAATCAGTCAAAGAGTGTCTACCATAGGCCGTCGCAGTCACTTATCCATCACCGTCTCATTCACCATCTATCTCACCGTGATTCACATCAGCAGATACCCACGGTCTAGCGCTAGGATGCACGAGAGTGGAGTGGCGGAGCCTGGCGGGCATGTCGCCACTTTACCCCGGGAAAGACAAAAAGCGATGCTTGTTTGGATATCTCGAACAGATGCAATTCGACCGTCGCAAATTGCCTAACAAGAACGGCTAACTATTGAGGCCTTTTCTAGGAGATCGCAGGTGATCATTCCCTAAAGGTTCGGTGACCAAGCCTTTGGATCAGGAACCGATGGCAAACGCTCTGGATCAACACGCCGAGATAACTCAAAGTGGATTTGACAGGATACGGAGCAGGTCTAGCACCATGATCAAAGACGGGAGACTTGATGTACCTGTACGGACACCTCTCTGGCATCGAGAATCCAGCACTCAATTCACTTGCCGTCTGCCTTGCTGAATTTTTACAGCAGAAAATTCGACAACCTCAATCCAACTTCCAGATCAAATGTCCCGGGGGTCCCCGACTTCTGCCGCCCGCTGAATCCGGTCTTGTCGGTGCTCGCGACGTCATCAGCCAACGATTCTGGCCCGTGAGGACCCTGTCTCGACGACTACCCTGTTCGCATCAACTTCTTGAACTTGCTGCAACACAACGAGGCCGGTAACGTTTCGAGTTTGGATTGATGGCAATGCCTTGAATTCGAAGGCATTTATTTCCCAGCCGTGGCCGTCTTTGTTGCTTTCATCTGGGAGCAACCGTCTCGCTGTTTCGTTTGATTCGTTATCAAAGCTAATAATGAGCTTGACTCAAACAATCATTGCTTAACATGGCGTCTTATCATGACCCCGCCTTTGTGGTGTTGGCAAGGAACCTCGTGAACTACCCAGGCCCTCGATTCCGTGATAGCTTGGCCTCAGGGGGCAAGAAAACACTAAACCACCTTGATATAGGGTGTCAAAATGAACTTAGCAAAGAGACCCTCAAACTTAGGCTAAATTTACCTAATATTTTCATCGCTTAGGGTCAAGGTCCTGAGTTTTCTTTCCTCCCCTAGCTCGGCACTGCCTGAGGGTGTCTAATGCCATCGGTCTGGCCAAACAGCCATGGTGATTCACTTCATGCCATGGCTGACTGTGTTTTTCGCTTTCCCTACGGAGTACAGTCGTTGCAAATATGCGCCTGGATTTGGAAATATCTTGGTGTCGAGTGAGACATTGTCTCAATAGCTTCTGAAGTTGTGACTTCAAATGATTCAAGCAGAACATTATAGGAATGGAGTGGCCTTGGGGTGATCACTTGAGAAAAAAAACCAAAGGTTTCTTGCTTCTCCTTGAGCGGCCCCTGACATTAGTTATCTGATCGTTCAAAGATCTCATGCCATGCACTGGTCACTCATTCACAGATTCCATTCAGTTCAGACTCAAATTTCAAGGGTTTAAAAATTCCATTCGATATACTTATGGCAGCTCTGTAGCACTTGCCAAGCATAGAGCCTTTTTTGTAACTATCCCAATATCCCTTTGACAAATTGCTAAAATAAAAAACACGATTCGCTCTGCTCTTCGTCGTCGACTTCGCACTCTGCTTGTCGCGAGTCTAGCCCACTTGAGCTCACCAACGCCCTCCAAAGACACTGTAAATCACACACACCTCCCATATAGGCTTATCAGCCATGCGAGTTCAATCATTCCTCAAATGCCACATCGTCAAACATGATCCCGTAATAACACCACAAAATGGGTGAGGTTCGCTATCATCTGTATGGTACGGTCGTTGTTCTCTTTCTCCAAGACTTTAAAACAATAAAAACAATAAAATATGATAAAAAGAACTAAAACGCTCTGTCTTCTTCAGTCATACAATCATAGAAGAAAGTCATAAGAAGGTCATAACACATTTTCCCGTGTCAGGTAGCTTCGTGTTGTCGGGCGGTGACCAGCCGTGATAGAATGTTAGAGTCATGTTCGTATGCTCAAAAAGGACAAATCTGGGGTCGCTGTTGACCAAGATTGAAAAGGCCTTGTCAACGCTTTCGCTGTGATAAAACAGATGCAACAAAGGAAAAGAGGGCTCCTATAGGGCCCTATCATATGTTTTGACAGTGTCATAGCATCGTGGCTTGAGTAGCGGTATCTTAGTTGGCCCGGATAACAAGCTTCGAGAGGAACTTGTTGGACAGGGAGTCGAAGTCGTAGCGGTCAAACTTTGACTCCTTGCGGGTACGAAGATAAGCCTCTGTGATGGTCGTTAGTACGAGATATAAGAACAATACTGTCAAGATGTACATACCGTGCTTGATGACGTGCTGTCTCACTTCAGTCATGGCCTCGCAGACCGAGGTGTTGTTGTGGAGGAGGTGGCCATGCTTGCGTGTGTCCCAGTCGGTGAAGGCAGGGAGCTTCTGGGAGATGGCGTGGAAGAGACCCACAATGACACCAACAGGTGTTGTCTCCATGTCCGTGCAGAACTTGTTGACGGCAACAGGGTCGGGGACTCGGTAGTGGCAATCGAACTGCATCTCCTCCCAGACGGCAAGGAGGATGGAGGCAATCATGAAGATGGTAGGCCAGTTCTTCATCTTCTCACCACTGTAGACACCGGAGTACAGGGCAGAGAGCTCCTCGAGAATATCCTTCTGCAGCTCACGCCACATGTCGGCGAGAGCACACTTGATCTGGAAGTTGATCATGACGGGGGCGACAGTACGACCGTAGTACTTGGAGTCCTCATCGTCAATCTGACCATCGAGGTCAACCTCGGATCCCTGGTTCTCAACCATGGTGATGTGCATGGTGAGGTTGTAGGCAAGGACCAGCTTAAGCGACTTTCGGATAACAGGCATCTTCTCCTTGACATAGTAGCGGTGAGCGGTCTTAAGGATCTCGGTGATAAAAGGTGTACCCTCGAAGTGGTCATCAATGAAGTCTTCGAAAGGACCGTCAATGTGCTTGTCAAGATACTCAGAGAGAGCATCAAGACGAATACCCTCGGCACCAACGTCAAGCTTCTCAGTGCGGGTCTCGAAGTCAATGGGCTCCTGATCGGTAAGTGTGGACTCAACCCAGTCGACCGAGAAGCAGCTATCATCGGCAACAAAGACCTCGCGAACCATAACGGGGAGGGCGAAACCATAACCGTGGGTGATCCACATAAGGGTCTCCTTCTGGGCGAAGCCCTTGACGTTGTAGACTGAGACACCACGGTCCATGTGTCGCTCGTAGTCGGCCTTCCAGTCCTTCATGAAGTAACCAATATCCTTGATGTCGATACGAGTGCAAGGAACCTGCCAGAGACGGGCGTGAGAAGGCTGGCAACCAGCACAGGGCTCACCCTTGTCGCAAGTCTTCTTGAGGAATTTGCATCGGAGACAAGCTCGCAATTTTCTGATCTCACTAGCCTGCTTTCTCTGCTCAGGCAGAAGAGGTCCCTTTCTGCGGCCAACCTTCTTCTCAACAGTACCATCCTTCTTGCCATTGGAAATACGGCGAACGACATTCTTAGTGGTGCTCTTAGCAATGGGGCTCTTGCGAGGACCCGAGTTTCGGCGGGTGGTGCTGCTAGAAGATGGGGAGACAGATCCGGCACCACTGCCGGGACTATGGCGGCTCGAAGAGGGTTCAGACTTGATGGGGACAGTGGCAACAGCGGTGGTAGCGACAGTGTTGGTAGCAACAGATTCATGGGTATGTGTGTGAGCGTGGGCGTGGTTGTGAGCGTGACCATCGTTGCTGAAGCAGTTGCGGTGGTTACCAGCATCGACATAGCCGTCAGACTCGGGAGAGAATGGAGAGTAGGGGAAAGGCGCAATCTCCTCGAAGCTTCCAAACTCCATGGAATTGGCGCCGTCGGATGAATCGGAATTGGTTCTCAAGTGAAGAGTCTGGGAAGGGTTGAAGATAGCAGCGCCCTGCGCATGAGCTTGTTGGAACTGATCAAAGTTGGGCTGGTTCCAATCCACCATGGCCCAGCCCTCGCCTGAGGATGAGGGAAGAGACAGAACCTCGAGGTAGGTACCGGTAGGAGAGTTGCTTCCGACACTATCAAGACGAGGTAATCCATCCATCTGCAGAGTATTCTGAAATTCCTGCCAATCCCCCATTCCGGCGTTAGGCCATACGGCTTGTGTGTGGTCGTCCATTGGCAGTCCGTTGAATGTCGATTCGAGGAGATTGGCCTGGAGAGCTGCCTGTGTAGTCGCGGGAAGATAATCCAGGGGATTGGTCGGCTGAAAGTTTGCAGGGAAGGCATTGAAGCTCATGAGGGCAGCATCTTGGATGAACTGTGTCATATCAGCAGCAGCGAGGTGCTGCTGTTGCTGCTGCTGTTGCTGGAGGGCCCAATCCGTCAGGGGGTTCACACTTTGCTGAAAAGGAGACTGCTGTAGCGGCGAGTGCTGGCTATGAGGACTGGCGGACTGAGATGGAGGAGAGGACTGATGCTCCTCCGGGCTCATCGAGGCATAGCCGTGAGAGTTGTTCGAAGACATATCGAGGGGAACAGCCCAGTGTCGGGCGTCCTGGGACATGATGTTTGAAGCAGCCGAAGGACTCGAATGGGTCGTGGCAGTCGAGTACGTTTGGTAAGCAGCGCGATTTCGAGTATCGAAGGTCGTCAAGTCGAGATAGGCATCACCCCCGCCGTTGTTGAAGTCGTAAGTCATTCTGGGCAAAAAACAGAAGGGAAGCGGAGTAGGAAAAGGCGGATGATCGATAATATTCTAGGAACTGAGCGGACGACACCGCTCTTTCGTGAAGTCCCTTGTTGAGGTGAAGGGAGGAGGTCTGAGGTTTTGGAGCAGCTGGAGAAGGAGGAGAAGGCTCAACGGCGGGTAGATCATGGGTTAGTCTCGCTGCTGTGGGCGGTTTGTCGATGGGGGAAGAAGCGGTGAAGCTGTCGGGACAAGCAGCCAATGGCCAAGCCACCTGAGATGGAGGCACCCACCCACTAGAGTGGCCGCTATAAGCCTATCCGCTGGCGGCGTCCGCTCCAGTGAAGAGCACACGACCCGCTATGGAGCGCAGGGATCCTGCCTAGCACCTCGCAGGCTCACACCCCGGGAACCCTTGGGTTACTGTACTGGCTGTTCTACTGCTGCAACCCTCCTGCGCCTCTTCTGGGGTGTTGCACATTGACCAATTGTGGAAGTGGGATCGATGGCATGACAGAACCTGGTTCATCTGTTAAGGATTCCTCGTTGGCGCCATGTAAACACAAACAGGTTTACCCCGAACAGAGTCTAGCCAACCACCTTAGTAGCCGCGGCCGCCGCCATCGTTCAAAAGCCATGATCCAAGGTCTCGGCTGTCAGAAAGTCAGTCAAAAATCTCTGAGTACCTATACTCTTATCTCAGTGATTATGCTGTTGATTACTGTCTACACCACACTCAGCTCTAACATATGTCGTCGCTGGGATGCTGCGATAAGACCCCATTCACAGCATAACAATTCCCTCACGGTGTAACATGAACTCTGCCTCCTCATCAGACCCCGATCCAGTCGAAACTCGATAGACTTCCCATGAATCAAGACTCAACCTATCGCCAGCGATCAAGGCCCTAGTCAGGACCCAAAAGGCCCATAATCCAGCCATTCTCCCCCCACCAGGATAGTAGCTTATAGGCCATGCCTAGCCATGGTATACTATTTTTCACTTGGCTGCCCGCTTGTCAGAGAATCACGATACGTAGCGGGTCTGTTGTGCCAGCAGATCCATTGTGGCCATAAATCGTGCATGAAATCCAGGTACCCAGTTGCCTATGTTCCTGAGAGGGTGACTGGCCTACGATTCCAGTTGACAGATGCGAATTGTCTAATATCCATATCATCTAAGCTCTCTTCGTGATCTCTGTGATCCAAAAATGAGGCTGTTTAGTCAATGTCGTGATAAGATTCAGATCTGCTTGACTTGCGCCATCTTATTTCTCTAGTCCCAACCTTGTATGAATTGAGGCCACCCCCACCGAGGCCCTTCAAGTGTCAAAAAAGAGCCCGGACCGGATATCATACAGTGCATTTGGCACTTCAGTAGGTTTATTGTGGCTTACTTCGGCGGGGATACAGTGTGTTGTCAGACTGTCCACAAGCTCGATAATCTGTCATCCTTTGCCTTCCCACCAGCTCACCTTGCAGCAAAGCATCGTTACAGCACAGCATTGGTGGTGGTTGCATTGATACACTGCAAGCAAATGGGTTTATCGTGGCAATGACGAGATAAGCACCAGTAGGATTCACATATCACGAAATGTTCATCTGGCCAATCCCCTTCACTTCATGTCCTCTGCATATTATTGCCTATCCCGTTTGCCTGCACGTCGTGCATCTCGATACTCCACCGTCTGCTACTTACTATGTGGTGCAGTTGCAGTTCTGCTATAGCCTATGTAGACAACACAGCAGAACTCGCCTCTCGCACACTCCGAGATCAAGCGAAATCAATCTGAAGACATCGCCGAGCTCTGCAGGTCATTCTCAACCTGTATAGGATGGGCAACACGGCGGTAAGCCACATGCTGATGGTAACACAACCATGGCGGCATGGCCCTTTCAGAATGTCTCGAGGCTTGGAATGCTGCACCATAATCCTGCACGTGCGATGGTTTGACTTGCTTTGTACCCCCGGTACCAAGGTATGAGTTGTACGGTCCGAGCCATGTCACGCATTACACTGTCTGAGTGAAGAGTCTCGGGATTTTGACGGCCTTTACCAAAAGAATGAAGAAGAGAATCCGCAATGGCTTGACAGACAAAGAAAGTTGCCACAAGGCATCGGACGAGTAAAACTCCAAGATGGATCATCTTCAACCGTCTCACCAACCGACCGAAAGTCATTGAATGCTTCACAACCCTTGCCATGGACATGGCCTCACTGTTTACAAGAGGACAAGTCTAGTAAGTCCAGCTCCAGCTTCGCCGAAACACCTAACCCTTCAAGACCAAGACCCGGACTCCACCTCAGGGTCTTACAAGGGCTGGCTGGTTTAGTTAAGCCGTCGATCCCCTCAACCACCCCATCCGCTTGGCTGTCTGTTGTGCTCGTGATTGCCAGCGAACACGTCCAGGACCAGTGCAGAAACATATCCATTCAGCCCATCACAGCCAATAGATAACCGGTATTCAGCAGACTCTGGTTTATGATGCTCTCGGAAGATGCACGATATGTCCTGCGAACCTGAGTTAATGCGGCAAATCGTTCGTCAGTTTTCCAGTTCCTATTCAACGTCGTGGTTCGTCGTTTGTTTGCGGATATCTTGCTGATGTGGGTGATCAGCATGAAGAGCATCCATCATTGTCCATTGATTTCTAGGCATGTTGCTTCCACATGCAATGCCTGGCTGGGCTGATAAAGTCGCTGTAATTTAGATGGGAATGTGTAATTGGTGCTGGGTACAGCTCAATTGATGTCGATATTTCGCTCATTAGGCTTGCTTTCAATAGTTGTTGACGCATACCATACGTGCTTCCTTAACTGACAAGGCTACCCCAGGCTTGCATTGGCGAAGGCATAACATCACAATGCTGAAAACAGAGAATCGTCAATCGTCGATCCAGTAATCAATTGCATTGACAGCAAACAAGATCAGGAGCCTTACAAGCCTTGGTTCCTATTTAGTGTCTTGACTAGTAAATTCTGCATGACAAGTATGTAAAGCATCAGGGCGAGCGAGAAGTCCACTTCAGGCTATCAGCGATCTTGATCTAGCCTGGGCATCTCCCGCGTTAGGCGTGCATACATACATAGATATATCGATCATGGAGGAGACAAGGAACTGCCGGCGGCACAAGTGTATCAGGGCAATGCACAGCCTGACGTTGTGTCTGGTCACGTAAAGAACGCTGGCCAGCCTCCCCGGAGTAATGAAGCAAAGGCCATATGGTGTCTCTGTGTAATGTTTCTCAAGCTTAGCAGTAGCACGAGGCTTCAAGACATGGCGCACTGTCTTCTCTGCGACCTGCGGCCAGACCGCAACGCACGTTCATGCTGGGAGGTGGGCAGTGATGTCAGAAGCTCCCTCGATAGAGTGGGATGAGACAATATCTAACACTAACACACTAACATTCTGAATCTCATGAACTCGAGGGAATGTAAGCTGACATGCTCCGTATCAATCTCTGACTTCCCCCTGATACAGCTTCCTTAGCTGATTCTTGACGTGTTGACCGCATCTGATGCTACAACCAGGGTTCTCTTCAACACCCTGGCTATTCTCCGTGTGCACGTCTCATATTGTGGTAGTGCCCCCTTTGGTATGTCTCTATATTGAGTCTAGTCCCAGATGGATCGACGGCCTTATTCACGGAGAATCGATGATGCGTGGTGTAGCGACGGCGTCTCTGATAATTCATGCGGATTAACTAGTTTTGTTTCTCAACAGAATAGCACGAGTCAGGATGTTTGAGTCTACTTTGAGAACAAGGCGCGCGCCAACACTTAATCGGCTCATCCACTGATCAAGGTTCATGTTGACTACAAACTCTGCAGGGCCGAACAGGTTATCAAGGCAAATGGCATGTTGTTCACGATTGGTCTGGCCAAGGCTATGGATTAACAGATGTAGCCATAGTTGGTAGTTGTCCGTAGTAGCCGCATCGTATCTCCCGGGAGTTCCACAGTCGATGGATTCGATGCGCCAGCTATTGGCAACTCTGTTGCCATCAGACCATTTTTGACGCAGGGGTAGATTTTGACGCTCATCAGAGCAGGGAACAGTCTTCAGCGGTGAAGATTTTGGCCAAACACTGAGGAACAAACGACTCCATTCCTGGATCCAGATTCTAATTAAGGAGGCTTTAATCAATACTGCCGCTTATCATGTTGTTTCTCTCTCTCTCTCTCTCTCTCTCTTTACCTTTGATCTGGCTCGCCGAGAATATGGAGATCGGCCCCCGACACTCCGCTTCACCTCCACAACATCTCCGAGCCGATCACTCCCCGCCATGGGCCGTGGGGACGCAAGGAACGCGGAATTCCTAATTAGTCCCTCCTCTGTAACATCTGGTCTCATCTTTCGTGGCCCATAGACCATCGTGCGTACGTGCGAACTATCAAAATGTCGTGGCCACGTCGGTCTGTCGTATAGTTATTTGTGTTCACCTGCACCGGCTAAGGATCAATCCGGTGCGGTCTGTATTAGTGGTCAGCAACTGGTCACGCAGCTCTGAGAAATGAAACCAAAAAGATAAACTATAGCCATCCTTCATTCCTGAGGCTAACAACCGAGATTTGTGCCAAGTATCTCACATCATGGCGGTGGTTTCTTGCATGCAGAACGTCAAGTTTGTCCTTGATCTCTAGCCGCTGTACGAGAAACACTGAGTAATCTCACTCGTACTACTCGATCAATGCCATGTCGTCAGATTCTGCAGTTACACTCAAAATCACCAGTTGTCGTGCAAGTGTGGCCGTTGGTCACCTCAACTGTTGATTGACAACTCATAACTACTCCACCTCAAGATAGTATATCTCCTCACTACACTATCAACATCTTCATCATGGTGTTACAATCTGCATAGTATCGGCTTTCACTCATCAAGTTGAATGATATTCTGCAGGTAAACCCAAGGCTCTTTGGCTCCTGTATTCATTGCATTTGGGCAGCTCTGCAGCTGTTCACCTAGCATGATAGGCTGAGCCCCACGCATGCATATATGATGTAGAGCCAGATTATGTAGCTAATAACGGTTCTTTGGAGACATATGCATGTATGTGTTGTTACATGCACCATAGTCTGGAACATTCCAACCACTTTGTGTTTGGTAAAGCAGTTTGCTCGAGACTCCGAAGTCGTCGAAAGACTGTGACTCATATTTGGCTTGCTATGAAGTTGTTTCATTCCCTCCGAGGACGTCCTCAGCTACATGCCTCCGAGTGGCTTGATTCTCATGGTATGAGGTGCACCTATGTAATTATTAGGAATCGCGCTGATGGCATCATGCCGTGGTGTATTACGCGCCTGAGGCTCACTGCGACCGAAGCAGTCCCATCGACTTCAGGTATATATCATGGTTTCATCTAATTTACACAATACCTCGACTGAGGACAAGTGGTTTTGTTGCCAAGTTTCACTGTGATTGTAATACGTCACTCAAAACATACTCGAGCCGTGACACTGTATTGTTTGCTGCTACTAAGTGTTCTAAGAGAAGTTCTAGTACCAGAACGTATAGTTTCTATACACGTTTCTTCACAATCAAACATTGCCCAGAACCACATAGTATGGCAGTCTTTATGGCAGTATACACTTCTAAAACAGAGAACATATTAGATTTATGACATTGCTTAAATACTTTCACATCGTACTACACTGTGCCAGCAACTATCATCGAGTCTCGGAGGGAATAGATTATGGACATGCAAACAGGTATCTTGAAAGAGCACAGTCATTGAATGGTGTAATTCCTCGCTCTGTCGGTTAACAGAGAGACTTGTGTGCAGACCCCAGGTTGCAACACATCATCAAATACCTAAATCATGTTTACTTTACCACAGATATTTTGGTATGGCAGATTCAAGCTAGATGATACGCAAGGATATATTCAGTTATCGTATGACATATCTCTAAACTTATCGGTCTCGTTTCTCTCGATCTATATCTTCTTGGAAAAGGGGAATAGAAACATACAAGCGCTGGATGTATCAACTCTCTTTTACGTTATAAAAGTGTCTATATTGAAGTCATACAACAACAACAAGATCGCCTACTACCAAGATTAGGTCTATACTTACTGATGACTTATTCATAATTACACATCCGAAAGCATGAATTGACTCATTTATCATTAAAATCGACTATGCGGTATATAAACGCAACCGGATAGAAAAACAAACCTGCTGGCTGATCATGAATAGCAGTAAACTTTTGAGAACCATCAGCGTTCGAGACCAACGACTGATTGACATGAGCATACGAGAGACATTTTAGAGGAGATGTTAGAAGAGTGGAAATACTAGCCCTACAGGGCTTTGAGGATCCTGCAATCATCAGCCAGGACAGATCAAGAAATGCGTTGACAAATCTCAGAGGAGACAACAAACCTCAGCTGAGGTCTTTGTAAGGTTGTTCTAGCTCTGTCCGTATGTAGGACTCACTGGCCCATGATTCGGCGCACACCATAGCATTGATGTGCATGTTTAGCGAATCCTTCTGTGGACCATAGACGAGTCAACAGCGCAAGAAGAGGTCGATAAGGCCCTACATCCACGGGCACAAGCTCGGAAAGCGTACTTTGAGGAAGCACTCCTTGCATGTAGTGGCTATAAGTGACAAGGCATCCCTGGCAAAGGACACCTTTGTCAGTGCCAGCATCTGAGAGGGATGGGAAACGGATGGAAGCCATTCCGCCAAAGTCATCCTCTACAACCTCAGCCTTTCTCGGCAGTCTTGAGAGATCACAGCCTGGAGGGTCTAAAGGAGCCTCATGGAAGTGCCTGAATATCGCAGCATCTTTCATGGACGTTCTCCCAGGACGATATGTTGGCCTCAGTCTGGCCAGCTTCTCTGCCGAGCCATGTATCTCTAGGGCAAGTTCCTTTGCTTGCTTGACGCTGACAAGGCGTTCAGCCTGCTTATGCACGAATTGAAACCTTAGACCAAAAGTGCCAGGAACACTGTACATAACAGGAATGCGTTGGAGATCATGGTCAGTGAGACTAAAACACTCCTTGGCCATGGCCGGAGACGTCATCCGGAGAGCCTGGTTCTCATAGAGACACTCAAAACAAACCCTTTCACAGGTTGGCAGGAAGAGAAACCCCCCAAATGCGAGACACGAGACACATCTGCTCTGCCGGAGAGCAGAGTGAAGCAGGGTAGCAGGATGGTAGCTCAAAAGATGAGTCTGTCCCAAGACAGCCAAAGCCTCGGGAGCATGTCGGACCGTCTCCCAATACACCGGCAGGTCCTCAATCACATCCTTTCCTAGAAGAGAAACCCGCGACAGGCGAGACAGAGACTGGAAGTCGAGGAGATCAAGCACAGACAATAGAAGTTCTGCGGGGAGACAATCCAATTGGCCTAGAGAAGAAGCCTGGAGTCGTGGCTTGTTGGAGATGGATGTAGTGGATGGGAGCAACCGATTCTGGTTGGGTACATAGCGAATCATGCCCTTGAACTCTGATTCCTCGGTACGGGTGAACTGTTGGAGGACGTTGCAGTGTGTAGCCATGGCGTGTTTAATAAACAATATGTGAGAGTGTAGTTAAGTTATACAACAAGGTTTGAAATCTCTCCGCACAATGACGCAGAGAAGAACAAAAGATTATAGAAGGACACTAACTTAGTAGACGAATGGACGACACTAGACTTATAGTTTAGAAGAAGAAGAAGAGAAGAGCGGTAAAATAGTTGCACGAGTGAGTGCTCTTGGACCTCTCGAGAAAGGCCGAGGTTACAGGCTGCGTAGAGACTGACTCAGCAGAGTGAACCGCTTAGATTCCAGGATTTAACACAGAAAAAGCAAACTTGTAGTCTAAGGATATTGCTTGGACTGGACGGATACGCACAGCTGGTGGGTTTTCCCTGCATGAGTATCAATTAAGCGCGGGGTCCGATGTGGTGTTGGGGGCACTAAGGTAAGTGAGGCTCTGAGCTTTGATGGAGTATAAATCCGAGTTTCCAACCTCGCTATCCGTACCAAAATGTTGGATACAGCTAGCGCTATATCCTATGCTGGTCCTGTTCTTTTCGTTTCTATCTCTCATACTCGCACATCTCTTTGATCGCTTCTATGATCAGACACCGTGAGTTGTCTGCTCCAAGGTCCTTGTCTCGGCTATGTACTCCGTACCATGGATGATATCGTGCATATGCCCCGGACCGGTTTGACAAGCCGGTCTTTGAGTTCCGGTATGTCCCCACCGGGACAAAGCTTGCATGGGTGCATATTGGAGCAAGATGCCATGCCACTACACCAGAATATCTCGTGGTGTTTTGTTCCCGCGGAATTCCAGAGTTTTGGAGGGCGTTATCAGTGTATCAAATAAGAGTTCGATCTGTTTCTTATTACTACGTATGATATTAGATCCCGCGGTATATGTACTTCCTCGGATCGGCCCTTTGTTATGCCAGAGTGACATGACCTTATATGTCGGCAAACCCACCGGCTTATACAGTTGGTCCTGCAGACCTGCACAACGCATCCATACTCTGATATATGTTTACCATATAGAATTACTAAACGAGGTAAAGCTATCGACCGGACTCGAAGGTAAGACTGTCCCAGGCTTGTTGTTTGCTACCCAGATTAAACAGATTCGACAAGTCATGATGCCATTATTCTTATATTTGTTCCTCGACGTAGCTCTGGCTCTCGCAATTCCACGTCTTTTCTACACAGACTCACAACCACAAACATATCAATTAGACAACTCCATCACAGCATCAAAATCGTCAATCATATATTTCTCGATTAATTGATCGATCTTCATTAGCGCCCCCACCAACCAAAGACCATAAGTTGGGGGGTTGGCTCGGTTCGGACCAAACGTCGGTCGAGAACTCGGATTTTCGAAGGGCATTGCTCGCTCGATTCATTCAACTTCCGCGAGTAGCGTCGGACTTTCTTTTTCGTATGTCTCTCAATGTTTTGGGATCTGCGTCGTCCCGTCTTTGTCTCACCTTTGTTGGGATAGTCAATCCAGTCAAACTTCTCGTAAATGTGCAAATGATCACGTCCTGCTGCAATAGCTACAGTAGTGTGAAACTGAGCCGTTTGAAAGCGAACAACTCTTGCACGACTAGTCAACTAGCGCATCACTTTTTTTTTGTGTTGAATGTGTTATTTCTTCTCTGAGACTTAGAGGGCCAGGTTAATCGGAAACTTACCTCCGCTTTGATGTGCAAGTTTCAATATCCTAGCGTCGGTACTTGACGGCCATGCTCGATGCAAAAATTGCTTCTAGAAAACCTGCTAACAGGAATTTTCTGGCTATTTCGGACCGATACATGTGGCGTACAATGGTTTGATGGTGGCCGGTGGCAAGCTGTCGATGTTCTGGCTAGAAACTGCTGTTTCTGCTGGCTATTGCACGTTCAAATACGTGTCAGAGTCGGTTTGAGTTTGTGTATCTCATGTTATATCTGGTCACCTCGGCTTATACCCGAGGTCTCTCACTGACTTACAAAACACCAAGAATTAGAAGGTCTTACAGACAGGTTCGGCGTCGATATTATCAACTATCATAGTTGTAGTATTGATGTGAATCTATAATAGGTCCTCTTTCTATTCTTTCTGGAAGGATACCTTGCATGATCACTTGCGCGTTCGAAACGTTCCGTTCAGCGGCATGTGGATGATTGCCATGGCTTCGCTCGCAGATACTACATATCATTCACGGTATTCGTCATTAGATATCGGCATTTCTAAAGTCAATTGCTTCAGCTGCTGGTTAAATCTGGGAAAACCTGGGCTTGACAATAAGTCTGTGGTTCTTAAGTGAATCTCAGAAACTACAACGGGCCAGGATTCTTCAAAGATGACTGAAGACGGCCAAGCTACTTACAATTATGCCGAGACAAGAAGTATCAGAAAGGCTTGGACATATGTCTACGAATCGATATAAAAGTAAGGCTGGTAAGTTGAGAAACACTGCAGTTCATTGAATGCCTCTTTGTCCACACGCAAAGTGGATATAGCAATTCTGAATTCAACTTCGTACCCAATGAAAGATATGAATACATCCAATAACTTTCATAATACTGTGACTTTCCTGTACTGGTTTTTCTGAGGATATCTAGCCATGTCATGAGAGAAATTCGTTTTCTTCGTCATGTCTAAGTGATAAAAAAAGAATATTGAAGACTCCCTGCAACTTCCCACTGAAACCCATTAGTAGTCTATCCATGTATACCTTCAGCATTATGAAATATAGTCACATAATGAGATTTGACTCCATAACGCTCTCATGAGATTGCTTTTGTTAGATTGGAAACCAACCTCCCAATTCTTCACCTCCAACCTGCCAGGAAGCAAAAGACTGTAGGGTAGGTAGATAAGCATAACTTAAGTGGCCAAGCGATATGACCCTTCCTCAGGCAATTGTTTTCCAACTTGTTCTTAGTTTCTTATACTTAATACCTTTCCTTTTGGTATTTTTGACCTTAATATTAGAAAGTATTCAGAGCTGTAGTGGCTTTAAGCTCCTACGGTTTGTGTCTTTTTAACTACCTACAACATTGACGTTTCTTCAAGTCAAACAAGTCACGTATTATGCGCAGCACAGTAGTCTAATCGGTTCAGTATCGACCATTATCAGATCCAAGCTCAAGATAATGGGGTTTCCAATGTTAAAACCAACATAAATTCGAGGGAATCGATCTCATGGCATGACCTGTCGTTGGTACTAAAGTAACCAACAAAAGAGAATGCCCCGCCAAACGCATATTCTTATTGGGCAGAGGAACGAAGCCGTCCACTTGAATCCAATATGTGGGGGTAAGATGGGATTGCGAGATACCATGGCTTGGAGAACAATATCAGCCGGACTTGTCATTGTTAAAGCAACGCAACAAGGCAACGGGACATAATATAAGTATTGGTTCATCAACTGAGTGAGTTATGAGAGCCCGTTCTCGTCTCACACGCCCTCGACCTCGCGTTTTATTTCCACGCAGTAACAACAGCAATACTGCCACCAGCAATATCAGATCAAACACAAGAATGGCTTCAGCTGCAAGAGCGCCACAGCCCGATGTTGAACTCTCCATACCGCCTCTCTTCACTACTGAACCTCTCATCCGCGATAGCCTACCCACAGAGTCATCGCGTGTCCAGGATGCAACGATAGACGAAGTCCTACCTTTTCTTCAAGGCGAAGAATTCGACTACTGCAACTTCCACGGCGTGCCCCATCTGGACCGTCGCCTCCATGTAAAGTTTCTGCATAAGCAGCTGGGAAAGCTGCCCGCCGCTTTCACACCCGCTGACCCCAGTCGGCCCTGGTTCTTCTACTGGTGTCTGTCTGCTCTTGTTCTCCTGGGAGAGGACGTCACGGAGTACCGACAGAGACTTGTCGATACCGTCCGGCCTATGCAGAATCAAGATGGAGGCTTCGCTGGTGGATTCGGACATACCTCGCATCTCGCCACCTCCTATGCAACCGTTCTGTCGCTGGCCCTTGTTGGCGGTCAAGACGCCTACGAGGCCATCGACCGTCGAGCAATGTGGAGATGGCTATGCTCACTCAAGCAGCCCGATGGAGGGTTCCAGATGGCACTCGGCGGCGAAGAGGACGTCAGGTATGTGCATGCTGTACCACTACACCTCGATACTCTTCTCTGCAGCGCGGCGATCAAGGCCCGCAGTTCCCCATCGGTCTCATGCCGTGAACCCCAAGGACACATGTACGATCACTTCCTTCTAACAAAGTTGCAGGGGGGCTTACTGCGCGGCCGTCATCATATCGTTACTCAATCTACCTCTTGAGCTATCACAGGACTCTCCTGCACGATCCGCTGGCCACACTGGCCTGTTCACTGGGCTTGCAGACTATGTACACCAATGTAAGTGACGCACGAAATCCCAAAGCAACGACTCCGTCTCTGATCATTCACCGTCAAGGCCAAACGCACGAGGGAGGCGTGTCGGCAAAGCCGGGCATCGAAGCACATGGTGCATATGCTTTTTGCGCTCTCGGATGCCTCTCGATTCTTGATTCTCCACATCGTTCCATCCCGAGGTATGCTTCTCCCTTTGTCTAACCACTCATGTTGTGACATGGAAGCGGTGCATCGCATGCTAACCTTGTCTTGATGTTTCTGTTCTGTAGGCATCTCAATGTTCCACTGCTTATCTCTTGGCTGTCTTCGCGACAGTACGCCCCAGAGGGTGGTTTCTCAGGTCGCACCAATAAGCTAGTTGACGGTTGCTACAGTCACTGGGTCGGAGGATGCTGGCCCCTCATCGAGGCTGCACTCAACGGACCCGGGTCCGGTCCTGGAGGGGAAGAGGCCAATTCAGGCGGCCACGCGCTCCCTGCGGCCAAGGGTAGCCTTTTCAGCCGTGACGGCTTGATCCGCTACATCCTTTGTTGCTGTCAAGACCAGTCTAAGCGGGGTGGTCTGAGAGACAAACCGAGCAAGTATGCAACTTGGTGGCCCTGCTTCTAGAATATCTGAATGGGCGCTGACTCGAGCCCGACTACAGGTTCTCTGACGCCTACCACACATGCTATGTACTTTCTGGCTTGAGCGCAGCGCAGCACAAGTGGAACTTGGATGTTGCTCGACCTCACGAGGCTGATGTGACAGGCGACTCGTGGTCTGTGACACCGTATATGGATGGTGAACAGATCTTTGATGAGGAGGATCGAGTTGCTACCGTGCATCCGGTCTACGTTATTCCGCAGCATAAAGTGGAGGCCATGCAGAGTTACTTTTCGTCCAAACATGGCTTCTAGATCATGTAGCACTCGTGTAGTGCAGGATGGGGCTTGGAAGCCATAAGAAAACAGAGACCATGCAGCTGAGACATGTCACTTTTCAATGTACTTCATATGCTGGGAATCTTGTGAGGGCGTATACACGAAATACCGAGGATGGATGCATTGCCTGCTTGGACACACAGATCTACCAACTCTGTGGTAATCTATCCTGGACAGAGATACATATTTTGGTAGCCAAAGCACGACACGGAACCTGCGTCGTCGAGGTTGGACAAACTGGGCTTATGCATCTTGGATCAGAGAGAGATACAGCACACGAACAAACATGGACCGCAGTGCATGCATGAATCAGAGTCAGAATCAGTGGATTCGCGGGGGGACACTCAGCTTCTTCACACACAAGCCGAATTTGATGGCGCCATGTCGTGTCGTCAACAGGCATGACAGAGTAACAGTGCAGCTAACATGCATTTCGATCAAATAACCAAGGCTGTATCTCCAGCTGAGTCATATACTTCTGGGATATCTATTGAGTGCTTGAACTTTGCTCCACTGTAACTTGATCATGTAATACTAAACACAGAAATCGTATTGAATTGAGACCTGCATGGGGAATTGAGACCAATTTCTATAACCCTGCATAAAGATATGTGTTCTGAAACTATAGAATGTAATTCAATTTGAACTTCAAGATAATACTTACTACTAAGGTAGTCCATTCCTACCGAGCCCAATATTTAACTGTCTTCGACTGTGAGGTCAATAATGAACTGTACCTCTTTCTCTTTCCCACCAGCGACGCTCCATCTCGAAACCAGCAATTAAACCCTCAAAAGACTCTTCTGCAGTGTTATTCATAAGTCTGCTTTGAAGCTACACTTTGTGAGAGTTGAATCAGCATAAACTTACACCGATATCCTAGATGGTAGCATTTCACAGAAGAGAGCATGTTTATCTATGTTGTTCTCACCAACAGCAATGTAGCCAGTCACAAGCGGGCAGCCTTAAAGCGTGAATGGGATTGGTTCGAGTGTTTTTGTTTGTGTGCACATCAGGATGAACCCTCATCGTTGCTCTGGAAGCCATGATATAAAGGACTAATGCTCACTTCAAGTCCTTTCTTTACTAGCAGCTACTTAAGAGAATCAAAAAGAGTTCAATAGTGCAGTCAAGAATTTATTGATCATACTATTATCCGCTAATGCCATGTCATAAGTTCCTGGCTTAGTTCTAGAGCCAAGTGAACTGTCCACGCCGAACAATCTGGCCTCCGCGTTCTAACGACAACCAAGAGTCATTGGCTTCCAGCTGATGGTGATAAGAAACGCCAGACAAACAAAAGGCTCTGCATTAACTTGAATTCAGGTTGAGAACTCATATCACATCGAGGGCATCTTACAAATATGGCTGAGCCTGTGTCACAGCATTCTCGGTATGAAATCGTCATCTGCCACCTGAAACAAAGCCCACCAGTACTGGACTTCTAGATCTCGCTATCAGATGTTGTGAGACTCGAGTGAGCTCTCCTATTTTGTAAGTCTGGTGATACAAGTGGCCACTGGGATTTAAAAGCAGACAAAAGCGGAAAACGCAACACCTGGCTTGCCTCGAGTACAGCCAACACCGTAATATTACATCACGCTGGAAACCGACATCATGCATTGTTCCTTGGCATAAACGAGCCAAAGAGACCTGAAGATATCAGACCTTTTGACCTTCATTATGGATCGGAGTTGAATTGGAGCGGAGAGCGCTTTTCTACGGTCAAAACCATCCTATGCATGTCGTCGCGTTTGGGACATGCTGTTGAAACTGAGAACAAGTCGATCGAGCCCGCCTCGAACACGAGGGGCATTAAAGTTGTTGTCTCAGACAGTCCTCGACAGTATGGCATGATCAGATGGTTATAGTTTTGTAAGTCGTGTCATCCTTCGAGACCAGAGTCCTCAGTATCGTCAACCCGAAGAGGCCCATGCACCTTGATCGACCGGCAAGACATAACCGAGCTGGACCCTGCTGAAAACCACAAAGTGTACTACCGATCATACGTAATATGTTATCTTGCCATCTTACCTGCGGATTGAAGACCATGAAGAAGGCCCAGGGCCGTCCAGGCTACATGGTGACCGTGGCCACAGAGCTTGAAACCAGGTGCCTATGCAGTTTACGTGAATCACTTGTGATTCTTGCCATTGCTATTGGTATCAATGCTTGTAGCGGACAATATCTGCACCCTTGTTCCCCATCGAGTGGGCCTTTACCATGATAATGAAGATAAGTGTAAACTTTCACAAGACTTTTGAGAGAGACCACTGTTCATGTCCCTGCTATGGAAATCAGATATCTTGGTTGGTAACATGGGACCTCCACAGGCCAGGCCCGTAGCCACCATGAATAGCCCCAAGCTGCGCACGTTTATCCGACCTCAAAGAAGTCTCATGGCTTAATAGCTTGCTCTTACGGTTGGTTCACTAGCCCTAGGTTGACAGCTGTCACGAAGCTCAAAAGGCTTAACATGTGAGCACATATAGAATTACAATGGCGCGCTGTTTATTAATGCTCTTCTCTCTGCCGTCACTCGTCCATCATGTCAGCAATTTTGAAGTAGATAGGTGCCCCGCCTCTCCCCAATGCTCTCTTCCTCGGGAAACATGAGGCTGAGGTCGACAAATGAGGGAAGCAATGATATACGTGGGGCACCCACAACCGTAGCCACATGCGACCAGCAAACCCTCAAAGTTTTTCTGACGTGGAGATCTCACGATCCAGTCCCTAGTAAGCATCCCACGCTTGTTAAGGTTGCTACCGGAGTAGCAAATCCATGCTAAGCTACCATGATTCGGTTTAGGAAGATAGTATTAGCCTCTTGCCCGTTGTTGCTCCCGACTGCATAGGCGCCGCCGCATGCATTACAGCTGGCGATACGCTGGAGGTGACAAAGCTCGCAAAAGTGCAATGCGTCAAGTCCTGTTCGTCGCTGGCGGTTATCAAAGTTCCGGACTTAACTTGTTTGTTTGTACAAGAAGTTTGGATCCAAACCCAAAACACTCGGAATCTCCATCCATCATGTTCTAGTTTGGTGGGCAGCATCTTGGGACGTGTCGACATGTCATGGGGTTGCCTGAGACGATTGGACGGTCACGTCAGAGCTAACTAGCGGCACCCAAGATAGAAATTCTGGAAGAGTTCGAATTGTCGAATCGTTGTTCGACTTTGAAAAGCTCCAACCAAGCTCGCTCCGTCATGGCTCGCGTTTGCATGGGGGCTCCCTTGTACCTCCACAAAGCCCACAGAATCTTTCGAGGGACGACTTTTAGCAACATCCCTGCCACGTCCTGCAGCTTGATATCAGTCCTGCAGATACTTGGCAGGTCGTTTGTTTACCGTCGAATATGCTTTTGTCATTAGCTCGGCCCTAAGTAAGTAAAGTAACTAAGAAACTGGGCAATGCAGTTGTTGTTGGACCAGATATCCGATACCTGACATGGTGAAACCGCTGATTCGCCGCATGTGATTGATAACTTCGTTCAAAATGGATGCACTCGCGACGTTGCTGGGATTTGATATCGGCGCAGATGGAGTGAGAAAGATGGCCACCCCATGGATATACGGTATAGTACATCAGCAGGGTAAGATGTCCGAAAGGTAAGGTACTATAGGTACCTACAACGGTACTCTTTATCGACTAGCTTGTGCAGAGAGAAGATGCCGCCATTGTAAGTTGCCTCGAGGTTCCAGTGCAGGACAGACAGTACATAGAGTGACCCAAGTAATGTAATGTTGTTTTTATCAACAGAACGGCATTGCCAACACATCTATGCATGAGGTTAGTAGGGGCTGACCCCAAACTTGTCTGCACCTGCCTTACCTTGCCTTAGTCTTTGCCTCAACTTCCTTTCTATTGGGGTTCTTCCTGCCAGTCATTTCCATACGTTACCCCTCCTGGCATAGCTAATAAGGCAACCACGGCGTTCGGACGTTCCATGGGCGGGCTGCCTTTCCCCCTCTTCGACACGTTGGCTTCCTTCTGCACAGGCCGCGCTCTTCCCTCAAAACTCTGTACCTGCTACAGTAGGTACCATCCATACGTACGAGTACAGACTTTGGATCGCACTAGAGAAATTGGCTTGTCCAAGTTTAAAGCACAAAGGGCAGAAAAAAGTTCTCTTGTCATCCAGTTCTATGTACAGTCCCAAAGTACATGGAAATCAACCAATCCCTCGTTACACTCATCTCAGTGCCCCGTCTTTATCCCTGAGACATTTGAGCAGAGGCTGTTGCGATCAGCCAATCAGTCTTGGCGCTTTCACCGTTCTTGTCATATTCGAGCCACAGTTAACAAGAGCTCTGTTGCTTTTTCCTGCGTGCTGCTTGCTGGGAACAGCCCTAACGGCGCCCACACCCACGCCTGTGGATGCATGGCGCAGGGCATGGTTGGCAGGGGTGTCTGAGAGAGCAGTGTCGTTGAATATCTGGGCCAGCCACTGACTGTACTGTTCATGCACGTCGTCGCGCTGCTTGCTTCACCGACCCTTTCTCCAGGCCCTGGGGAGTGGGATGTGGAAAGCATCCAAGTGGACTGTCCTCGCCTGCTTCGGGTGGTGTCACTGTTGAATTTGTTTCCTACCCTTTTTTTACCTGCATTTGTCAAAGAATGACAGAACTGATAGCGGGAGTCGTATTCGAAGGTTTAGCGCTGCTGTCACAGCTCTCATGATGCTATTCCGAACTGAAGATTAGACGCCCTTGTCACATCCGATGGCCAAGATTGGAAGCGCCCATCGCCACTACAAAGACAAGCCCTATAGGTCCCTGAGCTGAGCAATATGGGAATCTCGCGCTCTTATTGATGTGCCTTTTTCCGTCTGCGGATCGGCCATGATCTTAACCGCCACATGAAGTTGAAAGAGAACGTGGCCCTCTCCCACTGAGTCGTTGTTGCTCGGCTCCAGCGCGACACTCTAGCCATCAGACTAGGCCGCACAACACGGCCGACCATTTCGCGCGCAACTGGCGAGGATCAGAATATGATCCTAGCATATGCCAATCCCGACCCTGATAATTTTCGCTTCGAATTATTAGTTGCGGTTACAATGGACAGCTCGAATTGGTCCTGCAGCAGCTCCGGCCACCGGGGCTCTCGGGGCTCAAGAGGAGGGGTTCAAGGTGGATTGCCCCTCACTGCAGCTCATCGTCCTTCTTTGGACACAAAATACTACGTACTCATAGACAGCACGGTACTGATACAGTACTCCAAAGGTCTCACTGCTGTGCATTAGTGGCCGCCGAAACAGAGATCTCAGACGTCAAGATATGGATGGTGGTCAGAGTCAGGTACATCTGTTGGTTACTCTGGCTGTCTGGTGTTGAATTGCAGTACAGTAGGTAGGTATAAGCTGCTTCTGCGGCGGCAGAGTGACTACTACCGATTTTGCCCCTCTCAAACCTACCGGGCTTTTCGAACGTCCGGCCTGGCAACAGAAACGAATTACCCGCCTTGGACCACTACGGTGATCTCCTCTTCGCCACTTGACTTGAAGCTAAAGCAAATTGAAATTACTACTATGTCGCAGTGCATCTTCAATCGCATGTCTGCATGAGCTTCGCAAACGGGGCCCTTACTGGCCCCATCGCCCCCCATTCCAGACCATGCTCTTATGTTCTCATGTACTCGGCCGGATACAAAGCCCTGACCATGCTTACATTTGTCCTGTAGATAACCATCACAAAGAGAAATGGGCAAGCGATCACAACAATACAAAGTTTGAACCAGGGCAACATAAGGCCGCCAAAGGAAGAATGGCAACATGGAGACAACACAGGAAAATAAAACATTGACCCGCGAGAAAGGGTTCAGCTAGCTGCAGAGCAAGGACTGAGACGGAATATAGGAACCTACTAAGTTCTTTCGAGGTACGCCAGTGGCTGAAGGCGTTAACTTTGAGACTTGTCAGAGAGATCGCCTGCTTGCTGCATCCTCCATGTGTTGCGGTGGAGTGGCCTAGTCGCCAGCGGTTTTGATCAACTGGCAACCAGGTAGGCCAGCACAGCAAGATGGGTCACACTTTTCGAGAGCCGCATCGTTGCTTGCATCTACCTCCATTCGCGCGTCGTCCTTTGTCTCCAGACACCCCCGGTCCCACGCTAAAAAGCTGTCTGGAATAAAGGCACACACGTCTCGCCGTTCCATCGGCTCAACTCGACTGCAGCGGATGGATGTACATACACTCAGTACCTCCTAGGATTACTCAAGACGGATATTCAACACAGCTAAGGTTATCCTTGTGTATTTTTCCCACATTGCTCGTCCTTTCAAATTCGTCTTTTCCTGTTTCAAAAACCCTCCAGCTCCTTCAAACTCTCCGTCCCTCTTAATTCATCTTTCACGCCAGCTGTTTGAGCTTCATTTGACTCTGGGCACAACGAATCGAGTAATCTTGACAGGACACTCCTCCACCCTCAACAGCCGCCCAAGACTTGCAAGGCCTGTTTCAGTTGTTACAATTCGGTTCCTGACATCCCTTACGACCTCCACATCCATTCTCTCTACCCGCTGTAACGCTCGATCCTGGAGTTCGTCCTCGGAGCTAAACCCTGTCTTCGGCATCAGTCGTCTATTTTGATCTAGACAAGCGTTTATTTTGTTCGCGTTTCCTCCATTGATATCCTTTGGTCATAAAAATATCCCCTCTCATGCTCTGCATTCTCTCCACCGTCTTTGCCGCCTTACAATAAGCTCTTATATGCTTGAATTCCCGCCTTTTTGAACCTCCAGTCATAACAGCAACTACAACCTTACACATCGTCGACTTCACCACTTGTCACATCTAGTGAGAGCCAACAACAGCAATATCACAATGGGCGGCTTCTACATGCAATACCTCGAGAGTAAGTCAATGGCTGTGGAGTCTATCCCTTTTTTCAATGGCAATCACGTCTATGGCACCAGCACTTGTCAAAAACGCAATTGGTTGAAGGGACAAAAAAAAGTTCGCTTGCAGGGTAAACGTTCCCCGCATGTGGTGACAGACAAACTATTGTTCTACCCTTGTCGTGTTGTGTGGCACGAGTTGAGCAATAATTTGATGTCCGACATGACTTGAGAGCACATGGAAAACCTTGAACTAAATGCCGGGTTTAGCATCTTGATTCCCAATTGTTCGATCTGTGGACGGATGTTATGAACACCAGTTCGTTTGGATGTGTTTTGGGCGTCACCAGTTTAGAGATATGAACCTGTTTGCTAACAGTGTGTGAAACAGGCCTTTGCCGACGCCGAGGATGGACAGACCCCATGTACGAGTGCTACCGGGACCATAGCGGCTACACTTGCCTTGTTCTTGTCAATGGACGCGAATACCAAACAGACCTCGCGTACGAATCTGATGTTCTAGCCCAAGAGAACGCAGCTATGCGTGCCTTCATGGTCTGCCGTAACTTTTCTGTCAATGGGGGTATGCTGGCCCGCAATGGTATCGTTCAAGGACTTCCTGCTCAGGAACCGTCTCGTCGCCGCAAGAGCCGTCACACGTCTTCTCGAGACAGCGACCGCCACAGTAGGCGATCCGGTCACCATTCCAGTAGTAGCTCGACTGCCTCTTTCGACTAGAAAGCACCAGGAGGCAGCCATTGGCAGGCGATTGAGTCCAGCTTGGCAATACTCGGATGGGTTTGGATCAGCGTTGTGGCCAGCTCGCATGGGAGCATGTTCAAGAAACACGAGGGGAAGGAATCACACACAAGACGACTTACAAGCGGTTGAAATGCTTCACAGCAATCCCAAGGATATACCCGAACCAAACTCCCTCCTGGGCAATCTCTCTCACGAAGAGTTATCAGCTACCCTCTTTTTTCCGCTACTACCACCACGTTTCGGCTTTTATTTTCTTTTTGTTTTTTACTGTTTTGCCCCATTGTTCTTCACTTTACACTGGGGAGCAGCGATATATATCTTGATATATCCTATCTGCTGCCAACGAATCATGACGACACGATACGATTTAGATGCTATCTTACATTTCTACGGGCGGCATTTTCTTTTGCTGGTCACCATTTGGTGTCCTTTTTCTCCGCGAGGGACGATGTTGTTGCGACATATTCGGCTTGCTCTGCTTCCTTTGACCTTTCTGGTGGTCTGTTGGACGTTGTCACACGTTGCATGATACGGCATTTGGTCTGAAAAAGCACCACCACGCATCAACCCAACACTCAGGTTAATATCATATGCTCCAGAACTGTGACACAGCGAAGAACGGGAGATGGAGAGTTCAAAAACATTTGCATTTGGTTAAAAGTTGAATTGGCTAGTGGCATTACTGCTCACTTGCCTCACGAAGCTGGGGTTGACCCGTTGGACGACAATTTGACGAACTATGACAAAGAAAAAGAGCACACTGTTTCGGAGGTCCATTGAACAATTGACGATTAGCGAGGAGTGGCACTTTACTCAGATCTCCAGATGGCGGATTCTGATAAGAAGATATGTATTCTGCTTTGACGGATGGAAAAGCACAAGCATGGTTGGAGCCAGCGTTGAATTTCACAATCACGATACGATATGAGAAAATGTGGAGGACTAACTATGAGACTGGGATGAATTATGAGAACCACCATGGAATATGGTGCAATTTGATGGCAATGCGCTATTGACGACGATAATGATTATGACCTTTTTTTTTACTACTACTAAAATCTCGATTGCCGGTAGATTCTTGTGTCTCGCCTTGTGTTTCCTGATCTTGCTGCATTTCTAATTGCTCATGTGATACTTGTACCACCTCTGCCATCCTTTGAATCGATGTGATCCTTGATGCTTGAAAAGAGAAAGATTTGCAAACGCTTTGAGGGAAGTCCATTGGGGCATGAGGAGAACATATAGCTCCAGGCCAACCTGCCAGTGACATACAGGATGCATTCTGAGACCTGCTTGAATGAGCGGCACGGAGGCTCAAAGACATTAGAGCCAGGACCAACAACTGAGCGATGATCAGTCAGATGTACGGATATGTAGCCACGGACTGCAGTGTCACACATAATAAGCTGGGGTACTCCGTATTCCCGGTGTACTCCGGATGGCTTGATCCTGTGCACCAACAGTTGTTTGAGGTTGGCGGATGAAGTCAGCTCAAACTCAATTCTGACAATATCCAAGCTTCGGAAAGCCACAATGTTTGCATATGCTACCATGAAGCGAAGTTAGGTTGAAAGCGGTAATCAATAAGGAAACGACAAGTCAGACCAACAAACGAGTTTGTCGGGATCTGGGGTAACGCGAGCAACTGTCAGCTGTTAGCGAGGTGGGAGCACAACACCGCCAACCTCAAACTCTATTGCTGGCTCTGATAACTCTCAGCGAGGATCGTCAATGCAGCGTCAAGTGGTTACAGATTTCAACCTCTATTGTGACGTCGAACAAGCTATGATAATGGCGCAGCCGTGAGACAGAGAGACTGTGGGGTGACTTATCGAACGAGAGTTACATACCTAGTGTATCAAACATTTTATACATGTCGATCGTGATATGGCTGAACTGGATCCCAATCCCATACACAGGCACAGGCACAGGCTCAAGGGTGAGGGGAGGTTGACAGAGTTTGTAAGTTTATTACACATGAGGGTCACGAGGTGGTTATTGACAGCTCAATCAGAATAGAGAAGAGCACAGGGACGGGACACGCTAAACTAAGCAGACGTGTCAGATGGAGACACGGGGGAGGCTGAGAGATGGAAACGCCTTCGACGATGAAGTCATGGGGTGAGGTGGAACGTCTTTTCTCTGTGTTACGAACAGTTGTTTCTATTCACGACGTGGCAAAGACTCTGAATAAAGTCACGGGGTTGTGTGCGTGTTATACTCGGAAGGTCATCACAGTTGAAAAAGCCAATGTAGAAATCGCCATTAACACGAGGAACACTCGTAAATGAGCTGCAGGGTCCTTGTCAGGGGTTGTAAAAATGAACGTCAGCTTATGAGTGGTTGTGTGGCCACCTCCTGTTCTCCTTTAACTAAATCAATGCATTGAGAAAGAGAAGATGATGCCACTGGCTCGGACCTCGATCAGCTAACAGCCTGATAAAAATGAGAAGGCAAAGACATGAATAGGAGCCGGGGCCATCAATTGAGCCTTGAGCTGTTGGTATTGAGAATTACCGTCTGGCATAAAGTGATGCAGTGTAGGGAATTAGGGGGTCGAATCACTGAAGGGTTTGATATTGATCCTCAGACCTTCTCTGGCAGAGGAACGCAACAGGTTTCATGAAGATTTGTTCTCAAATTCAATATTAACCTTGTCAGATATTAATCAATTCTAGAATAACCATCCGCTGAACAGGGGGTTTAATATAAATTTCGCCAGGGAGCGGACAAGGTGTACGGAGTAGAGCCACAATGACCCGCAAGACTGGTTTGATTGGAGTGAGAAGAGCACGCAGCCCCCTTTCTATTAGAGGACCTCGTGTCGCGGATCGTCTGTCTGTGTGGCCCGGATGGGAGATGGCAATAGTCTGAGAGGCGTAGACCAACTGACTATTGGATGTGAAGGAGTTGAGAGTCTAGATGCATTCCTTGCGATGTTCTGGCCTGGAGATGAAGGGATCGGAAACAAAGGTGGCGATAATAGCCATTGTGGAAGTGACTGCAGAAACATCATACTCTGAGATCAATAATGAATGACGTGAATGAGATACAAGCATCAGACTTCCTCTCGCTACTGGCAGATTAGATAACTCGAGTATCGTGAAACAAAGTGACTGAGTTGCGTTTCTACAGAGATCTTGATCGTTGCTAGAAGTCAAATCTCGAAGCCGCTGAGAACTAACGTTCCTAACCTGAGTTAGACCCTGGGCTATGGCACTGGCAGCCCGTGTCGTCCCCTGTAATCTGGGTCCAATTCCCCACTCTCAGCCTGCCTAGGTCGTCTCTCTGGCTGCATTTAACCCACGTTGGCCTTTTTAGAACATCCCCACTTCCCTCTGCTCGTGGTCTCTCTCCTGAGTTCAAAGTTGAGCTTCTTCTTCTTCTCCTCTCCTCCTGATCTTCCCCTTTCTCTCTGACTTTCACTTTGACTCTGATCCAGATACTCAATCTCTCGAGATACCCGATACCCTTTTAAACATTTTATTCTTCCTTAATCTAATCCTGTCGAGGTTGCTTCCTTCTTTTCAGGACCTCGCTGCTGTCGCTCTCTGTTCTTTGCTTTCTCCGTCACTGTCGACTTACGTTACTCCAACGCATTCCACCACGTAACAGCTTCTCAATACCGCAATCATGAAGGGTACGCTTTATCTGGCCAATCTCAACCTCTCCAGTAGCTAAAATTGTTTAGGACTTATTCTTGTCGGCGGCTTTGGCACTCGCCTTCGCCCTCTCGTACGTTACCCCTCAGGCGCGCGAAACTCCTGTGCACCCCTCCAATATTTGTTTTGTGTGTGACTGACATGTTGTGGCGCATTACAGACCCTCACTCTCCCCAAGCCTCTTGTCGAGTTCGCCAACAAGCCCATGATTGTGCACCAGATTGAGGCGCTGGTCGCAGCGGGTGTCACTGATATCGTTCTTGCTGTCAACTACAGACCTGAGATCATGGAGAAGTTCTTGGCTGAGGTAAGAACTTGGAGCCTTTATATTCTCCTTAAACACCATGTAACTAACATTTTCTGCAGTACGAGGAGAAGTACAACATCAACATCGAATTCTCCGTGGAGACTGAGCCCCTCGACACCGCCGGACCTCTGAAGCTTGCTGAGAGCATTCTCGCTAAGGACGACTCTCCCTTCTTCGTCCTCAACTCCGATGTCATCTGTGACTACCCCTTCCAGGACCTCCTGGCTTTCCACAAGAACCACGGCAATGAGGGTACTATTGTCGTCACCAAGGTTGAGGAACCCTCCAAGTATGGTGTTGTTGTCCACCAGCCCGGTCACCGCTCTTTGATCGACCGATTCGTCGAGAAGCCCGTCGAGTTCGTTGGCAACCGTATCAACGCCGGCATGTACATCTTCAACACTTCCATCCTCGACCGTATCGAGCTCCGCCCGACTTCTATCGAGAAGGAGACCTTCCCCGCTATGGTCAAGGATAATCAGCTCCACTCTTTCGACCTTGAGGGCTTCTGGATGGACGTTGGGCAGCCCAAGGACTTCCTCAGCGGTACATGCCTGTACCTCTCTTCCCTCACAAAGAAGGGCAGCAAGGAGCTCACTCCTCCCACTGAGCCCTACGTTCACGGTGGAAATGTCATGATCCACCCCTCTGCCAAGATTGGCAAGAACTGCAGGATCGGGCCCAATGTCACAATCGGTCCCGATGTCGTTATTGGTGACGGAGTCCGCCTGCAACGATGCGTGTTGCTCCGCGGCTCCAAGGTCAAGGACCACGCCTGGGTCAAGTCCACCATCGTCGGCTGGAACAGCACCGTTGGCCGATGGGCTCGCCTCGAGAACGTGACAGTTCTCGGCGACGATGTCACAATTGGCGATGAGATCTACGTCAACGGTGGCAGCGTTCTCCCTCACAAATCTATCAAGGCTAACGTCGACATTCCTGCCATTATCATGTAAGGATCGATCTAACGAACCACCACCTTATTCGAAGCTTGTTGGAGGACACACCAGCGAGATTTCTCATCTGTGTTTTAATCTCAAACGACAACGACGAAGAAGAAGTCAAGAAGCAAAATTCACCACTCTGGCTGGGGAGATGTGCTGGCCACCATTCTATACCATGGAGGCGGGGCAGGAGAAAATCAAGAGCCTGTCGCTCTCTCTATCTTAATACTTTTGTGCAATTGTCTAATGCCCCTTTATGCGTGTTTATCTGGCGTCTAGGTCGATATTTACAGAGGGAGGGCAGGCAGGCAAGCCATGGAAGGACAAAAACAGGGCAGTTGGGCAGGCAGGGTCCATGGCAGCTTTCTGAGGCAGTCATGTTAAATGTCTATGTTACAGTTATTTCTATTAAAGAAGGTGGCTCAATACCATTTTGGAACTTTACAATATTCCGCTTCCCTTGTGAGATGTGTTAACATTGCCCAGCAAGACAAGTTACGCGTAGTCGGGACTTTCGTGCCGTTCTCTGAGACATTCCCGGACATTCACTGCGTTGCTTACACTGTTGGTTCTGATTCAGACCCGCGGAGGGAACAGCTCATGGTCAGCGAGGAGAGATTGAATGTTCAGCTGACATGGCCTCAGGGAGCAGCAAAACCTCAGACTTTTGAGGAGAATATTGAAATAAACTCAGAAAAAAATTCCCTAGAGTTAGACTTACCTAAATCTTTATATATCGCTTGGGATTTATGCCCTGAGCTTTCTTGTATTTCCCTCGCATACCGAGTTAGATAATAGGTGATTCTATAGGTGATCTTTTACGTGGGCACATAGTCTGTGAGATTCTTCTGGCCTGTTTATCATCGATCATTGAGTACAACAGACATGCAGTGGTAGGTAATAGAAGCTCAAACCTCAAATCTGAAGTTTGAACAACGCTTGTAAGTGGATTTCTGATTGGTCGTAGATCTGATCAATGGACCAGGTTCCCCAAACATATATGAGCCAAGCAGTAGGGAATGCCGCCCGGCGAGGATAGCCATAAGACTGCGAGACAATGGTGGCTCTACTACATCCATTATCACGAAGACGTCTATAGAATTTGGAAGACCCATTTAAAGTTATAAGCTTTCTCTTCAATATTCAAGCGCAGTAGTATTTCAGCGGTTGCCCTCACTTTATCATTCAGGGCCTGGAGTTTAAGGCAGGGACACATCAGAATTTGTTGTTAGGAACAAAAGACTCGCATTGAAGCGTATTTCAGGCCTCGGACCTGTTGATGTTATGCACGGTGTTACCAAAAGAGCGATGGCTTCTCTAAAATCCTTGACAGCTAAGTAAGACTATCGAGTCAACAAGGAATTCATAGGAGGGCTTATTACTGCCCGGGGGTGGGACAGTGGCTCAACTCTTTCTTGGTTAAGGTAGGTAGCTTATTATGGATGAAGAGCGGTGTCGTGGAATGGGGCGCCTTGCTCGGAGTTTACCATCTATTACCTTTATTTGACCGGTTTTGTCCCTCATAAGTCCTCAAAGTTTTCACAAAAACAAAGAAGACGGAAAAGACTGGGTACGAGTCTTCAACACCTACCCGTCACCAAGCCACGTCTGAGGCATAAAACGTGAAGCTATTTACCACCTCCCATTTTGTTCAAGTCTTCTCGATATACCCACACCACACGACACATATCACCATTTTGTTCTCGAACGATTGCGGTATTTCGAGGATAAACCACGGCACGGAAGAGACGGGGTATGTTGTATGTCGTCCCTGACATAGTGAATGCCAGTGTATCATTGTCCGTGAGGCTCAAGCCACCAAACGCTGTGCCGGGTCCTGCCCACCACTTACATTACACCAATCCGACCTCTGCATCACCCAACAGGAGACTCACCAGATCAAGCGCCGAAGCTCCCCCTGTATATCTCGCATGATAAGTCGGGGCGGCTCATTGATGTGGAAGTTGACGGTTTCTTCTTCCGCGTCTGGTGCACCCGAAACGGAGGAGACGGGCCGTTTCAAAAGACCTCGATTCAGCAACGACCACAACAACGAAGATCTAGAATTTGCTAAGAACTCTCTGGCTGTTTGTCACCTCATTTCCGATACTCTTACGATTGGGAGGTCATTGGTTCTGCGAAATTCTTTGAGAAGAAAATCCTAGACAAGCACGCGACCAAAGCAGGCCAGAAAATCTATTCTCGAAAGTCACCACGAGAGTGCACCAAGACACAGCCAGGGCCCTGGCTTAGAAGTGGTGGTCAATTAGACAGACAATGGAGGCACAGCAGGTGCAGGTGTATGGACATGGACATGGACATGAGATTAAGACGAAGAAGCGCCCTTGGCCTCGGTTCCTTGTCTCATGTGTAGCTCTCATGCTGATTCTAGTGGTAAGTTGGCATTTCAACACGGTAATCTTTTTTCCCTGTGCTTGGTATTTTCTGGGGCCATCATATCATTCATTTTGAAGTATCATTCCTACCCCGTCATCCCGCCTTTCACCCACACGTCCATTTGTCTCCCCGTTGCCCCATCTTTGGCTCTCCAGCCCAGAAATCACCCGTCTGTACCGCAAGACTGGGACTGGGTTGAGCTCGGCTCATGAAGATGATGCATGGCATGGCATGGCATGACCTGACCGAAACCTTGCTAGTGAGGGTATACTGTTGAGGGACTTGACGATAGCATCATCTTTACGGCTGGGGACGACTGGCAACCCTGGCAACTCTTTATTTTATTTTATTTTTTTACTGGGGCCAAGTTGGCTTATGACGGCATCCCAGTGGATATGCACGCGGGACATGAGCCTCAAGAAGTAAATCATTATGGTTTTTCAGAGACCAAGCACCGTAAAAAACAAGACGTTGGAAGCAACACACGGCCAAGTTCGGCGTATTAGCGGAGCCTCTATGAGCTTTCTCCCCCGCACCCCGAGCACCACCGACCACACCTCCACCATCTCTCCACTTGAACGGCCTCTCCACGGCCGCCCGGCGACACTTCGATTGGGTTGAGTGCTTCAGAACCATGGGGATGGCGCCTCAATCAGGAGAAGGAAGCAACTGGAGTGAGGCTCGTGGTATTAAAAAAAATCCACAGCAATTCGGGCCCATTCGGCGGCGCTCAATGGCAATGCCCAGGCCCTTGTCATCACTCACGTAACGCTCCATGATCCCCAGGCCCCAGAAAACACCCCCATTTCCAGTCGTCATTGGTAGTTGATCAGCCACTGACACAGGTTCCGTCAGCAGCTCTCCCAGCTTGTCCTCAGTAACGGTGACGCCAAGCTCCAGCAGCAGCCAGAGCTCAAATTCCCAAGAAACCTTTTGACCTCGTTGTCGTCCGCCAACGCCTCAATTCTGGTTTCCTTCTCCTCTCTCCTCCAATTATTTTTTCTACAAACTCTTCGCCTTTTATTCCCTCAACTCTCTTTCTCATCCCCACTACCAATCCCTTCAGCGTCCGAAGCTGTCTGCTCTATCACCCCTCTCTTCACGACAACGCCGCCTACCTCACCAGCTATCACCATGGCTCTCGCTGACGAGTCCAACCGTATCGTCAAAGAGTTCGACTTCTCCGACGAGGAACTGAACAATCATGTGAAGGAGTTCTTGAGGCAAATGGGTATGCTCACCCCTCGCTCCACGTAGAATCTGCGCCGCGGTGCTACTGTAGCTCGTTGTCATGATGCGCATTCTCCCATTTTGGTTTTAAACCCTCAACAAAACCCAAACTCACAGTTTCCTAGACGAGGGCCTTCACAAAGAGGGTACCAGCCTCCAACAAATTCCTACCTACGTCACTGGCGTTCCCAATGGCACAGAAAAGGTAATTTTTTATCCACATTTGGCTCGTGAAGCTGCCCAGACTGATTGTCCCTCACCAGGGTCTGTATCTGGCCGTTGATCTGGGAGGCACAAACTTCCGAGTTTGCTCCATCATGCTCAATGGTGACACCACCTTTAACCTCACTTACAACAAGGTTGCCATTCCGAAGGAGCTTATGGTCGCAAAGACCTCTGCACAGCTCTTTTCTTTCCTCGCCAAGCAGATCGAGATCTTCCTCAAGGAGCACCACGCCGACCACTTCAACTCCCACCTGCGCCGTCGCAACACTGCCAGTACACCATCGGGCTATCGCCATGAACATATTTTCCGCCTTGGTTTCACCTTCAGCTTCCCTGTCAAGCAGCTAGCCATTAACAAGGGTCTGCTAATCCGATGGACCAAGGGCTTTGACATTCCTGATGCCATAGGCAAGGACGTCTGCGCTCTGCTTCAGACCGAGATCGACAAGCTCCATCTTCCCGTCAAGGTTGCGGCGCTCGTAAACGACACTGTCGGCACTCTCATGGCTCGATCCTACACTTCAACCAGCAAGAGCCGATCTGTTCTCGGTGCCATCTTTGGTACTGGTACCAATGGTGCCTACATGGAAAAATTGAGCAACATCAAGAAGCCTATCTCTGGGGAGTACGATCAATCAACAGGAGAGATGGTTGTCAACACAGAGTGGGGTTCTTTTGACAACCAGCTCAATGTCTTGCCATCAACACCTTGGGACAAGGCTCTTGACGCCGAAAGCGTAAACCCTGGCCTTCAAATGTTCGAGAAGCGGGTATCTGGTATGTTCTTGGGCGAGATTGTCCGACTTGCCATGGCCGATATGATCAACAATGAGAGCTCGTCTCTGTTCAAGGATCTCAACTCGAGCACGAACGACTGGGGCACTACCACAAACATCGCGCCATCGTCTGGTTTCCTTAAGCCTTGGGGACTCGACAGCTCCATCATGTCCGTTGCGGCCGCCGACAATACACCTGAGCTGTCTACCCTTCGCCAAGAACTCGAGAACCTCCTCAGTGTTTATACTCCCTCACTCGAGGACGCCCAGGCTTTCAAGTCCGTTTCCAATGCTGTTGGTCGTCGCGCTGCTCGATTGTCGGCCGTCGCCATTGGTGCCATAGCTCTCAACTCTGGCAAGCTCAATGATCTCGATGAAGAGGTTATCGATATCGGTGTGGATGGCAGTCTCGTCGAGCACTACCCTTTCTTCCGCGATATGATCTACGAGGCCCTCCGTGCCATTGACGGCATTGGACCCCAGGGTGCTGAGAAGATCCGAATCGGTATCGCTAAGGACGGTAGCGGTGTCGGCGCCGCCTTGATTGCCCTGGTAGCTGCTGGCAGGGAGAAGCCTGAAGATTATTTGACTGACTTGAGATCTGAGTCCAACCGCGCTCGCAAGTCTTCCGATGCGATCCGTACGTTCTACCCTTCATCCCAAGCCATTCAAACTTCGGCTTCTGCCTAAGCGACATTTGCTAACAATTTAATAGTCGATTCAGCACCAGTCTCGAACCAGGCACTGCTCATTGGCGGTGCTGTCGGTCTCCTTGCGCTAGCAGCTATATGGTACAACAAGCGTCGATGAGCAACTGCATGTTTCGGTGTTATGTTTTTCTGAGTTGATAACTCATGCCAAGATTTATGTATATATGTGCTGGTGATGGGATGTGGTCATGTTCATTTTTGGGCCCTAGGCGTTTTCCTCAATATCTTCATCCTTTTGCCTTTTTTTTTTCTCTATTCAAAAGCTGTATAATTATGAGGCAACTAGTTTTATGATAAGATAATCTGATGATTCCTTTTCAGTTTCCCGAGGAGCAACTGGATTTATTATTGTGCTATTATTATAGTAAGTCTAATATTGTGTCTTTTCCTGAATCGCGTCTAGCCCATCCGAACCGTTGAAATCGTACACCATCGTGAAGCAATCCATTCTTCTTTGACGGCAGCTTTATAAATCGCATCTTTCTCGTCTACGCCTTAATTCCCGAAAGCAGCCGCAGGGTAAGACCTATCCCTCTTCTTTCGTGCCGCAGAGCTACTTCCAGAGCTTGCGCCAGAGCCAGTACTTCCTACCCGGGGTGGTGGTGCGAGACGGCTGTTTGCCATATCCTCAGGGAGATCATTCCACTCAGTTTCAGGTCGTTGATTTTGATAGGATTTCCCAGACTGGGGCATGGGAGGTCTTGATGTGCCATTTCTGGGAGGACCTGACGCTCCGTCCAGGTTGGCAATATCAGCAGTTACGCTCGCGGGCACACTAGGTTGAGGCGCAGAAGAGGAATAAGGTAGCAAGTTCCGGACAGAAGCGCCAGTTGGGCGACTGACTAGCCAGGCTGAATTGGGACGCAGCTTGAGATAATAGCCCTCAATAGGTTGGTTCTCGCGCTTGAAGCCACGACCTTCATACCATTTCAGACCCTCCTCATTCTCAGTCCAAACATGAGCCGTGACAGTTGTCACATTCAAGTTGGGGTCCGATACAGCACCTGCAATGATATTGTCCACTGCAGCGTTCACGAGGCCCAGCGATCGATAAGGCGAAAGCAGACAAAGCGACTGAATGTATAGATTCTGGGGCATAGCTCCCTGACTGTTGGAATCGAGGATGGGTTCAACGCGGCAAACGATACCGCCGACGACCTTGGCTTCAGAGCCATCGTGAGCCCAGGTGATGACTCGGGAAAAGCGACCAGATGTCGGATCAACTGCACGCTGGTAGAAGTTGTCGGGGTAGCTAACGGGCAGCAGAAGGGCGTTGATGCGGCGTAAAGCGTTGACGTCGTCATTCGAGACCAGCCGGATCGTAGCTTCTTTAGGGAGAGATGTCGGCAGAGGCGGAATTCGGAACGAGGTTATCGTGGAGTCTGGCGCCTTCGAGGTTGGTGGAGGGGCAGTAGCAGCAGGCGGCGGGGGAGGCCTTGAGAGTTCTATGGAAGCCCCCTGAGAAGGTGGAGGAGCATATTTGGGTGTTTTTGCCGAGAAGAAGGATCGGATGGAGGTTTGGGCGGGTTTTGTGGACGGAAGAGACATATTAGCGTGAAGGTATGTAAATATAGAGTCGGAGATTGATCGAGACAGGGAGAGGATATATGTTGGGAGAGGATGGACTTTGTTTATATGAGACAGATCAGATATCGACGAAGAACAAGGGAAAAGAAGACAAAAGGTTAGGAAACGTAAGACAAAGCACCCGGCTGAAACCCTAGACTATGCACTCTTTGAGTTTAAGTGTCAATCCGGAGCAATGAGGATTATGCTTTCGTGGAGGTATGTGTTCAAAGGGTCGGGTCGAGTCAGCATGCAAGTCCAGACGGGGGATGAGGCTCTTGGATAAGGTACCTTAGCCACTAGCGCGGGTCGCCCAATGAATGGTATTCAAGATGAAGGGATAGCCAATCCCACGTGAGAGATCTTGATTGAAGTCGATCGCCATTCGTTAAAGGGAGCCCCTTGATGGGAGTTAGATAAATTTAGCAGCAGCCCAGCCAATATTCTGAATGGTACCCGCCCCTGAAAGTCGATTGACAGGTGTCGTTTGTGAGTTGCAGAATGAGTAAGTGGTTTGGTTACGGATAGTCTCTGCAGCATTACATAGTAGACCCATGGACGGTAACGGATAGCACATGAGCAACTCTAGGGAGAAGTATACACGGTGAAGGGATATATTCCGATGTTACTGATCCTCACGAAAACACTCTTTCATATCGAGTTCCTTCAACTTCTGGGCAGTTTTTGGTATAAAAGTCGTACACTTTGAGCTGCATTAGTGACATACAAGTCAAAGGTGATCGATCGCCCCTTGCATCTGTCATGGTTATCAATTAAACTTCACACAAGCGAAGCTGCTGGATCTTGATCAATCGATCTTGACGACTAGTTACCTCTCGCATGTAGTACGTATGATAGACTCAGTACTTGTATAATAGCATTACCGGGCTGTAGTAAGATAAATACCAACCCCTAATCTTGTCAGATTCGTTATAGGTGGAGATGACTCCCAAACTCTACATCTCTAATTTCAGTGGCTGATACCGACCGAGGTGAGCACTGGGCGCTGGGGCACACTCACTCCCACTGAGGCTCAGGCTCAGTCTCGGGTGGCTTCTGCTAACGTTGACTTTTATTTTTTTGCTCAAAATCTTCCCCTTGACTGAGCTTGAACCATCAGAACCAACCCATCGTCTCGTCATCTTTGGTTCATCGCAGGCATCGAAAATTTTGTCGCTGCATTTGGTGTTCTTTTGTTTTTTTCCTTCTCAATTCCTCGCTTCAATAAGCGGGCCATTATTTCGTCACTTGGGCCGTTCGTCAATATCTTTCTCCCCGGTTGCCGAACGCAAACGCTGAACTTGTAGCGCACTGCACTGGGAGCCTCCTACAAACGAAGGCTGGAGAATAGAAACTCATCAATTGTTACCTTATTCATCTCACCACTTCCTATTGTTAACTCATTGTTTCATCCTGATCAGAGTGACAATTACTCGTCATTCTTACTCACACCCATTAATTATTCCTCCTCTTTCGCCATTAATTTTCTCCCCTTCAACTTTCGATATTTTCTCCCCCAAACCTTTTTCTCTTATCGCAATAACCAGCGCCCCTACTCCGTATTCACCTCAGTAACACTACTGTACCCCAGCTGCAATTCCGTGCACACCCCCCCTCCGCCCGGTAGCTGCCGTTTCGCTCCTCGGCATCATCACACGATTTCAGTTACACACCCTCCGCTTTCCAGTATTGTTCCTTACAAACTTGTCGGCCCTGGCTCGGATTCAGGATATCCGGCTACATCATGAATGCTGGCACGGGCAGGGCGGGCGTCATAAGCGCTCCAGATGATGCTGCTCCGATGGATAAGTTGGTAAGTATTCAGTCTCTATCTCTCTACTTGTCCACCTCCCTGCGATGCGAAACCAGTCGCCATCCGCGAGCGCCATCATGTCCTCTGTGGTGATTGCTCGTCTCTGCGCCCCCTATCGCAGCACCATTGCATCGAAATTGTTGCTTGCCATCCATCGGCAATGCCTTTTCTAATAAATCGCTAATACGAACCTTCCTCCAGGCACATGCTGTACTAGATGATGTGCTTTACAACGTTCTGAGCGATCTATTGATGAAGACGCACCGCGAAGAGAAGACGGCTAGAGCTACCACCGCTGCCATTCGCATCGAGAAGTTGGCATCCGACGCGTCCGACAGCTCAACGCCAGACTCAAAACCGGACGTACGGATTGAGACTGACGCCGCTATATACGAGGATGGAAAAGTATTGTTGAAGGGCAATCCTCTTAAGACGACCGCCGAGATTCTGTGCCCCCGATGCCATCTGCCCCGACTCCTATACCCGACAGACGGAAAAGGCGCTCAAAAACCCGATCCCGGTGTCATCTACTGCAAGAAACATCCTTATATTGATAAGCCCGGGTGCGACATCTATGGCCAGAGCTGGGTTCCTCAAGGTCCCGGCCGAGGCAAGAAGAAGAAGGACATGGAAAAGAATACCGATTCTCCCAATGCTGAACAGCGACCACCCAATGTTCTTTCTTTCCCCTCAGCTACTTGCAGCAAATGCAAGCGTTGTATTCTTGTCACTCGACTGAATAACCATATGGGCTCGTGCATTGGGAACAGTGGTCGCAACGCCAGTCGAGCTGCAGCGCAGAAGTTGAGTAATGGCGGATCTCAGAATGACACTACGCCACCTTCATCACAAAAGGCGACTCCTGCGCCAGGCTCACGCGCCACCAGCCCGAAGAAGCGCGATGCCAGCGACGAAGAGGAAGATTCTGAGAACAGTCACAAGAAAAAGAAGCTCAAGCCTACTTCCTCGGCAGTCACCAAGAAGGTGATTCTCAAGACGAAGCCGAGCCTCAAAAAGGACAAACCTAAGGGCCTGTCGTCCTTAAGCCAGGAGCAAAAGGCCGACTACAGCAACAGTGAATCCGTTGACGTGGCACCCAAGAAGGCTGTGTCCAAGGGTATCAGTCCCGTTAAGAAGCTTAAGATGAACAAACCTCCGCTGGGGTCACCCAAGCCCAAGCCTACTAGCCTCATCCGCGAGGCAACTGGAGAGTCAGAGTCTTCAGACACACTCTCATCCCCTCCTCAGTAGACCTCGCTCAGGAATAGCATTATGAGCGATATATCATCGATCTGATGGCGTGTCAGGCTGTCCTCTTGGCGTCAGCCTGGCCTACAGGCATCAGTATGAATGTTATGGTTGGATACGATAGAAGCAGGCAGTACGTCACGCGACAAAGGACATCATTTCCTTATCGCTTGCTTCCCGAGAACATTTACTCTACTTGTATTATCATCAATACATCATTGCATTGGAATGGCGAGCTGGTTGGCTAAGGATACCGGGACCGGATATTTACAGCATCCATGGAAAAGGGACCGGGGCGTTTTTGGCGTAGTGAGTACAACAACAATGGATATTTGCAAAAATATGATCTTGAACGCGACCTGTGACTTTGATCGTAGCCATGACCGTGATCGTGACCATGGCTTGTAACTTGTAATCCTGAACGCCAATGCTAGAGATGTCTAATCCACTCCGCGAATACTTTCTATCTAGACCTCCTCGTCCTCCTCTACAATGCGAGCCTTGACAATCTTAATGTCCTCGTTGGGCCTGTCCTCGGACCCAGTCTTGACCATGCCCATTCTCTTGACAGTACTCATGCCGGATTTGACCCTTCCAAATATAGTGTGTTTGCCATCGAGCCAAGGCGTAGGCGCAAGCGTGATGAAGAACTGCGATCCGTTTGTGTTGGGGCCCGCGTTGGCCATGCTCAGGATACCAGCGCCTGTGTGCTTGAGACCCGGGTCGATCTCGTCCTCGAACTTGTCGCCGTAGATGGAGCTCCCGCCGCGGCCCGTTCCTGTTGGGTCGCCGCCCTGGATCATGAAATTGGGGATGATGCGGTGGAAGATGGTGTTGTCGTAGTAGCCGCGACGGACGAGGGTGGTGAAGTTATTGCAGGTCTTGGGGGCGTGGGTGGTGTAGAGCTCAACGGTGAGCGAGCCCTGTAGCTTCTCAGTACCTGGTTGTAGTCAAAGGCGAGAGTTTGTGACGTACCATTGTGGTCTCGAGTGATATGTTCGTTGTCATGATCGCGGTGCTGTTGGGTGTAAGTTGTTTATGATGGAGGGGAAATTTATGATCTGCGAACCCATCCATCCATAGACACATCCAGCTTTAGTCTACCAGCATGGAGCAGTAGGGTCAACTGGTATCCGTACTTGGGCTATAAGATCAAGGCAAATATCTCATGAGATTTAATAGCATCACTTCTGCCAAAGCATCTTGTTTTTCTTTTACCTACTATCATCGCTTACTATGCGTTTCCTTGCCAAAATAAGGTCGGCGTCTCTATCTCTTGGTAGGTATAATCAACAAGATGGTGAGTTAGGTTTGGCGCAGTTTGTATGCGCCTTGAGTTCCTGGCGTTTTTAGCACTGCGAGTTGCATGATTGGTTAAGCAACTGTGTAACAAAAGGCCGGCCACTATATTTCAGCCGCCATAACATTCTGTTTCCGTTCAGCTCAGTGAACTTTTACACTTGCTTAGACGTCATTCATCAACAGAGATGCTGCATGTCAGGACTTTGTTCTTTTTCTGTGCTTTGTTAACCTTTTATCTTTCTCGCTCCTTTCTTTAACTCTACTGTAATTTTTCTGCAGAAACAACCGAGTCAGCGTGCTGAAAATTTGTCACGAAATGTCATGACGGGCCCTTAGCTCTCACTTTACACAACTTGTCAAGGCTTAGAACACGTTGCTTTCTCCCCATCAACAACATTAGCAACGTCTTCCAGTCAAACCATGGCAGAAAACGCTACAGATCCAGCCGCCCTGGAGGGCTCTTTCGATGCTCTAAACTCTACTCTCGCCAATGGGCAAAGTTGGCTCTCATGTTTTGCCTATATCAAAGATCTGAGTTTTGTCATGCTTGAAGTCAGGCTCGTCCTCAGCGCCATTGGCATCATCTATCTTGGTGCCCACGCTGCTCTTCGGCGACCCCCATCTGCACAACCCGCGAAGAAAAAGAAGCCCGGCTCCAAAAATGACGAGGACGAAAGCTTTGCCCAGGGACTAGAGCCCTCCGATGCCATTGTTTTCCCGCTTATGGCTGGTGCTGTCCTTATCGGCCTGTACTACCTAATTCAGTGGCTCAAGGACCCTGACATTCTCAACAAAATTCTGCGCTGGTACATGTCTACCATGTCCGTTGCTAGTCTGGTATCGATCTATTCTCATGGTATTGAGATAGTGACCAGTCTGGCGTTTCCACGATACTGGCGCGGCCGTGACGGGCGACTAAGGGAAGCGGATCAGAAGACAAGATCAGTACAAGTCTGCGATGATGCAGGAAACCCTGACGCAGCCATCCCTAAGTCACAAAACCCCTTTCCTGGACCACTTGCTTGTTTGGCGTTCTCGGAAAAGATCCGTAAGTCTGGCTGGGAGCTTCGAGGTCTCCTTAAACGGCATTGGGCCATCAAGCTCTTTATCCATGGAATGGGCAAAGAGGAAGGTCGAATCAAGTTTGCTCATGTTGTGTCCTTGGTTATGGCACTAGCCACAGCGCTCATTTACTCATCAACTACTTCCCCCCTGTTGAGTAATATGCTTGGTTATGCCATGTGCTATGGCTCCCTTCAACTCATCTCACCCACAGACTTCCTGACTAGTACTCTGATCCTAGTTGGTCTGTTCTTTTACGATATCATAATGGTATTCTACACGTGAGTTATAGAACTGATATTGCTTATTGACTCCCAAGCTAAATTGTTTTCAGCCCCTATATGGTTACAGTAGCAACCAAGTTGGAGGTCCCAATCAAGCTCACTTTCGAGGCTGCAGAGCGAAAAAGCATCCTTGGACTGGGTGATATCGTCATTCCAGGCATGGTCATGGCCCTAGCCCTTCGGTTCGACCTTTGGCTCCATTATGATCGAAAGATCAAGTATGAGAGCACTGACCTGAAGCTCATTGAGAAGGACCCAACATCAGGCGCTCTCATCGTACGGAGCGAGACTAAACACAAAGAGGTCAAGGCCAAGTACGTCAACGTCAAAGGCAAATGGGGAGATAGCCTTTGGACGCGTGGGGCATTCTTCATCTTTGGATCACAGCAGCTGCCCACTGACTTGGCGGCTGCACAGTTTCGCAAGACCTACTTTCATGCCTCCGTCACTGGGTATCTCCTCGGCATGGTAGTTACCTTGGCCATGCTCTTGATCTTCAAACGTGGCCAGCCTGCATTGTTGTATCTCGTTCCTGGCGTTCTGGGATCTCTCTGGCTGACAGGACTGGTGCGTGGAGAGATTAAGCAGATGTGGAAATACACCGAAGATGGGAGCCTGGACAAGATTGATGTGGTTGTAGACTTGGATGGCGAGGGCAACCCGATCAAGACCCTTGGCAAACTAGAGGACGGCGTCGTGGATACAACTAAAAAGGATGAAAAGAAAGACGGAGAGGACAAGCCCAAGGATAAAGAAGATGGAAAAGCAAAGGAAGGGGACAAGAGCGAAAACAAGGAAGAACGTCATGTATTCCTACTCTCGGTTGATGCTGAGTCGGAGACAGAATAAGCAGAGGTTTCATGGCCGTTGTTCTGATGATGGGATCTGGCCACAGTAGCATGCCTCAGCATAAGTGCATAGGTAGATATTATACATGAGCGTCATAGGAGTAGACATGAACTGTTCAAGGCTTCGTCTATCGGCCGGATCTGTGATGAAACTATACTTCAAGTCACTTGTCCTACATCTTCACTTTTAGGAAGCCGAAAGAAGGGCTTGTCATTATCATTAACATTAATATTAAATCTGGACTGCTTCAAAATAAAATTAAGAATCATTATCTCGGTGTCTCCGTATCCATCCACATCATACGCGTACCCCGTATCTCTTTAATAACAAAGACATAATTTCGAGTCTGTATTAGTAGACATCGGCCACCACCAACGTCCTTAATCCCCTGCACCGCGTAAAGGTTCAGACTCTTCGCAGGGGTCGTTCCATCCACTCATATCCAACATAGCAAATGCGTTGGACTGGGCTTCCTCTGGAGTTTTGTTGTGCCCAACACTCGGCGTTAAGATGGGCGGGTGAATAGTGAAAATTCGAGCGTGTTGCATGCTGAGAGTGCACCTGAAGTTTCCTTGACCGAAGCTCTTGGATAGTCCGTATTGTTTAGTTTGCTGATAGGAACTGGCTTCGGTAAATGTAAATGCACTGGTCGGCGCAGCACAACTCGTTTGGCTTAAGCCAGCAAATGGTAAGAGTAGAAGATACTGCAATGCTGAGAGGAGAAGAAAAAGGCCTCAACTGGAGCAGAAAAAGAAGTGATATAAGATAAGAATGGAAGTCTCCTCTCGGACATAATGAGCCGTGGTGGTTTTAACGACTGATCATGGTTGTGGTTGTCAAGGAGAGAAAAAAAAAAGTGCAGGATTCTCGTACAAGACTCGACTGCATAACTAGATCTCAAGAATGAAGAAAGGGATGAGATCCTGTAGAGCACATTCAATGTTCTCCTCATGGCCTCTTATTATACTTCATGGTCGTTGCTCTATGATAATGCTGGTCCGGCCCGTGTTTCGGCCGGCCCGTAATCAAGACCCCACCTCCGACAGGCCCGGTTTCGTCTCTTCGGCTTCCGAGTCTCACATGTCTTGTCACAGTCTCGTCTCAACTCCATCACCTACTTCAAATGGTTCTGTCACTGGAAGCCTGAAACGCTAGCTCTCCAGCATTCCAAGGCAATAGCTGTAGCAACGATGAGTAGTGCCCAATCCTCGCCTACGGTCATCCAATGGGTGATCGACACTCGTCCACTTTGGCCCTCCGTTCTCAAGACCAAAGACCTCACATCCGCTGTAAGTGCTCTAGTCATCCACTCTAACCTGATACTCATGTCATACCTTAGGCTTCACGTGCACTCTCACTTCTCACCGAGGAGGAACAATCTTCTGTCCTGAGATACTACCACGTCCGTGATGCCAAGCTCGCTCTCGCTTCGGCTCTTCTTAAGCGCTACGCAATCTCTCGCTTCTGTCACGTCCCCTGGTTCCAGGCCAAGACTACGCGAGACGCTCGAACTAAGCCTGTATTTGTTTTGCCAAGCGGTGATGAGCCGCTGATCTTCAACGTCTCCCACCAGGCCGGTCTCGCGGTTCTTCTAGCTGTTCATGATCCGCCAAAGGGCCTTGCCATAGGGGTTGATGTTGTCTGTCCATCAGAACGACGAGATCGAGATCTGAGCAGTTTAGAAGAGGATGGGTGGGCAAGTTTCGTCGATATTCATGCCGATGTCTTTGGAGCGGGAGAAGTCTCAGCGCTTAAGAGCATGAACCCTGTTCCTACAGCTCAAGACCGAGATCGTGCATTGCGCTACTTTTATGCACTATGGTGTCTCCGCGAAGCCTATGTCAAGATGACAGGGGATGCTCTTCTGGCAAGCTGGTTGAAAGACCTCGAGATGCACAACTTTGCCCCGCCAGAAGACATGAAGGAAGCCCAAGAGGTTCGACTGAGAGGCAAGAAGGTTGAGGGCGTTGACGTGAGACTGGTGCCGCTACTCGAGGAGTACATGATCTCCACAGCTATAAGAAATGGTGATAATGGGGAGAGTATCAAGCTCGGCGAGTTTCAAAATCTTAATATGGAGGAAGTATTGGAATTTGGTGAAAAGGCACCTAAATCATGATTATAGAACGTTTTATGAATAATGAGAAATGTAAGCGCAATTGTTGGACAAGAGTGTTTTTGTCTTCTTTGGTCATTTCTCATAGGCTAGTTATATGCATCTCTCGATAGACAGACTTCACATTTCTATCTTTAAAAGTTCTTGCCGAAGAACTCAAGAACTGTCTTGTAACCCCTCTCGTACTCCTCCTTGACACGGTTGTCACTGAGATCGGCACGAGCGGCCATCCAGCCGTGGATCTGGTCCTTAAAGGTCTCTACGTGCTTGGGCACTTTGAGGTTGTCCTCAAACTTCTTGACCTCATCATCGGGCTCCTCCTTGGATGCCAGAAGCATGGTAGGGACCGAAAGGCCCTCGGCATCAGAAGCATCTACCATGGCGGGGTGGATCTGGGCAGCAATGGAGAAGGGGTTGGAGTCAGCCTTGACGCTGAGAGCAACGACCTTGCCACCCCAGCAATACTATTGAGACCTGTCAGTACTGAAGCATAGCAGCTACTGACTATCACTTACTCCGAGAATTCCGAACTTCTCGATGGAAGAGTCCTGGCCCTTGACAGCCTTTACATAGTCAGGAACTTGGCCGGCGACCTTGGGGGGAGGGTAGGTGCCGAAGAAGTCTCCAAGCTGCTTCTTCTTATCGTCGTTGTCGGGAGGGTAGCTGGCATCGAGTTAGCGGTTAGTGAGGCTCTACAAACAAATACACGAGGACGTGAGCTCTTACATCTCAATGGGGCAGGGGCTGCCCTTGAACCAGTCAGGGATAAAGACCTTGTACTTGTGGTGAGCATCACTGAAGGCGAGGATGTCAGCCCCCTGAAGGGTCTGATCGAAGTATCCAAAGATGTCGTAGATGACGACAATGGCCTTCTTAGCGTCGACGGGGCCAGTGACATCTGCCCAGGTTAATTATTGTCTTCTCGTATGTGCTAGGAGTCGTCTTACAAGTCTTGTAGCCTCCGATCTCCTTATAGGTTCCCTTTGCCTCATATCCCTTGGATACAACAGGAGGTATGTTGCAGCAGGCCTCGTTGTGGCCGTGAGATGCGGGCATAGTCGTCATGATGAATGAATTAGAATGACAATTGCTAAGAGTGTGCGCCTAATGAATGAGATCTCTGTTTAGCTCAAGTCTTGGGGTTGATGACAGTCGAGTTTCAACCGGTAAGAGGAGATCAGCGACTTACAGGGCTTGTTCTGTAGCAGGTGGGAAAGAAGATTGTCGATACCTTAGCTAAAGTGATTGATTATAGAAGGTGACGGAATTAAAATGGTTGGTTCCTCGATTGCGGGGAGGTACGGGAGGAGAGGACGGGACGGGTGGGAGCTTGGATGGAGAAAGGACCAATGATGATGTCACAATGCACTCAGGAACAGCACTCTTGAGATTGAATGAATGGCAAGTTCTACTCTCTTCCTTCTAGGTATTCATGTAATCGATTCTTTTCTATTGATGCACTTACGTGCATCTCCATTTCAAGGCCTCATGATCAATTGAATTGTCTGTCATTCAAGCACCGAGGCATCATATCATCACTTCCCCCAGGTAAGATAAGGGACCGGCCAACGGCCCCATCCGGCCCGGGTGGTGGGGGAACATCCTCATCATTATCCATCGCCATAATCTCGCACCAGCAAAAAATTACTCCAATCATGACTGATATATTTTGTTTTATTTTTGAATCTAAGAATTTAAAGTGCTATCGCTTGCTCTGAAATTTCATTCATCAGAATTCCGTTCCCTAAAAGGTGGTCATTGCCCATTCAACGCTGTCCCGTACCATGATATGCAATATATCCTCAAGCAAGACCAAAACTCCGCTGTGCCTATGCAATTATGTACCTGAACTCCTTCTTATGCCATCTTTTTATTTACCAGCCATGTTTCGGTTGGTAGTTCCACCAGTCTCAGCCTGTTCCAGACAGCTTGAGATCAACTTCTTGATGCTCCCGTCTCTATTTCGCTGTGGCCCCTGACCTTCGCCAACGCCAACATTCGTGAATTGAAATGCAATCTCACCTGGGCTGTAGCTGTTTTCCAGCCCTCTAAACGATGCCAATCATCTCACTGGCGAGTTCGGGCTGAGTCCCCCCATTCGTCGTACCACCACTTGCATCTTCTCAATGAGCTCCGGTATCCTGTATGGCTTTACCATAACGTCGTCACACCCAGCCTGCTTGGCTTCCATAACCTGTTCCGGCCGTGCGTTGGCCGTAACAGCAATGATGGGAATGCGACCTCCAGACGCACAAAAGATTTCCCCCTCTGCTTCTAGTTCGCGAATGATTCGCGTGCACGTCAACCCATCTTGAACCGGCATCTCGATATCCATAAGAACGAGATTGATAGCTATAGGTAGCGGGTTCATGTTACTCCTCCCCGAGCGACTACTGCCTGCCTTAAGGCCAAGTCCCGGGACACCACCTTGCCTGCGTTTTAGCTTGTCGAGCGCTTCAATTCCATGATTAGCAACATCTACCATGTAGCCTCGGTCCGTCAGCCCGCGTCTCGTAATTTGCTGGTTGATCAGGTTGTCCTCGACAACAAGAATCCCATCGAGCCGAACATTTCCTCCTGGGTTTTGATGCTTCTGCAAGCGAATGTCTCGGCAGGGCCGTTTGCCATCAGCTTCCGTACCGTCAGCACCAGTAATCAACCTGGCTGCAGCCGCGGCAGCGAGCGCTTCGTTCCGGGAGGCTTCGCTTGGTGCAAAAGCCTCGATGTAGAACGCAAACGTTGATCCCACGCCAGGTTGACTAGAGACACCAATCGCACCGTTCTGGAGTTCTGTCAAGCGTCGGGAAATGAACAGCCCAAGTCCTGATCCTCCGTACTTAGTGTGTGTCTTGGCGCTCGCTTGAACGAACTTGTTGAAGAGGCTGCCCATCTCTTCCACCGTCAAACCCTGGCCCGTATCCTTTACCTCGAACAAGAGATACACGGGGCGAATACGTCCCTTAAGCGCGGGCTGGTCGTATTCCTCTGTAACATCGCAGAATCGAGGGATGAACTGAACCACTGTCATGTCCTCTCCTGGTGGTTCCAGAGACCCCTTCAACCCGACAGTGACATGCCGGGTGCTGCCAGTCTTGGTGAACTTCAGCGCGTTCGTGAGGAGGTTGATCAGGACTTGCTGAACTCTGCTTGGATCCAAGTCAAGATAGTCATATGCGAGATCCTTGTACGACTTGTCGACATAAGAAGTCAGCTCAATGTCTACACGACGAGCCTCCACTTCAAACATCTTGAGAGCGCCGTTCACAATTTGGATCGGATCTACCGTGCAGGGCGTTACGGCCAATAACTTGGAGTCAAGTTTCGACATTGTGAGAATGTCATCAACAATGCGTTTCTGGTGTTGAGCGCACGTCACAATGGTCTCGGCATTTTCGATGCTGTCCTCCAAGAGCTTCTTCTCCTCAACGGATCTTTCGCCAACACGTCTCTCTTCGCCTTGAGAGCCGCTTCGTGTTGGTGTAAGAGGTGCAGAGTTGTCACTGATGTCTTGCACTCTTGCAAGAGAGGCAATAATTGCGTCAGTACAGTGAAGGATGGCGCTTAATGGATTCCGCATCTCGTGTGAGGTCATGTCAATAAAATTTTCCTGCTGACGCTTCGACTCAATCGCCTCTTCCTTGCGAAGCTTCTCCTGCTCCAATTGCCATTTCTGTATCGACACGTCGCTCAGACAGCCGGTAAAGGATTGAATCACGCCGTCAGAGCTTCTGACTGGCATAAACGTAGCAAGCACCCATCGCGGAGCCACAGCTGAATTCCCGTTGCTGTCCTCTGTCGCCAAGCCGTTGCGGAGTCGAAACTCGGCCGTTTCAGTTCGTCCTGACACGACTAGCTTGTCGAGGCTTTCCTGTAGGATATGCAAATCTTCCTTCACAACACATTCTGGCCAGGGCCTCACATCGGTCTTTGTGAGATCGACCTTTTCCAAATCTGTCAGTTCCCAGAAAAGATTGTTCGCGCTAAGCAGTCTTCCATCCATGCTGACATCGTACATTCCAACCGTGGCAAACTCGGCGAGGCGCTTTAGATTCTCCGCTTCTTGTGCCCTGCGGACCGCCTCCTCGGCCGTGTCTTTTTGTACCGTTACGTCAGTCAGGCAAGTAAGAATCCGAATGACACTGCCATCTGAAGCTCTCTCGGCCTTTGTAGAAGCCAGGATATGACGCAAGACTCTTTCGCCATTTGAAGATAAAGGACTTGTGGGAAACTTGAAGTTCTTAGGGTCTGCAGTGTTATCGTTTCGGGTGATACGGTATTCGAAAGTAACCGTGTCGGCTTTCTGGACGTCTTTATATGCTTGTATAACTTTTTGTTTATCTTCCTCGAATACTGACTCGAGCAGTGTGCTTTGCACGATTGGCCCTCTTGGGCATCCGGTGATACGATGCCAGGCATCGTTGGCAAAGGTGATATTACCTTCAACGTCAACAAAGCACATGCCCACGGGGATAAAGTCAGCAACCGCGGTAAACGTTTGCATGGATCTCTCTGCCTGTTCAGTTTGGTACTCTAGCCGCTGCGTAAGCATAGCATTATCGTGGGCAGCCTGCTCGGTAATGTTGCGCCGCCGCCGGGTCTCCTCTTCCAAGAGAACTGTGGAAGCAAGAGAGCTCGTAAGCTTCTGGTTCAATAAGGATATGAACTGCCGATAATCGTTATCGTATGAGCGTCGAGGATTCAAGCCTAAGAACAGAATACCCATAGTGTTTTCCTCTTTAGTTGGACGAATAGGCAACACAATGGCAGCCTGGCAAGGGTCACCGAAGCCGCGCCATGCTAAACCGTGCAACAGGCTTTTTGGCAATGTGTCGTCCTTTGTCTGCAAAAGGATTGGTTGACGGTGATCTAATGACTTTCTCATAGCAGAAGCCATCCCCTCATCTGTTTCCCTGAGGTTAAGGACCTGAGGAGCAATCGCATGTCCCTCTGGCACGCCCAGAGAGCCCTCAAGATGACAAATCTTGGGACAATCATATTTTGAAAGGGTAGTGTCGGATTCGTCATCTGCCACAGAGTACAAAAAAGCCAAAGGAGCATCGTAGGCAGGGCTCCAGCGTTCCAATTCCTCAATCGTCCTAGACCAGTACGACTTGGCATCCTTTGTAGAGACAAGGGCCTCACCTAGATCAATAAGCATTTTCATCCTTCGCTCCCAAAGTCGTCTCGAGGTCATTTCAAGTAGCGAGTGCTGGATTCCGAGGCATTTCTTGTCGTAGACAATGGGGACCATAGAAGATTTAACATATGTCTCTTCATGTGAGCCATCTACCAAGGGGATGAAAAACTTGGACTCATCCTCAGCATTCGAATAGTTCTTCGATGGCGAAGCCGTCATTTCATCAAGTCTTGTCTTGAGGTGTGGCCAAGCTTCAGGCGCTGGTCGTCCTAAAAGTCCAGGATGTCGAGCGCCGCAGTATTTTGAAAAGGCTTCATTGTAGATCGTGACATACTCGGGACCCCAATAGAGCGCTACTGGTCGCGAATCTGAGACGAGTTGATTGAATGTATGCTGAAGTTGAGCGGGCCAATCTGACATGGGTCCCAGAGATGTCGACTCCCAATCCACATTTTGAACCACGTCAAGAAATGGCTCTGCTTCAGAGTCGGAGACCGGAACCATGAGCCCTGTGTTTGATTCATCGCGATAATGCAGAGGGGTTTTGCTCTCCGACTTTTTTCGGGACGGTAAGCGCGCATTGTCCAGTGGCGATTTTTGGGGATATCTTCTAGTTGTCACGCCCTCCTTTCCCTCTATTCGAACTTTGCGCGGGGGCTCTGACGAAGGAGGCGTTTCATTTCCACTCATCACCACCCATTGACCCAGAACTATGCTTCGTGTCCAGTAAACACCAAGATATGGAAGCGAGTGTTGCGTATTTGTTGGTGTAGGGCCTGTGGCATCTGACTGAGAAGTTGGCGCAGATGGCGGGCTGGTGACCCAATTCCAGAACGGCGAGTGGGAAACATCTTGCGGAATGGAGGCAATGGAGTAGTCGAGGGTATAAGAGTTCTGTAAGGCAGGGTTTCGGTACAGGATATCGGCCGAATAGTGGGATATCTTGGAGGATGATTGATCGGGTAATGCAACGACGAATGTTGGTCGAGGGTCAGAAGCGACGAGGTCGATAAGACCGAGGTGTTGAAGAGCTGGAGGCGGCATTGAGCAGTATGATCATGCCAAAGCCCAAACTATTGAGACTATGAGGGCTGGCAAAAATCGATACGGCTCAGCAACTACTGAGGAAGTGGACGGCGAGCGTCCTAAAATCGAAAGAGATGTGAGGTATTGGGCGTATTTTGTGTCGTCATTGCAGTCGCAAACTGGAGGGCCTCGAGGTAGGATCACAGTGATGAGTCGCACTAGATCAGTGACGTGTAATTGGAAACTAAAGGAAAGGCCCGGGTCTGTTCAGCCCAAAGAAGAACATGAAGCCATCGTCTTGTCGTCGTCGGGAAGAAATTGAATGGGTATGGGCGTGTTATGTTGTCCTTGGTTCAGGTTGGTGCGTATGGGACGGGAAGTTCTGAATCGCCAGCGCCAGGCAGGTGCTAGGATTGGGTATCTACTGTAAGCCTGTAATGCGCGCTGGTGGGGTATCTTATGCCTTGCGCCCTGCTGCAGAAGAAGCCTGTGTGGATGGGCAGGTTTGTTAGCGGGTGATGAATGATGAATGACAAAACTTAGTGGCTTTTTCCACCAAAAGAGGAACGGTCATTTTAGTAGCTGTCTCCACTACAGTACCTGCTTCTTGGTTCTTGGCTACCGGCGAATTCCTGGATTCCAAGTTCTAAATCAAGCTTCGATTTCTTCTTACTCATATGACACTGAATATGAGCCGCTCTATGCGATACTCCCCATAGTCAAACTCTAGATCATTCAAACACATCAGTCTGGTTCTGATTCTCCAAATAGATCAGGAAGACCTCACCGTAGTTCTTCGGACTCGCCTGAAATAAACCCCTTACAGACCACACACGCTAAGACACGCCATGCACTTTACTGGAGATCAAGTAGAGATGGGGGGCTGGGGGCTGGGGGTTGAGAGGCTAGAGAGGCTAAGTAAGTAATAATTGCTCCGGTGGCCTATGAAAACCAGCATCATTGAAAGACGCGCCATGGGCAAAAGCAGAAGGCAAAAGAGAGGCCATCCCTGAAATGGAACCTGTTATCTGGCATATCGTTAGGACGGCAATGTCTAGGAGATGGTGTCGAGAGTGACCGAAAATGAAAGATGCCGGTGCCATGACTCGAGATGTCTCAACTGAGCGAATCCCTCGGGGGGCAAGAAAACACCGAACCTTGATATAGGGTGTCGAAATAAACTCAACAAAAAGCCCCCTAAGCTAAGGCCAAATTTACCTAAGTATTTTTATCACTTCGGGATAAGGTCCTGAGTTTTCTTTCCTCCCCTAGCGAATTTTCTAAGAGAAATTCGATGAGACAAGAACCCCATGGAGAAGGATCCTAGACCATAGCTGTTTCGAGGATTCGACCAAACACAATAATGTCATGCTGAGTGCGATGAATCAAAACGTTCGCAACTTGAACTCCTGCCGTCGCAACGAAGACGATGTTAATTGCCGAACACGCATCAGAAGAAGCATGCATTGAAATTGCAAGATGGACAAAGCCAACTTGAGCATAAGGATAGCCGAAAAACATGCAACTACACCTCGCTAACTGCGATATCTGATTCGCTGCATCGACACTAGGTATGTGGTTTTTGATGCAAAACGGAACTATGTGCGTGTAGCGCAACACCACGGCATGCACCTTACTGAGGCAAAAACTACTCTGTACTTGCCTAGGTACCTGGACTGTCTCTCGGCCGTTCCAGCGCTAAGAGCATTACAGCTATGAGCTGTCCGTGTTGGAAGCCATCTTCGTATCGGCGAATTTGAGATCGGGAATATTATCTCAGAGGCACGTTACGATGCGCAGCCGACACCTTGGCTGGGTAGCTTGGCATGCCTGCACCCACCGATCTCGGAATTTGTCTCACATGGCATGGGCATCAAATCGATCGATCAATGATGATGGATGGTGAGTAAGTTCACTAGCTTTCCGGGTGGCCACTGTCATCCTCGTGCACATTGCTCATCCTACCTGTTTGAGTTTGGCTCGCACTCGGGTGCTTGCGCATCTCCCGAACTCACCAAGCTCTCGGTACCGTGCTAGTCAACAAGCTTCGAGTTCCAAGTTGGACTTGGCCGCTGCTAAGAAATGTTGGTGACTATCTCAAGTACGTAGGGGAACTCCGCGATGACCTGGCCCACCACAGACGCAAAGGTTCCATGGATGAATCTTATTCCAGTCGTTGAGTTGCTAGATTTGCAACAGACACGTACAGCCTAGGGCAGAGATGTGAAATCCGTACGAGTACCTACAGTAGTGATCTCTTCCAATCCTTGGAAAGTCAACGGACTAGCATAGCATTGGATAACATCTTCAACAGTCTAGGGGCTTGATCTGCCAAAACGCTTGGCCAGATCTCTTGGTAGCCCTTGTCAGATCTCGCATTCCAGTTTGATGGTTGGTAAATGCCTACCTGCCCTGGCAACTAAATATCTCCCGGTCGATAGGCGCCTTGCCTGAGGTGGACTCCACGATGGCTTCTGCGTGGCGCGTCTAGAGCAGGTACAGAATCCGGGCTGAGTATCAAGAGGTTCCTGGCCCAACAACCTGGCTCCTGGGCCGCCGTTATTAATTGTCCGATGGGCGTCACTAGGTGGTTCCTGCTTCACTATAGATGGATCCTTCCAAGCCTGAGATGCATCTTCTGGACCTACAGAATAGGTACCTATAGGTGGTAAGCACTGTTGCCTTAGGCCCTAAGTGTAAAGACTCTATTTGAACCTATTGGCATAGTGGTTTTTGTTTGTATGACAACATCCAACTACTACCCTTTTCAGCTTTAGGAAATATCCCACAGTCTTTCGATTTGAAAACAAGCACTAATCCACGGGGATTCATTTCAATCATCGTCTTTCTCTTTCACTTTCACTTTCATTCTATCACAATGTCAACGTGCAAATGCTTCACCATCACCATCGACACGCATGGTATCTGTCGCCGTCAATTGTCTCACAATGGCCTTTTCACTGGGCGACAGGCATAGTACTTCTGCCCAGTCCACGAATGTTATCATGCCATTTGGACAACTCGACCTGTTATTCAGCCTTTCTGCGGAGATTGTGCTGTCGTTTTCTTCCATAAGCATTCTTGTGCCTTTTGGATCCACCCACAAGACCTCAAGGCTTCTGCTGTCGAACTTCCCTCAATGGCACATGGGAGCATGGTATTACCTACAAATACAAATAGCGGTACTCTCGGTCGGGCTGTCGATTTGCAGGACTCTAACGTCTTTCTGGACATGCCCGACCATCATGCGCTACCTCGTACCGACATTACCTATCGTAGGTTGTCAACTATTTTGATCGAACATCCTCGCATACCAACTATGTTTCTTTTGGAGTTCATGACATTCGATGGCCTTCGGGCTTACCAGCCATGCTGTGAGAACATTGATCACCTCAACATCCTCAAATCATTGCGCACTATCGAACCCGATGGCGATCCGGTTTTCGAGGCAGCTCGTGAATGGTCATGCATCATCCAAGCCCGCCAAGACTTGCCCAAGGATATCAGATAGGTACTGGCACTCATCTACAACTTTTCCTGCGTAATGCTGCAGCGCGGGCAAACCGAAGAATACCTCTAGAAGATGCGGTCCTGGCTTATGCATTGGTATCAAGTTGCCGACAACCTCTTCACGAAGTTCAATGTCTCTGTCACGGCACCAGAACCAGATTGGTTCATGAGACCTCGTTCGCGCCCCGAGTCACCGCCGAGACCAGCCAAGCAGACTGAAAGCACGGCAGAACACCCGCCGTTGCCCATTTCCAATCTCACAACGAACTCGGGAGTAGACGATATAAACCGCCTGGCCGCACCACTGCCCTCGAGGGTACTTGACCAGCTTAACCACCGAATTGAAGCAATTGGGGTCAATAGCCATGGTCGGCCAGCTGTATTCGACCCAACGCCAGGTGGCCGATCATTCTCTTCCCGGGGACGTTTTGAGAGTGCAAGCACCAGTGGTGTTTCAAGGCCATGGTCTCGCTACAATCATACTGTTGGGGGAACTTCACCTCTCGGTGTTACAGACACGACCTCTTCTCAGCATAATCCTCTACCTCAGCAATCTGTGACTCTGGAGGATTGGGATGAGGAAGATCTGTTTGAGTATTCCAGCGACATCTCCTGCTCGGTTTGCGAATCGCTCTTTGATTGAGAAGTCGAGAGTGTATTGTCAGAAGCACACTCTGACCCTTTTGGAAACGGCATGACTTCGGGAAGTTCTGTCGCTGAGTAGTTTGGGGTATTTGATGGCTTGAGGTTAGCAATTCGATATGCAAGCGTAAAGAATGAAAAGCGACTAAATATATAACAAGTTTTCTTTCAAGTTTCAAGGTTAGGTACATGCTCGTGTTCTGCTGCCTCCGCTTAGATCAGAACTACCCACCGAAGATTTCTCGGTATCCCCCATATACACGACTGAGTTGTTGTCTGTCTGCTCATATGCTTCGGCTTAGCCAGAATATATTGCTGAAGCCTGCCTATATCGCTATGGTTTACTGGGCAGCAACTAGACTCATATAAATTCCCCACACAACACCAGCCAACGCGCCTACGAGGTTGCGTCCCTCAACAGTTTTGACCGCTGCAAAGTTGACAAGGCTGACAGCAGGCCAAAGTTTCCATCCAGCAAAGATAAGTGGAGCAAAATCGACCTTGGAAGCCTCCCAGACGGCTGTCCAGTTAACTCGTCCAAAGTCCAGGGTGCCTGGCGAAGTCCAATATGTGATGGCCTTGGTGAGGCTGGTGATGACGGGAGCGGGATGTATAGCTGAACGTAGGGCATGGGTGTAGGTGCTAAAGAGCAGAGTGTTCACAGCAGCACCAACAGTCTGGTCGAGAAAGAACTTGATAAGAGTGTTCCGTATAGAAAGCTTGGGCTGGGTCTTTTTAGCATCCTTGGAGTCCTTAGCTTCAGGGACATCATCAGGATGAGCGGGAAATGTTGATTCAAGAAAATCTTGCCTGGGACGTGTCAGTCTGAAGGTTGCTAAGGGAAGAAGAAGCATACCAGTAGAAGTTGGGTGGTGTACAAATAACGTTGAAGAGGAGGAACTGAAATACAGGGATCCAGTCAATCACAATATCGTTCTAAGATGAAGATAGTCAATACCAGCATTCGAACGTGTCAAGGCGTATGTAAATACCAGATTTACCCCAGCTCTGTAGGCCGAGATGCCCTGAGCCAATATATTGGCAATGCCACCCAAAGCAGCACTCTGAATAGTGGCCATAACCACGGGAGGGTAGTCCATTTTTGTTATTATTGTACGAAATCTCAGGGATTACGTGAGTGGAAGAGAAGACGATGTTGAAGAGTTGATAAGAATAGAGACGTGTTAAGTTGAGACAGTGAGATCGGCGCTAAGATAGGCGAGCCAGGATAGATTTCTGATGACACTCTACCCAAGCGCTGAGAGTGCTGGGTTGTTTCCGGTTACTCAAGTTGTATTGTAGGGTTAACAAAAGCAGCTCGTGAAGGCGGTGTATTATTAATGAAACAAGAGAGACAGGGACCTAATGAATCATTCATGAGATGTGTGGAGAGATATAGTTTGATGTGAGCCATGGCTAATTGGTTAATATCAACAACACACGCATGTGCTGCAGGTGAATAGTCATGTAGTGTGACTTTCAGCAAATATCATTGAAATCTATAGCTCAGGGTTGAATAAATTAAATCATTGACGTTTTTTATGCTTCGTCGTTCAGCTCAAGCTGCCATCATACATCCCCAGTCATCCCTCATTACCATCTCTGCCCCATGGTTCATTGACCAATGTTTATATATCACCCAGATGTCTCTGGGCCCTTTTGAGTGCAATGCAGACCTTCTAGACACAACAAGTGATTCGCCTATGAGCTGTCACTCATTATGCCCTGGTGAGAAGCCACATGAAGAAGAGCTGCACAAAGTAGGAGTAGATGAAAAGAAACTTTGTGCGTTGGCTGCGCTTCGCCCGTGAGTCTGTCTGCATTGGCCCACTGGAGCCGGCAGATGTTTCGGGCAGGAGGACGTACTTGAGTGATCGCATCTAAGCAAATAGTTAGCATGTGCATGTTTGCATTGCCAAATAATTATGCAACTTACCAAGAAGAGCGAGTTTGCAAGGTAGGTGTAGACAAAGACCAACCAGCCAACCCAGCCACCGGTGCCCTTGCCGCCGTTAAGGATCTCAGCAACGACAATAGTAACAATAATCCCGACAAACTTGTACCCAGAATAGGCAATCAAATCAAGGAGTTGGGATTGGCTGGAGATGCTCAGGAGGTAGCATCCCAGCTTCAGGAAGAAGATCTCAACGATGACAACAATTAGACTAACTGTAGCTGTCTTTCCAAGAAGCTCTGGTTGGAATTGGTGGTTAAGACCAGCGATCAGCGTCGAGAGTAGAATGTATGTCACAAGTGCCATAACTGTACTACAATTAGCCAACTCGCCCAACTCTGGCGGTCTCCAACCTTGCATTACGCACCTGGAATATACATGTCGGGACTGTTGATGTCTTCTCGTGGGGGTAGGTACCAGCCCTCTTGTCCATTCTGCCCAACAGCCTGCTTGCGAGACCAGGGCTTGTGCCTCCAGGGGAAAAGGACGAGGAAGAGTTTATTGACGACGTATGAGTTGGAGACATTGAAGTAATGCTTGAGGGCAGAGACATTGACGTATCGACCAAACTATCGTGACAGTTAGTACCAGGTGCCACAAGGATCACCCACCGTGTTGCTGGTAGGACTCACGTTCTGCTCCATATACTCCTGTCCATGCTTAAAGGCCGTCTGTCCAAACTGCGCCGCCACCTGTGCTGTAGGGTCGTTCATGAAGTTGCCATACTGGCCAAAGACGTTGCCGCTGGTGCCTCCCTGCTGCTGATATGGGTTTCCTCCCGCGTTGGCAGCGTAGCCTTGCTGTGATTGCGCGGAGCCTGGAGGAGGAGGTGGTGATCTTAATTGAGGGACGGTCGACACATGCTGAGGGACTGGATGGTGAAGGGGAGGCGACTGCGCGTATGTCGCTCGCTGCATGACGGAGGAGGGTGCGTGTTCTTTATGCGCTGGGTATTTTTCTGCTCTTCTCTGCCGTTTCGACGTCTCGAGTTGGGTTCAGGTGAGTTGGTGATGGCTGATGACGAGGTTAAACGTAAAGCTGGTGTTTGTTCAGTTCCTGGTAGGTCAAGTTTAGGAAATGTGTCGATTTCATCTGATTGGGCGCTAGCATCATGGAGAGCTCCAGCCTGGCAACCTCCACTGCCACAGTTAGGGAGCTCAACGTCAGCCCCTGTTTCTTTCTAAGGTAGGTAAGTTAGAAGGGCCACGTGATTGTTTCGATATCGAGTTCGAAGGAGATGCAGAGACGCCGGAGTTTATTCAGAAGACATTTATCACTAGGTAGTGAATTCAAAATATTCTCAGTTGAACTGATTCACCTTGTCATGTTCACCTCCGTTCTCTCAATTGATCGTAATGTCTGCTCCTAGGGTTGGGTTTTCTTTCTCCAAGGAAGGCCTAGACCCAAACGGCGTGTCCGGGATGAGTCCCTGTCCTTTACTTTTGATGTGCAGCGGTTTTATCTTATCTTTAACTAGGTACCTAGACTTGCCCATTACCAAGTTCTGGGCTCCCACTCTGCTCTACAGTAGCCACATTTACTAACGAATATTCGCCTCCACGTTGGACTTGCACCTCAATTCCCCCACCAGCATCATCATCATTCCTCTTGTCCAACGTTCAAGAGAGATACTCGCAAAATGTTAGATTCCTTCGAAATATTAACCACTTCGGGCGTGGTCGTTTGGTCTCGCACTTATACTCCCATAAACCCTTCCATCATCAACAACTTCATCGCAGACACTTTCATCGAGGAGAAGAGTGGTGCTATTGCCCTCAGCGACTCAAGGTCCGCAGCTACCAACACTCCCTACAAGAGCGATCAGCATACTCTCAAATGGACTCTGGTTAAGGAATTGGGCGTTATCTTCGTTGTGAGTCCTGAACCTTACTTGTCATGATGGCCTCTCCCCCGATCCTCGGCGCTGACGTCTCCACTCCCTCTTTAGGCCGTCTACAGATCCCTCCTCCACCTCTCATGGGTTGACAAGCTCGTTGATAATATCAAGACTATATTCGTCAACCTCTACGGTGAACAATTGACCAAGCCGCATACTACCCTCGTTGAATGCCACGCCTTCGACGAATACTTCGACGTACAACTCGAGGAGCTCGACCAGACTAGTACTAAGGTCCCCTCCACTACCATCACGGCTGGCGCAGTCCCGTTAGAAGAAGAAATCATCTCAGCAAACACTGGCGACAACCCTCCCGTTGCGCCAGGTCTAACATACCGAGGGCGCCACCTCAATGGGCCTCAGGATGCCCTTTCAGCCGACGAGTCAACCCCCGCTTTGACGCCGAACGGATCACGACCTGGAACACCGAACAACCATCTCCTTGTCGCAAAGGGTGGTCCTATCGCAAAGATTTCTCGTCGAGCCCGCAAAGCGAAGAACCAGACCTCAGCTCCGGTGTCTTCCGGCGACGAAGCGCCGCGAAAGAAGAAGGCAGTCGCCAAGAAGGGGCGCAAATGGGACGCCGATGGCTTCGCCGATGAGGAAGACGATGTCCAGCTGGACTATTCCGCAAAGGCGCATGCTACCAGTGACTCTGAGGTTGAGGCAATGGGGCGATCAACTGCTGTGGACGAGATTGACTCCAGCACGTGGGGCTCAACATCGAAGGGCAAGTTTGTACTCAAGGATCTTGGTGACGAGGTGCATGAGATCTTAGCTTCAGAAGCAGAGAAGGCAGCGGGAGCAAAGACACAAACCAGATCTGGCCTCTTGGGGTCGGGCGTCAGCGCTATTAGCGGTCTCTTTCGCAACGTTGTTGGAGGCAAGACGTTGACCAAAGAAGATCTCGACAAAGCTATGAAGGGTATGGAGGAGCACCTACTTCAGAAGAACGTGGCACGGGAGGCTGCTGTCCGACTATGCGAAGGTGTCGAGAAGGAATTGCTTGGTGTCAAAACTGGCAGTTTCGAGAGTACGTTCACTGACCGTTATCATGTCCTGTTGACTTCATTCTGACCAGTTTCGCAGGTATTAATGCCAGAATCCAAACCGCCATGGAGGCCTCGCTCACAAAGATGCTTACCCCGACATCATCCCTCGACCTTCTTCGCGAAATAGACGCTATCACGGCTCCTCCGGTGACATCTCTCCGCAAGCCTCGTCCCTATGTCATGTCAATTGTGGGCGTCAACGGCGTAGGAAAGTCCACCAACCTCTCTAAGATTTGCTTCTTCCTCCTCCAGAATAAGTACAAGGTTCTGATCGCCGCTGGTGACACTTTCCGCTCCGGCGCTGTTGAGCAACTGGCTGTTCACGTCCGTAACCTCAAGGAGTTGACGGCTCGTGAAGGTGGTCGCGTTGAGCTCTACCAGAAAGGCTATGGCAAGGATGCTGCTACGGTTGCGAAGGATGCCGTGACCCATGCTACGCAAGAGGGCTACGACGTCGTTCTCATTGACACAGCAGGTAGAAGACATAACGATCAACGTCTTATGTCTTCTCTTGAGAAATTTGCTAAGTTTGCTCAACCTGACAAGATCCTCATGGTTGGCGAGGTATGTCATCAGTTCTTTGAAGCCCATTTCTGCATTAACTAATTTCGATCCCAGGCTCTTGTAGGTACCGACTCAGTCGCTCAAGCACGCAACTTCAACGCTGCTTTTGGTGCTGTTCGCACACTTGATGGCTTTATCATCTCCAAGTGTGACACTGTTGGTGACATGGTCGGCACTCTTGTTAGTCTTGTTCACGCAACAAACGTCCCTGTGCTTTTTGTTGGTGTTGGCCAGCACTATTCAGACCTGCGGAATTTCTCGGTAAATTGGGCGGTAGAGAAGCTTCTCAGTAACCATTGAAAAAGAAAATAATAGTCGTCTTGGAAATCGTGGGAGTTGTTTGTTGATTCCAATAGTTATATGTCACATAATGTTAACAAGAGAAGGATTCCCACTAGACAGCAATAGCCTGGTTCAAAAAAAGGGTGCCGCCATCTTCCTAACAGCAGTGCCAATAAGTTGCATATGTTTTAACAATTCATTTGAGAGTAGATTATGATTATGTACAACGAGCAATCGTCTTCGATGATGTACCGCGCCAAACTGACGTCCACCACATCGCTATGCAAACGACAGGGAGTAGAATAACTAAAATAACAAAACTTGTTGGTCCACTATCATTTTTCAGCCGTTGTTTTTTAGTCCTTTTTCTTGTATAGGTTTGGTCGCCTTCTTCATTAACCAGTCCTCCTCCAGAACACGAGCTTCATCATGAAGTTGAACAATGCGAGACAAAGGAAAGACTCCATGAAAATAAAGAACAAAATAATCCCAATCTGTGTAGCATAAACATCAATCCAAAAGGGGGTATCTTTCTAGGTTCGCAGTCTTGGTGAAACTAGTGTAATAATGTGCGCCGCATATGTATGCATCGGCCGTAGTTGATGATTTTGACAAAGGAAATAATTAATATAAATAATCATGACAGAGTATCCTCTGCTGAAGCCGATACGTCTTCGAATCCGTTCAGTCTTCAAAGAAATCGTTATCGTCAAAGTCTCCAGGTTGAGCATCCGAATCGTAGCCACTAGTTCGCATCATTGTGGGAGTCATGGGCTCATCTTCCGACTCCCTAGGCGGTGGCGTCACAACAGTCGGCTCTGCTCGATGTGATGTGTTTGAAGCCCCCCGTGCTCTTGCAGAACCATAGCTTTGTGATGGGAATCGGCGCCCTGTACTGGCAAAAGCGGTAGGCTGGGGTCTGTTGTCTTCTGGAGGTGTTTGACGAAGGCTAGAAGCAGGAGGTGTCATGAGGCCACCCAGCGAGTTATTCTGGGAGGTCGAGTTGCTACGCGATGGCGTGGCGTTTCTTCGAGGAGCTGGCGAGCTGAGGACACCAGACAGGCTACTGAGGGATGGTTGACTGCGGTTCCCCTTTCGCCAGTTGCCCCAAGCGGCCGCGAGAGGGCCGATAGTTTGTGCCACACGCGGCGTAGCGTTCTGAATCGTCTGAGCGATGTTTGGTAGGTTGATGGCAGAACCACCGTTCATGGCTCTCTCTCGTTCCTGTTCCTCCATTTGGAGGTTGGCCTTGAGCCTAATCGCCGCATCCTTCACTGCGTCACGATCGAATCGATCACTCTGCAGGGCGGCAATAATGTCCTGCAGGTTCTCATGCCTGACCGCGAGAAGCTCGCGCAACCAAGTAATCTCATCATCGCGTTTGGTAATCTTCGTGGAGGCGTCAGGGTCCATCTTGGATAAGGAGTGTTCAAGCTCCTCAATGCGTTGCTCGCGCGCCTGGAGTTGCTCCTGGAGAACCATGATAGATTCACGAAGAGCCTGGGGAGAGATTCTCTCAGGAGGTTCAAGATCCCGTGATGCCTGTCTAGGCTGGGCAACAGGGACATTTACGTCAGCTCCGGCGGATTTGGCTGCTTGAGCCGCAGCAGTAGCAGCCTGCTTGGCAATCTCCAGCTTATCTTCAAGGTGCAAGATGCGATCCTGAAGATGCTCGGTCTTGGAGGTAGACAGGCTAAGTCGCTCCAGAAGGTGTTGTTCGGCTTTGTGAGCATCTTCCTGAGCGTTGTGAACCCGGCGCTCGTATCGTGTCTGGAGATCCTCGATTTCGTTCTGATGCTTTCGGGTAAGCTCTTCGATTTCAGCAGTCTTGCTGTTCTCAGCTTCCTCGAGAAGCATCTCATTCTGAGCCTTGGCTGTATCCACTTCTAGTCTGACGTTATCAAGCTCAGCGCGAAGCTTAGAATTATGCTCCTCGAGCTCCTCGCGGATGTAGTTAACTTGGTTATTAGCGGCGTCAATCTCGGTCTGTAACGCCATGCGGGTCCGCTTAACTTCACTCAAACCAGACTCGCGAGCTTCTTCGAACTCGCGCTGGTAACGCATAGCCTTCTGCTCGAGTTTGTGGTTCTCTGTCTTCAGCTCGCCGATAATGCCTTCAAGACGAGCACACTCGTTGGTTGCACGCATACCAGCTCGCTCGTTAGACTGCAGACGCTCCATCTCGATCTCCAAGCGCTCTCGGGTCTTAGCCTCAGCCTGCAGACGAGCATCCAAGACCTCCTGTCTAGCAAGCATAGCCTGATCCTTCTTGATCCGGCGGGCGTTCTCTTCTGCGATCTCCCGGGCCGCCCGTCCCATATCTTCTTGAAGAGAAACAAACTTGCCGCGCCACATTTCCCGAACACGTTCATTCTCCTCAAGTTGCATCGTAAGAGTAGTCAATGATTTCTGCATATGCTGGTTGTCTTCGAGAGCACGGATTAGCTCGGCGCCCTTCTGTCGAGCAGACTCGTCATATCGCTCGGCCTCTGCACGCCAGTGGTGGTTGTCTTGTCGAACATCCTTGAGCTCAACTTCCATGCCCTTGCATCTGGCAACAGCCTCGTGCTGAGCCTGTGTGGCGTTGTTCTGGGCAGCCTCCAGGAGGGCAATGCGCATAGCAGTCTTGCTATTTGCCTGTTCGAGTGAACGCAGCTTATGATCTCTTTGCTCGACCAGCTCGCGCAGACGGACCACCTCTTCGCCCGCAATTTCACGCTGAACACGTGCTTCAGTCAGTTTATCCTCAGCAGCACGGCGAGCAACGACTGATTCCTCGCTAAGTTCTTCAGCTCCCCTAAGTCTCTCCTCCAAGTCGGCTACGCGCTGATCGAAAACGCTGCGGTTGATGATCTCGACCTCAATACGGGTCTCGGCAGTTTGAAGCTTGCGCATGAGTTCAGACGCCAAGTCCTCGGCCGCCCGACGTTCAGAGACCTCGTTCTCAACCTTGGTCTGCTCAAAATACAGACGCTGCTCAAGATCGGTAATCTTGTCCTGAAACTCAGTGAGTTTAGCGTTCTCTACTTCCTCGGACTTGGGGGCAGCAGGTATGCGTGTCTCGATGGCTTCTTGGATCATCTTCTTTAGACCATTATCGCGGTTTGCGTTGTTTGTGACCTCCTGCTTTAGTGCTTCGAGGGCCTCAAGGATAGCAGTGGCCGGTGCTTCGGAACTGGCTGGTGCAGAAACGGGGGCAGGCGAGGCCTCAAGCTTACTGCGTTGCTGAGCTTGAAGACCCTCCATAACAGCAATCCGAATCTGGTCCAGACGTCTGTCCCGTCGAGGACTCATCGAACGGCGAACAACGGGTTCTTCATCTTCGTCATCGGCATCACTCTGCTGGAGCTCAGCAGAGACGCTACGCATGTCGCGTCGGGAAGAAGGTGTACGTCGAGCTCGGGTCGCTAATACTTGCTGGATGGAGAATAGTGTCTTCTCCAAGGGCTCAAGGCGCGATGCCAATAGATTTCCAACAACTTCATTGACACGTCCATCGAAGAACTGTGCTCGGCTCTCCAGTTTGTCATGCTCGTCTTCGCTAAAGGCGGCTTCCCAGTCACTAGCGGGCAGGCTCTCGCCGTCAACAGCATCAGCACCATCGGCAGTGATGAATGTTCCAGGAGGATCCAGGAATGGGTCCTCTAGCTCAGTGCTTGGTACTGGCTGAGCAGAAGCGTCGGAAAGCGGGTGGTATTCCCGAGGCGTTAAGCTGGCTTCATCACGGTTATACTGATCGGCAGCAGGTTCCAATTTGTAGGGAGAAGAGGTAGCCATAGACGCAAGAGTGTGAACTGGGCTAGATTGCTGCCATTGTGAATTTTCGACAGTCTTGTTGACACCGATCGTAGGATCATCAAAGAATTGATCCATAACAGCGTCAATCTCCTCAAATGTAGGCTCATTGACGCCACGACCAGCGGGATGCGTTATAGTAGCAGACAGCTCAGGCTTAGGCTCTTCCTCCACTGATTCAACGACATCGTCTTCAACCGGTGGGGGAGGAAGAGGCTTCTCGCCGGGAGTCGGGCTGCCAGCGAATCGGGACGCAGCGAGACCCTTGGCAGGCTTAGGAGGACCAGCAAAGCGTGAAGCACCAAGTCCCTTAGAAACAGTTCTCGGTGGAGGCTGGCTGTTGTTGAGACGAGAAGTGCTAAGCCCAGAGGGAGCCCGGGCTGGCATAGGGCTGGCCACAGGAGAGGCCTCCGATTCTTCTTCATTTTCAGTCTGGGTGGTTTCTCCATAAGAATTCGCACCAGGCTGGAAGGGTTCGGCAGCGGCAGAAAGAGTCTTCTTGTGCTCATGCTCGAAGTTGTCTTCACCGAATGGCCGAGCATCGTTAAAGTTCTGAATATCCTGGTTGGAATCAAACTCGAATGGCTTCCAGTTATTATTCTCGTTGGTGGAAGTAACTGAAGGCGCCGCAGACGGAGCGGCTGTAGTGGCCTTGGTGTCGATCTGGTCCGAGGTGACGATAGAAGACATTGACGTGTCAGCAGGGAGAACATGGTCATCTTGTGTGGCTTCCTGCGTTTCTTCGGCTGACCCATCGGTCTGGGTAGGTTGTTCAGCGAACATTGGCACATCATCACCGCCAGGCGCAGAGCTACGTGCTCGCTTAACTCTGTTCTCATCAGCCAGAGGTCGGCCGTCAGTATCATACTGCACCTCAGCTTCATCGAGTTTAGCAGATGATTGACTTGACGGTCTCCTGATGGGAATAGCTTTCGACTTCTTGTTCGATTGCATGTCACTTGAAGAAAGGTCAATACTTCCAAAGATGCTGCCATGGCCCTGGCTGGTTGGACTTGTGAAGGAATTAGAGTGAGGGGTGAACGTAGGCGCAGCAACGTTGAATTTGGGGCCTGATGTTGAAAAGCTAAAGGAACTTTCACCAGGAGAGAAAGCCGGCGCATTGACGTTGATTCTAGCTGGTGTAACATGTGTAGGCTGTTTCGCAGGAGGTGACGTGAACATGTTCGTATCAGAAATGTGAGTGTTCGCTTGGAACATTGAGGGCTGAAATCCAGGGGCCTCAAAACTGGCACCCTGGAATTTGCCAGGTTCAAAGGTGCTCGCCGTAGGCTGGAAGGTGCTGGCAGTTGGTTGGAAGCTACTAGCACCAGGTCTGAAAGCACCCGCGCCAGGTTGAAAGCTAGTTACGCCGGGTTGGAAACTTCCTGTGCCAGGCTGGAATGTACTGGCCGCCGGTTCAAAGCTACTAGCACCAGGTTGGAAGGTATTGCTCTTGCTGCCAAAGTCAAACTGACCAGGAGTGAAAGAACTCGTGGGGTTGAACTTGAACTCAGGTGCTTGCACATTAAGCTTGGACAGCGAGGGTTTACTGGCATGGCTGGAGCGTCGATCCATCTTATTCCCGCTATCAACTGAGCCGGTATCGTTCCATGGGTTGCTAGCTGTTGAGAAGCTCTTCTGGTGACCGAATCCAGGGAAATCAAATTCTTGGACCGGTGTGCCCAGATTGCTGGGATTGGTCTCAATCTCATAAGCATCATCAGGTTTGTGGGACTCTGGGATTTCATTCAGACTGCTGAACTTGGTGAGATTGCTCTCATCGGCAGTGACGCTGTTCTCGTTGTGATCACGGAAGTAACCCTGTGATAGAGAGTGGCCGCGGCTGTGAGGTCGAGGATGATGCAGAACCAGGGGTTTAGATTGTTCACTGGCGAATCGCTCCTGAACAGGGAATTGACCAGATGCTTGAGGACCATGAGCCGGGACAAACGGATCTGGGAGGGTAGCAGGCTGCTCGTTTTGGGGTTGGGGGTTGTAGTCCTCGTGCTCCAGTTCGTTGCGAAGCTGCTCTTCCAAGTGGTACTCCGCATCATCAATCTCAGCCTGGAGGGTATCCGTGTTCTGTTGCTGAGGAGGTTCGGGCGTCCTTGATGGGCTCTTGCTTGCAGGTTCTTCCTCGTCTTCACGGACCTCTTGCAGGCGAGGTGAGTTTCGAGCAGGTTGCATATATGAGAATTGCTGATGAGGCAGCATGGGATATTGTAGAGACTGGTGACGCTGGTGCAGGTTCATGGCAGCAGGGCTCTCTGCTCCGAAGGGGGACTGAGGAGACATCATGCCCATGAGAGAAGGTGAATCATGGCGGTTAAGCCCTGGCCAACCCGATGGAGATTGTTGTTGGAAGCCAAAGGGCGAGCTGTTGGCAGGGAACGAAATGGATTGCCGCGGGTTGAATTTACCGGGCATACCACCGAAAGAAAGTGGTGAGGCACCATGGGAAAGACCCGGGCTGTGCGTCGAGGGCCGTACGAAATGGCCGGGTTGGAATCCAGGCATACCATGGTTACTTGAGGCCGATGAGGTAGGTAGAGGAGGAGAAAATGGAAGAGGGGGATACTGAGCGGAGGGTTGTCGGCTCAGGTCTGTTGCTCCAGGAGAAACAGAAGGTTGCTCGGGCTCGTCATCTCCAAAAGATACACCAAGAGCGCGCAGTTTCGCTTCCTGAAGCTCATTCATATAGTCTTTCCAAGCATTCAAATCAGGAAGAGTAACCTTGAAGCTGCGCTCTTCCCTCTCTCTAACGACCTCATCGAAATCTGGCCAGGAATCTCGGGTTTGAGAATCCGCTGTGCCTTCGACTTGATAGCCCTCGACTTCCAAGTCAAAGCCTGAAATGTCATATCCAAGCTCTTCCCATGATGAAAACATCCTCTCTATCTCATCTTGACGTAAGGGCATGGGTGCTTGGCCAGGTTGGCCTCGCTCAGTGTCTCGTGGTATGAGAACCATGATATTCTTGCCTCTCCATGGTACCTTCTTCTTTAGTCGAGGCGTTGGTGCTGGTTCTTTGGGGAGAGGTTTTTGAGTGCCCTTCATCGGTGTTGCAGGCAGCGCTGGCTCCCCATTGGCGGTAGCACTGGGGACACGCTTCTTTGGACTTTCTGCGACAGGTACATCCGGGGTGGAGGCGGCCTGAGACCTGTCGCTCGCCGCATCGTGCGTTACTGGCGCGGCTTCGGAGGTCGCCATACTGCTGTTCTGTCCCGTTTTGGGACTGAGAGAATCTCCTGGTCGGAGAGTCTCGATGCTAGATCTGGCCCGCGGATGGTGTCCAGATCCTTCTCGAGACAGATCCCTTGTTCTCTGGACGGGTCGGGGAGTGCGCGCTTCGCCCTCTTCCAACCAGCCAGGTTCAGAGCCGCTCACCGAAGAGTGCTCGCTCTCACTTCCGTCACTAAACCAGTGTCGACTCTCTTCGTTTGGGTCGTCAGTGGTGTGTGTACGTATCCAATCCTCAGTAAGACCACGAGTCTGCCGTCGAGCACGATTCGCGAGGACGGCGGCGGCAGCACTGAGCGAAGAGCCTCGAGGGTCGGACTGTGAACGTAGCAGATCAGGAATCGGGCGTAGGAAAGGCGTCTCAATGTCCAAGTGATGAATTGGAGAATCGTCCGAGGCTTCACTTCCAGAGCTCTGACGACGAAGGTTGCGATCTGACTGGGGATAGGGAGAGCCCCAGCTGGCAGTACCAAATTGGGTTTCGTCGGGAGGTGGTGTCCTCAAAAATTGTAAAGCTCTTTCCGGGAGTCGAGGAGCTTGAAGCGGAGGAAGAACTGGCGAAGACTCGATCTCCTCTTCGCCGTCAACAGTTGACGTATTGGAAAGTGTAGGAGAAGCCGGTGAGGCAGGGCGGGATCGAGAGTATGAAGCTCCGTGACCGTCCTGTGCGGATGCACCAGGAGGAGCAGCCGACAACGTTGTAGAAGACGTCTTTACAGCGGCCTGTTTGTTTGGTGGCGGACCCGGTCAGCAACTGTGAGCTATGCAGTGGCGCTTGGAGATGAATGTGTGTTCTGCCAGCTCATACATGTCCAAGACCAAAATAAGGAAAATGTGTTTCGGTTTACTCACCCAGGGAGATCAGTGCAGACTAAGAATATGTCTGCAGCTGAGTCTCAAATAGAGCCAGTCCTTTCTCTCAAGGTCGGTCGCTCAGTTGAAAAGCTGATCTCGAAGGCCTGAGGGAGGGGACACAGGTTTGCGAAACCGTAATCGTGGCCGGTATTCCTAACGGTCGAGAAATATTTGAATACTACGCGACGCGTTGTCCAACTTTAAGGGGGCGGACGGAATGACGGTTTGCCTCGAGAGCTATTTAGGTGGGAAATTTCCGGGGTGTGGAAACTGGCTTCCAGGGGTGTCGCGCGAAATACAGTAATAGAAAAAAAGTGTCTATCGAGAACCTAAGAAAAGAGCTTCATGAGAAGAAAAGAGTGACCAGAAGACACCAAAGATGAGAAAATGATGATGCCGGCCGGACACATCGGGGTTTTGAGAATGTTGTCAGTTGCAAAGTTGGGCGGCCAGCATTAACGGGAAGAAGGAGGAAAAGGACAAGATGGAGAAGTTGCGTGAGAGAGGAACAGTACAGCAAATTGAAGATGTCTCTCATTCGAGGGGCGCGATATGAGATTAGATGAGCCCTCGAGAGCTTTGTTTGATAATGAGTGGCCAAGGCAGCTCAAAACTCCATGCTAACTCGGACTAAGGTAGGTAGAGTCGAGAGAGGGTCAAGTACGGTCTGTCTGTACCTGCACATGCACCTGCCTCTGGTGTCAGTGGTTTTTTTTTTCTCGCACCTGTGCTGGTCGGCGGCCACTTCCAAGTTTGGGCGTGTGTGCTGGCCCAGCTTTTCCTTCTAAGTTCTTGGTGACGCTGTAGAGCACAAGGATTGACAGCAAATCATCCAATTCAGACACTGAACAGTTGGCCACTTGGGAAAATCGCTGTAGCCTCGTCCAAAGGGAACATCTTCAAAGGGGAGCTATTCTGTAATGAGACCCGCTCTAGTCGGTACCCGCACTGGCCACGACGTATGTAATTTCGCCAAGGACCCCTGGCATCTTGGAAGAATTTCGAAGCGAAGAACTCGACAGACGATAGGTTGGTAAGGAATACCTTTGTCTGCATTGCGAATTGCGCTTTGATGGTGTATCATTCATCGTTTTCCTAGGTACCTGACTAGCAGTTTCAACACGACCCGTCTTCAGCATTCTAGAGCACGACAACTGGTCAAGCACTGGCGATCGGTTGCTTCGTTGTCACTAAGGCTTCTCTTCATTTGCTCCTGATTTATTGCCGTCGAATTGGAGCAGCAGGTGTTGCATTACTGGCCGTCAACGCCTGCGTCGGTACACGACTTGACGACATGACTGTTGAACCAGGGTTCCGATGTTCTTCCATTTCTTCTTCCATGGTTCGAGGATGAACATGCCTGCTCAATCCCATCCATCTTGGGATAAGTCGATTGACAAGTGGGTTCGGATTGAATCAGTCCAGGTCAATCATTTCCCCGGAGTTTAGGTCGGGTTCAGGTTTAACAACTCATCATACTACTCCGTACCTACCAAGCCAACCCTAACTCGTATACATACAAATCATCGTGATATACCAACGGAATGAGAGGTTTAATAACCATATCCATCTAACTCCAGACCCTTCCTTTCTCGTACTGAGATCTCAGGAATCGAAAGTCAATTTTTGCCCCTTTCTTTTTTTCTGACCTCTCCACTAGGACCCCTAAAAAGGTCGGGGCCGCACCCGCCCGTACCTTGAGCTAGCTTGGGCCTCCACCGTCGTTAACCTTTGGAATGCCAGGTCAGGAACCCGGGCTGTCGGCTTTTCCGCTTCAGGCCTACAAGGACTTCTATGCTGGGCTGAGCCTGGTGCAGCCTAAATTTGGTGCGTTTACCCTATATCAAATCCAACGTCCTGTTTGGCACCATGGAATGCGTGGTTACCTATGGTCCATCAAATTGAAAGTAGCTCTGAGCCCATTCACTTTGCTCACTCTACAGACTTACCTGATTTCCTTAGTAATGCATGTACCGCAAACAAAAGATCCGAGTCCAGGATACATTTACGGTGCATGAGCAGGAGACGGTCAACCAAGTGGTTCACTGTTCCACCTTTATACGGGAACTTAGTGGCCGTTAAACCGTGATTGGTAATATAATGCCACACAAGCAACGAACTTAGATGTGTAGCGTGAAAAAAATGTGTGATATATTCGGACGGCCCTCGACTACTGAAAGCAAGTGGTATTTTCGTTGCTCATAATGTGAAGTCTGATGCTTTGTACCACTATCGGTTACTCAAGGCAATCCCCACGAAGTCTACGACGTCAGATCGAGCAATATGGGAGAGCAAAGCCCTCACTACAGTGTGTATCATACGACATAGCCTTCATCGCAGGAGAAAACCTTTAGTATCAACCTTAGAGACAATAAAGGCACTGTCGAATCAACAATTGTCAACCTCATCGCATATTTGCAGGAACATTGCCTCATGTACACTCATAAAGATCTACCTCACTCATGCTCGACTTCAAGAACGCATTATACAAGCCAGGCTTGAGATATTATTAATTGAGTCTCTCCATACAACAATCCTATCAAGTAGCAGATGATTGGCGTGGCTGCGGGAGGGAAGAAGAATATGTTATATGCAGTATGATCAAGCCCAGACAACTCAAAAACTGGAACCGTGTACTAGATCATGCATACTGTAAATGATGCGCCCCAAATACCGCAAAGTTCTGGGACCCCGGGATATATGCTGCTTCAGACGATTGCAGCCGTGACTTTCGTTATCAAATTCGTACAGCACTTTCTATATGACCCCCCTGCGAAAAAAAATATTCGTGCCCGAAACGCCTATGACCTCGATGTGGAATATGTGGAAAATAAAGGAAAAGAGAATGCTTTTATCAATGATGCAAAGAGATTATGAGACTATGTCGTTAAAAGTTGGACGAGGCGTTCACGGGCGTTGGTTGGTGATAAGTGTCCAGCGTGGATTGGAATGGGCTGCGTTGAGGCCCTGAGCTCCCGACACTGCCGTACTCAGTCTTCTCAACGCTGTGGTAAGGGCCGTTGCTGCTAGGACGGCTATTGTTCTCGTTGAAGTCCATGAGACCATCGGCTTCTTCTTGGTGCTTCTTGCGTCCCCAAATTCGCCAGGCGACGAGGCCGAGTGCACCAACGACAATTGCACCACCAATACCAACAACAACTCCAATGACTGTGTTGCGGGTCTTGGCCGACATGCCTGAAGAGCTTCCGTCGTCATCACCGTCGCTCAGACCAGGTGTTGACGTAGACACACTGGTAGTGGTCATGGTCTCAAGATTGCCATCGCTGTTTGTCCTTGTGACGACGGCGATATGCGTAGAGGTCACAGGCCTAGCGGTAGTTCGTGTGTTCTTCTCGGCCGCAGTGCTGGAAGCCTCATCGTTGTTCTCGCTGGCGGTGCTACTGGTGTCGTCATTGTTCTGATTGTTGCTGGAGGTGCTGGTGGCTGCTGGGGAGTTGGCTGTGGACTGAGCAGCGGTTTTGGCGTCAGTGGCAGAAGCCGATGACTCGACGTTGTCGGTAGCCTCAGATTGTGTGGCAGCGGCTGTCTCGGAGGGCTTGGTGTCAGCAGCACTAGACTTTTCGGCAGGCTTGCTGGTGGGAGAAGCGTTTGTGGGAGAGGCCTCAGCAGCGGTTGTCTTCGCGGAATCGTTGTTGGTAGGCTCAGCATCAGTGGCAGATGGTTTCGTTTGGTCATTAGTAGCCTGAGTAGCCTCAGCGTCGGTTTTGGCAGAGTCGTCCGAGGTAGGGTCAGCTGCATCAGTAGGAGCAGGATCGGATGCTGGGTCTGCTTGAGTAGCTGAAGGGTTGCTGTTAGGTGCAGTTGCGCTTGGTTGGGAGTCGTCAGACTGGCTTGGGCTCGCTCTGCGGACGAGTCGACGCTCCCGCAAGTGAATCTTGTTGAGATCAATCCATGATGCCTGAGCGACGCAGACAACGGCGAGAGCTACCATTAGCAGCTTCACAAGGCGTGTCATGTACATGGCGACCGAGTATGTTGAGTGTTTCGCGAAAAGAAAGGTTGATTGGGTAAGCAGGATATGCCAGCTGAGATATGTCGAGGTTGTCGTCCTGGCTCGCAACTACTAAGGGGAACGAAGACGTAATGGCGCTTTAAACTGGTCGCTGACGCGAACTTCCAGAGCGATACACAGCCAAGTGAGGAATGCGGATATGTGTGATCAAGAGTTGTGTCAAATCGTCGTTTGTGACTCTGAACGAATAGGTGTGAGACGAAGAATAACAAGACTTTTTCTGTATCTGCAGTAGATAGAATCGTTTAATGCCAAATGAGTTGCGTGAGCGAGAGTGAGATCGACGAGCCAAGGCTGAGCTGGGATACGATGTTAAATTAAACGATAGAGGAAATAACAAAGACAGAAAAGCGAGAGTGAGTAATACGGAGGTGGATGGAGTCACGAGAGTAAAGGTTGTGTGACGGCACTGACGGGAGGTGAGACTTATAAAGGGACAAGGGCAGGCAGACAAAGAAAAAATATGGGTAACTTGAAGGAAGGATGGAATGGAATGGATGGAAAGATAGGTCAGAGACTGTGAGGTCTTCTCGTATTTGCCTGCATGGATCCGGTGGTACTGGATGGAGGCTGTGCTTGCCCTAGCAGACTGGGCAGGCCACTGTCAAGGTCGGCTGCGTTTGGGTGACATGCGCCAAAAGCTCACCTAAAGAGCCGCCTAAGACCACCTCACCTAGGTACCTAACCGAAACAGACAGCCCGTTGGTCGCGGCCACATTGATCCGGACGTGTCTAGACCATGCTCGAAGCTGGGTTAGGTTTACCAGTGGAGGACTTGCGATTTTTTTTTAAGGTTGCCCGTGCCGATATGGAACTTCAGTCAGAAAGCCACATAATAGAGCCAGCGTTTCGTCTCAGTAGATGTCACTAACCGATTCGACTACGAGCCTGTCTATGCCAGTTTTTGGGGCGATCTATTGTTTCTGTTTCTGCATGGTCCCCTGAATGATACATAAGAATTGTTTTTATACCGGTATGCAGGTGCGCTGTTGTTCCCGGCAGGGAGACGCGAGTTGGGCATGTATTTACCGACCATACTGGTATGATGAATGAGACATTCCCGACTCCTCCACTTCGAATTGGTTCCTTCATAAACCCTTTTTTGGCTCACCTTAATCTACTCAACGGTACTCTGTACTCTTCACAGCTTTCAAATCAACTGGCTATATCATCCATCTCGAATGGGTCTCCCACCCCTGTCAACCGACCCTCTAGGAGTCGTCGTCATCACCCTTCTGCACTCAACTGCTCATATGGAGACAAACACATGTCAGTAAACGCCTATCCGTACAGAGTATGTAAACGCCATCAACAAACGGCTCCCTCCAGGTCCTGGCCCATTACTATGACATAGCTCATCTTCAGGGTCTTGTCAACGAAATTGCAATATTGTCTCCATCAAGTGATTATCCACTCTATCATTGTCTGGGGGATCAAAGACGGAGCAATAAATGGGAGGCTGGCGTCGTCCGATGGGGAAACGGGCATCACGCATGGATGCATGGGATGTCCCCTAAAAAGATACGTTCCCATTCAAAAATAGCATCGACCCACCAAAGAACCTGATCCCCCCGGAACGCCATGCCAAAAACTCCCCGTCTTCCCGGATCGCCAATCATACCTGGAGGAAGATATCTACCTATTCTTTCGCTCTTGGGCTTTTTATCCGTCTCCATTGTCGTCATGCTATTGCTTCCCAGATGATCTTATAGCCATGAGAAACCCACCTTCTACGACATGTTGTCAAGGTTATCTCTTCTTCTCAATTTACAGCATCATGCTAGACCTCCATCTCCCCCCCCCACGTACTAAAACGACAACTGTCTGAGAATCGTGGTAGTGTTCCTAAGGCCTCTGCCCCTGTGGCCCTACTTGGTTCCGTGTGGAGGTGTGCCCTGTCATCAAGTTCCTCCTTGCTTATGTATGATGGTGTGAAGGATTTTTTGCTATGTAGTCACGCTTTGTTGATAGTCAGACCAGTGCAAATACTGTATCGCCAACCTCGCTTCCTATAAACGAAGTCTCATCCACCACTCAGATCCTTTCTCGTGGTCTCATCTGTTGATTTGTTTCATATCGAGAGTCGGGCAGTAACGTGTCGTTGAATGTTACGTCACTCTAGCTGGATCCTTTTGTCGATCTGTGTGAGGCTGTGTCGGGAATCATGGGGATGCTTAATATCAGCCCAACTAATCCTTTTCTTCGACCCCTATCTCCTAGCCATAGCCTTCCAGGTCATACCCACAAGAAGCAGGGCTAAGCAAGTACTAGATGGGCACGCGTAGGAAGAGTGAACCAGCTCAGTCTACCGTCTGTCATGAGGTTATTCGGACTAAGCCATACACAGGATAGTCAAGTGGTCTCAACGGAGAAGCAGAGACACCAAGTCATTAATTAAATAGTATTGCACTATGAAAATTGCATTGCCATCGAAACCTCGCCCTGTACGGGTTAACGATGCGCTGTGAGATAGTAAGGCTAACATATTGAATCATACATCGCCTAGAGAGATCATGCTTTTCAACAACAAACTACCAAGATCAACACAAGCTCCAGCCCTGGAAGGTGTAGCTGTCAAGTCTGATAACACTTTCCACATGATCATAAAAATGTACATGCAATTTCTTAGAATGAAAGACAGTGTGTGACTGATTAAATGAATGAACGAAGGAATGCGTGTGGACGCTGTGGGCCAATTCCAGTACTCCAAGGAAAGGCTGCCTTTACCCGAGAACGCCAAGCAGTAAAAGAATCAATGAAATTGTAAACCATTTTCATCATATATGGTATCTCGATGAAATCAAAGAAGTAGGCGAGCCAGCTGTTGAGGCTCTGAGCTACTGGCTCCATATAGGAACGTTTCGATATGCTGGGGAGTTATAGCTGTGAAGGACCCGAAAAGGGGGATCTTGGACGTATATCCCTCCCTGGGAACCCTGCCTACCGTGCACATGATGATTTGGGACTGGGCTTGTAACGTAGATGTTTGGGTATTGTTGAACCATGTTCGGTGCACCATAGACAAGCGCTTGATTCTGCATCATGTAGTTCTGCTGCAGTTGCTGATTGAGGCTGTGCATATCCATTGGAGCCAATGATTGGACAGATGTTCGAGGCCGTCGTTGTTGGTGTTGCTGTAGCATCTGTTGCTGCTGTATCTGTATAAGTGTAGTGCTGCTCCGAGAACGCGGCATGTTGGCGATTTGGTACGGCTGCGCAGGTGCTGATACTCGCCGGTGATGCTTGACTTGTTGGGCAGCAGGACCACTCTGTTGCGTACCATTACTGGAGTATGACAAAACTCTCGAGTGTTGAACAGCATTGACTTGCTGGGAGCTTAACCCCACGGTAGGACTCATGGCCATGCCTCGACTGGAGCTGCGTGACTCGGTACGGCCATGCGAGATCTGACGGCTGTGTGGTGTAATTCGACCATAATCTTGGGGTAACGAGAGTCGACGACTAGCGCTCGGACGGGAGTGAATGGGAAAAGAAGGTGTCATGGCTCGGTTTTGTGCCTGTGACTTTGCTTTGGGAGGCTTACTGCCTCGATTCTGCATACTCACAGGCGGTGAGGTCTTTGTTCGCAGCGTCTGATCCATCTCAAGCGCAGATGAACTCAGGGATGATCGACGTTTCGCTGACAAGTTAGGTGCGGAAACATTCGTGCGAAGATGGGCTAGCTCTGGCTTGTCGCGGCTTTCCTGTATGCTTGACTGATTAACCATCTTCCGGGTCTCTGGAGCTAAGCTACCAGAGCTACTGGAAGCCTTTCTTGGTGCTGGGCGAGATGACCATGAGCTCACAGCTCGAGGGCCGGGAGCCGCATTGAAAGAACGAGAAGTAAGCTCCATAGCAGTTGATGGGCGCCTTGGTGTGGGCTCAGGCTCAGGTATGGGACTCAAGGCAGGGCTGGCGTCTGCGCTTCGTGAACCAAATAAATGAGCAATGGATTGGCGCCACGATTGACGTCGAGATATCTTCTTGCCAACGGTCTTTTTGACCCCTCGCGCTACGTCCTCCCCGCGTCTTGTACCACTGATCGCATCCTGGCTCCCAACACTCATGATAGTATGCAGAGTGTCCTTGCTCGGCTCCTTTCGAAGCGCAGGTCGGTTGGGTTTAGGTATGGAGCCTGTCTTTAGTCCTAAAGGATCGGCAGTGACATCCTGTTCGATTGTAGTCACTTTTTTCTTTAGGGATCCCTTCTTGCGAGAGCCATTCAGGAACCTGTATATCTTACTGCCACCACGACTGACGTCTGCGGCTGGCGGAGGTCGCTGTTCCTGAAAGTCTCCTGTGGGAAAGACGATCGGCGCTGTCGTAGTGTTCGACACCCGTGGTTCGAAACTCTTGTTTGATTTCAACGAAGAGAGGCGCATGCGGCTACCACGACTAAATGGCGAGAACGGACGACTAGCAGGGCTCGAGGGACTCGTTGGACAAGTCGAAGAGGTATCATCATCTGTCGATGACAACGGGACCTCGAGGTGGATAGGCAGTCGGTTACGTGTCTGAGAAGGTACTAAAGAAGAAGTTCGGGTCGAATTCGAATCCGAAGGCGAACACATCCCGGACATGTCCACGTCAAGCTTTTCGGAGGCCATGGTGTTCTTGTCCGTGACACCGGATCTTAGGCTGGGCAATGATCGGAGAGAGACATTGGAACTGTAACCACTGTCGACTCGAGACGCAGAGCGTTGGGTTTTCTCCGATGAAGGACTTGGAATGAAGCCACTATCAGATCTTGACAACCCTTTAAGCATTTTGTTTTCGAGTCCAAGTTGCATTTTCTTGGGGTCGGGCTTTGCATTTGGGTCTTCCCTTACGTCCAGAACCTCAGCAACCGGAAATGAGACAGCATTCCCGTTCCCAGACATTCCGCAATCGCCTGTTCTAGATTTTTCCGCATCGCTCGAGCACTCGGTAACACAGCTCGCGACTCGAGAAGTAGGTGTCTTCTCACCCGTCATTAACTCATTGGTCTCTGTCATGGTCGAGCCCTGATTCATCAGTCTGAGTGGGTTATTGGCTTGCTCATGAAAGTATTCCGCACGAGGGATTGCTAGTGCCGACTCAGAAGCCCCTTGCTGTTTGACGTCATCCTCAGGCATTGGAGAAGTTCCAGGGGCCCCGTTTGTGATGCGTAGGGATCCAAACTTCATACCACCTAGCTGTTTATAGTCAGCTTCGACCGGCGTTACGGCTCGGACCGTGGATTGCGCCTGGGAAGGGATTGTTGTCGGCATTGACATGCGTCTTGCTATGCCAGATTCTATCGAATTGTGCCTGGACTGAGAGGGCGTAGCTGGAAGACTCTTGCGGAAACTTGACTTGGCCGAGACTGGGGGGTTGGAATGATGAGCTCTGGTTGCTATGCCGGGAGTTTGAGCGACTGAGCGGCGGCGCATTGGCATGTAAAAAGAGACGTCTGAATTTGTTCTGCTAATGGACGAACCTGCAGATTGGGTGGCGTTGTTGGTATCATCCGTCACATCCTGACTAGTCTCATTAGAATGCTTATTGGACTTGGAGTTGATGGGCTCGCTTGGGAGCTTCTCCTTTGCATTGAGAAGCTTCTTGGCCTCAGCAGCTCTCGTATCGTAGCTTGCAGAGCCACGCCGTACTGCAACAGGCATGCTATTTCCAGGCATTTAGCTCTATTTATCGACATGGAGACATGTTGCACAAACCTATCAGCGCGCGCCAGTGTGCGGTAGCTGCTGTCCTGAGCAATAGAGCTGGTCCTGGAGCTGTTGACGAAAGCTGGCAGTATAGGAGACTGCTCTGACTGGATAGACCGCGTACGCGATTTCGAATCGCGCATGGGGTCTCTACATGTAGGTGATTGTACAGGACTGGAAGCGTCACCAGCTGGGACGGCTATACCGAGCCCAGGCGCCACTCTTCTCGTTGTAGAAGCCTTATTGGGAGCAGGCGGCAGCGATCCGACCAGATACGAGTTGGAGAAGTGCTCACGATGGGGTGTCACAGCAGTAGCAGTGTATGGCAGACCAGCTGCAGATGCCTGGCTGCAGTGAGGTGGCTTGGATAGTTTCCGATGCCCGCGAGGGGATTCGGCGGATAGTTCATTGCCCATTGGGTTAAACTGGTTCAACTCCTTGCTCGTGAGATGATATCGGGAGGAGAGGAGGTTGGTTGCTCGTAAGTGAGCTTGTGAGATGCCCCAACAAGCAGAAACGACCGTTCACTGGTACGTAAACGCCTCCATGCCGTCAAACACGAATTATCCCGTCTTTCTATTCAGCCGCGAGGAAGGATGGAATTGAAGCGAAGCTTCGCGATATACAGGGTGGAGGAGTATGTATTCGTAAAGTTTGTTGATTGCTTAGTCTATGATCTAGGAAGAGGACTGAGAATAAGAAAGAAGCTCGATGATATGAGAATAGAAGAGAATAAGATAGAGCGAGAGAGAGAGAGAGTGAGCGAGGGGAGGTTGGACGAGGTGGAGTCGAGTTTAAAGATCCATGACATTTTTGGCGGAGTTGATTTGGAAAGTCGGCGTCGCATGAGGGGAACTCCCGGGCAAGGACAAGGAGAACCTGGTTGTTGAGGTGAGGTATGAGATCCATGGGAGGGGTGAGACCATAACCAAACCATACCAAACTGGACAGGGACCGGACGAGGCGAGGCGAGACGCTCGCATCAAGCAGCAAAGCACAGCACAAGCGATCACAGCCTTGAAGGGAGCAGGCAGAGCGGAGAATAGTGCTGATGCGATGTGATGAAAAGAGTAACATCCTGAGGGGACACATGCAAGAAAAGAGGAGCTGCGCGTCCATGTCACTCCCGGATTAGACGAACTCTGAAGTTTCCCATGTTGGAGAGCAGAAACTAAAGGTAAGCTAGAGGAGCTATGATATGACGGGAAGAGAGTGGAGCTTAGAGAGCTTGGAGGTTAGCAGTCTTAGCAGAACACACCAAATGGTCACCAGAAGGTCATCCACCAAGGAACCAAGCACCAAGCTACCTAGGTAGGCTAAGGAACCAAAGGGAACGAGCTAAGGCAGCTAGGTAGCACTAGCCAAGGCACCTCCATCGATACTCCCGATCCTAATACGATTGGACTGGATTGCACGTTTCGGCAACCGCCCAGTAGCCAATCAACTGGTTGGGAGGGCAATCGACTTCGGAAAAATGTCCTCGATTCAGAGGCGCCAAGGTTTCAACGCATCTCTGAAGCCTGGAGATAACAAAAAGTCATCTCACAGTTTATGCGTTAGAGGCTGATTTTAGCGAGTCTTATTCAGCGATCATCGAGGTTATCTCCCTAGGTTAGTACATAGGTACGTAAGTAGTATGTAGGATAATTGAGTTTCCGCCATGAGGTGGCCTTCGAACCGTCACTAGGTACCCTTTCCAACAACCACACCCATCTGGAGTGATTACGAGAATTGAGTTACAATTAACTATGTATGCAACCTCAGCAACAAACGAAGCGAACATGGATGTCGTGTCCTCTAGGGATGGCAGGTCGATCAGGTCTTGGATTTTCACACACTATGATGATCCGCGAAATTATGCTTGTGTAAATCATCATCTTGGACGACTTCCGCCAGCTCCTTTGTTTTATCCGTCTCACAGACGATCCTGCCAAACATGAATCCGTAGCATCCCATTCATCCATATTGGTCAATAAAGTCCACTATAGAATAGGCAGTACCGCTTTTTCTTATTACAGTCCAGGTCGGCGGGCTGTTTGCAAAGTTGCGGGGAGCATTCACTCACACCCCCTGTCGGCCTCTCTCTCGGAACCTCAAGCCTCTTTTCTGAACCTGTTTCTTTTGTCTCGTCTTGCTCAAATCAATCTCGATGTCGGTCGAGGCCACCCAACCAAGAGCTGACATGATGTTGTCCAACTAGAGGCTGAGCTGCAGCGTTACAGATCGAGGGCCGTGGATATAACCTATTCTTGACTCGACCCGACTCGGCTGCAATTGTCATTGTCAGCTCCAGAACTCGCATAGGACGAAACACGCAAGCCGTCCGAGCGCCCTCCTCGTGGATACGATGCGATGCTGATGCTGTATCATCGGAGTCGGCATGTTGTAGAATGGAGACCGACGCGCTCCATGACTTACACCCAACACAATACGATGCGATACGAAATGGCTGCATCATGATTTCCCCATGCCGTCATCTCATCATGTTGAATAGCAATGCTCCACCAAGACCGAAAGCAGCCCGCATAGCACAACATAACCCAAAGCACCTACCACCTCTACCAGAGCGTTTCAAATGGGATCCATCACTCAACGTACGATACCCATAGATACCTATGGTACATCGGGCTAGCTCAGGTAACCTAAAGGGTTAGCTGGCTAGGTAGGCTGGCAACTTTAGTACTAACTACCTTCTTTGGAGAGAGCGAAAGCTCCAAATCCGCAAGGTAAGCCATATAAACCAACTAGACCAAAGCCAGACCGACACCATCCGCTTACTATAGGTACCCAGGCATTCTATTCATACAATGGCAGTATTATATTACTCAAATCAAGGTATTCTGATACTTGTTAAATTCAAGTTCAAAACTTGGTCACGGTTAAAGTCTCACCAAACTCTGTTGTTTATCCACGCGTACGCCTTGCAGCCAATTACTCACGCATAACCCAAATAGTCTTTGAGCCTCCCCTCTTGATGAGCGCGCTAGTCAACGTATACTGGTAGTTTCTGGCACTTATGTCAACGTAAACATGAATAAAGACAAACAGACTTTCATGGCCGACATATGCCGCCGAGAGTTTAGAAATCCTAACGTGCATTGCATGCATTACGAGGCCCCTTTCGACCCCCTCAAAAATTGGCGTGCAAGGTGAGGTCTACTAGATACTCAACGACTTTGGACACCTTGCTGTGAGCTTTCTGCAGATAAGACTGACCGCCATCGAAGGTAAACTTATTAGACCTAGTTAATAGATATGCTTGGTTTCTAATAGTGGTTGTCTAATTAACGAGAGCTAGCCACATTCCCAACCTGTCCTGTATGACGTCCGACCTCTTGACTTCGAATCTTCAATACAGCAATATACTCCGGAGGATGGTATACGAAATGAGACTCTTGAGTGTGGGGAAATGCTACGGCTCAAGGTTATCCATGATCCATCCATCGGCCGACAAGTCAAGCGGATATAGACAGGGTCCCATCCTGGACATTCGACATGGGTTCATTTAACATCCAAGATGACAAGCGGACTTGTCTGATCATGGCTTTTTGCTTTCGACCCGTGTTGACCGTTTCATCTGTTGCTCAGCTAACTCCCTAAACTGCGTTCTCACATCAGGGCTCTCAGACACTGGATGGTATGCTGACAGATTGGGGTTAACACAATACGCAATTATCACATCATCAAACCAAGTCATAGACTCCTAGTGCATGATGTTTGCAGAGTAAACCCACATGGGAATCGCGAACTCTTACCATCGAATTCTCCGGGATCGACATGAGAGTTCACACACCCAATCACATGCGGTGTGTCATTGGCCCGCCTTTCCAGATATATCCAACACCCTATGATGTGACATTCGTGTCAGCAAACTCTCAATTGTTCTTCACATGCATACCCAACCTCCTCACTTCTTGACGTTCCCCGTAGCGGTTTTCTTCTCGAGGATGCAAAGACTACACGAACCCGGAGCAGTGATTTCCTTAGCGACACATCTTACTAGCCTACTCACAGACTTTCGGTAAGGTATGCAACCTGTTCCGGATACTCAACTGACGCCAGACGCTCTCTCCAATCTACGGAGTACGAACGGAACTTTGCAGTGTTCACTTTGCCAAGCGCGAATATTGCATCCTTCGAAGCCGCAACTCAACAATTCCGGGCGAATGGTTTAGTGGTATAATACTCCCTTAGCATGGCTTCGTTGCTCATCAACCCTTCATCTGGGAGTGGTCCAGGGTTCGATTCCCTGTTCGTCCAACCATGATAGTCACGTTCTATCCTCTGACTCTTTTTGCTGCTCAAGCACTCGAAATGATTCCAGAACTCTCAGCAGATGATACACCAAGACTATACGTCGTCCTGTTGATTCATGACGTGCATGTAGCCTGAAAGAGTGTAAGATGCTTGTTGAGTCTTGATACACATTGTCTAGAGCAGTGTCTATGTGAAGGCACAACCACCCTAAGCCATGAACTCAGTGACCTTGTGTTCGAAGCCATGTCTGAGAGCAACGCAAAAGCGAAACTGATCACTCTTGTTCTCATTCACCTATCACCATTGTGCACCCACTTCCACCCACCTGGACCTCATGAACCCTTCCTGCATCAACATCAATACGTGACCCTACGCCATATACCTGCTTCTGACTGTCCTTCTCTTGCGGATACCAAAGAGTTATCGAGCCCTCGATAATTAGATGAGTCGTAAGAGCGGCGTGTGAGTGTGGTGGATAGTGAGTGTTTCTATAACCAAGTGTTAGAAAGGATATGCGACGTGCAGAGGCTGCAGAAACCATCGTCTGTAGAAACAATCGTAATAGCAAAGAAGACTTACGGCGAATCGCTCCAGGTGGAAACCCGCTCGAAACCCCACGCTCGAACTTGCTCCTCGTATTCATTGCCGAAGCCCATGATGCTGAACATGCAGTATTGTTGGGTTTATATGAACTCAAGCCTCACCAGCTTGATCAAAAGCGTTTGGTCTCGGTGCAGCTTTGCAGAGGATATGCGCTTGACTTTGGAGATATACACGAAAGCCCATCAGTCTCTGTAGAAAACTTCTGCATTTGCTACAGTCTTGGAGTAAGTAAAACCTTGGGATGTGAATCACGCTGTCATTGAATGTGGCCAACGTATGACCTCACTGCTTACCTTAAGCAATGATGCTTCGCGACTGCGCCCATTCCAGCCCCACCCGCACCGTCCCGGAGCCTGGCGTTGAATCCCATTGAACGATTGGATCCAAATTCGGAATGCTTTATGCCTGTTGGTAGAGCATAGAAACACCCAAATGATCCAATTTGGCAGATCAATCAATTGGCATGAAGCATCTGTTAATCTGGAAAATAGCAGGGCTCATCATTGATACAATATAGCGCATAGTAACACATGGCAGCGCAACACAGCACAGCACAACATGGCAAGGCACAGCCCCCATTCCATCAGGCCGTTGCTATCGTTTTCACGCAGTCATCCTCACTCTTTGAGGACACAGCAGCCGTGGCCATGATGCTGTGCGGTCGCCCTGCTTCCTCTAAACAGACAGTCGACTACGCTCTCTCCAATCATCTCTTCGCCCCCAAGCCTCCATGGCCCAAATCTTTTCCAGCCCTGGGACTCGGTATCCATTCTTCTTTCAGCCCGTCCCCTGCTCGACCCCATCCCCTAGGGCTGTGCTGCAGCACGCTAACGAGACCTGGACTCGGCTGCTAGCTTGGCTACTGAACCGGGGAGACCGCCGTATTAATTTATCGCCTATCAGACAAGCGTGCTGACATCCAAACCATCCATTTTGTTGCCTTTCTTCTCCTTCTTTCGAGCACATCTTACTTGTCAACGCTCAATCGAAGGACCTCTGCTCACAAGACCGGACTCAAGGTACCGATTCTCAACTGCGAAGCAACAGAGTCCCGGGCTTGCAATTTTCTCATGCTTGGTTGACCAACGGGGCAGCCATTCGCTCCAATGGTTTCTGCCATATAACCGTCGCCGACATCGCCAGCTTCAAACCCCATTTCGCCCCTGGGAACTATAGCTCGTCGCCATGTCGCTCTTCTGTGGCCTTATAGTGAGCCATATCAGCATCTCAAACCTCTTGATCGTATCCACTGACATTAGACTCCAGCGGCGCCGTAGCGCAAAGGACGACAAACCTCGCCGCGCCCGTACTATGTCCATCTTTGGCAACTCCAATTTCCAAGCCATAGGTGCTCTCAAGGGCATGGTTCGTTTCACGACCGCCGCATCGCCAGCTCCCATGTACGGCTGGGAACAGCCTGTAGCACAGAAACAGCCACCGATTGACGAATGCTCGAGCCGCAGTTCTGATCAGCAAGCGCCAATTCCCGATATACCAGACATTCATATTACTACTGAGATGCACGAGGCCCTCGACCGTACATACTATGATCTTTGCGGTTCAGAGCCGCGACTGTCCAAAGACAAGTTTGCCGATTTCTTACGAACTGTCCAGGGCGAGAGCGAGAGCGCTGTGAGCGAACTTGCTAAGGAGGATTATTCCTTGGGAGATTTCAAATACACTTGGGTTACCGACTTCTCATGGGAGGCCACCGGGCCCTTGCCAGAAAAAGATCTCTCAAAACCTCTCACAAATTACTTTATTAGCAGCAGTCACAACACCTATCTGGTTGGAAATCAACTGGCTTCACTGAGCAGAAGCTCCCCTGAAGCATACAGAACAGTACGTTTATTCGATGAAACCCTGCAAGAATTTTCGAGGATTGTGTAGCTGACATTGGTTGCCAATAGGTTCTTCTTCGAGGATGCCGCTGTATCGAGATTGATGTGTGGAATGGGGATACAATTATTCCCACAACGAGAGGCAGAGCCGCCAAGGTTGACCATAAGCGTGGACTCTCAGGAGAATCGTTTCCCAATGTCGCTACCACGGTGATCGACAAAGTTGAAGGATATCTTGGTGACAAAACCGCCAATCGCTCCCGCAGTACCAGCTTAGGTAGCCGAAATTCCTCCCCACGATCGAGTGTGAATCAAGTTCCACTCGAGGCACGAGAATCTGGAGACCGTCTGGAAGTTGCTAAACCTCTTTCACCACGCACAAGGCAGTCGTTCCCCAAAGACGAGCCAATTGTGACACATGGATGGACTCTAACTGCGCCGTGTGGGTTTCGAGAGGTGTGCAGAGCCGTTGGCGAATCTGCATTCATCGATAATGACCTTCCAATTATAGTCAGCCTAGAGGTGCACGCTGACGAGGACCAACAAGAGGTCATGGTCAAAATCATGAAAGAGGAATGGGGTGAGATGCTTGTGGATAAGGCACTCGATGATACTGGCCCGAGACTGCAACTCCCGAAGTTGGGCGAGCTGCGAAAAAGAATTCTCGTAAAGGTCAAGAAGGCTCCTGCAAAGATCGTGGTGCCGCCTAGCACTATGGATCTACCTGCTATTTACGCACATGACGAGGATGCATCAGGGTCGGAGGATGAGCATCCCTCGCAGTCCACAGGACCATCCCTGACAGGTTCTAACAGCACATGTCCTTCACACGAGAAGAACACCAGCTCCAAGGTCCGGATCTGTGAGAACCTTGGCAAACTTGCTGTGTACACACGCAGTCAGCATTATAAGGGTCTCGCAACCAAGGAAGCCAAAATCCCTGCCCACATTTTTTCTATCAGCGAGAACCGTATCCTAGAACTTCACCAAAAGCAGCATCGCGACATGTTTACCCATAACAAGGGATACTTCATGCGCGCTTTCCCTGCAGGTCGAAGGTTCGATAGCTCAAATCCAGACCCAAGTCTCTTTTGGCGTGGCGGTGTTCAGATGGTCGCCATGAATTGGCAGTATCTGGATGAAGGCATGATGCTCAACGAAGGCATGTTTGCAGATGAGAAGGGCTGGGTTCTGAAACCGGAAGGTTATCAAAGTTCAAACAAATCTGCAGAGACTCAGAGCGAAGCCACACCAGGTCGTACCATGAATCTGAGGATCACAGTTTTTGCTGGACAACACATTCCGATCCAAGCTGGCGACGCAGCAGACGCCGGCCGCTCAGCCAGCACCTTAAGGCCGTTGATAAAGGCAGAGCTGCATGTCGACAAGCCAACCGATGCTGAACGTGACGCATATGTGCAGGAGCACAAGTACAAAGATAAAACAGACGTTGGTAAGACGGATCATCCCGATTTCGGCCCCCACGGCTCGACCCTCCAGTTCTTGAACATTCCTAAGGTGGTCCAAGAGCTCAGTTTCATCAGGTTAGTGGACAACTTTTTCAATTCTGTCATGTATCGGTATCCCACCCTCCCACCTTTTGCTCTCGGACTGTCTCCGGTGTCTTGCCAATCACACAAGTGTATCGTTGAAACACTGCAGTGAGTCTTTTGCGGTCAAAGAGCTTGCATTATGGCGGTGGGCTCCTTTCTGTCCTATGGTAATAGCTGTGGCCCATCGGCTTCCTTGGGTATCAAGGAACAGCTGCTTTCCAAGACACCCTTGGCCCCAGGACACAGACCTCCAGTTCGGTCTGAGCGAGACGCAGATCACAGATCCCAATACGGTTAATCATGTTTGATCATTGGGTTGCTACTTGTCGTTTCCCACACTGCCTAGGCTGGTATGGTCAATACTGGTGCACCGTGATGGTGACTCGTGGCATTCACTTCGCCATCCTTGAGATCCGCCAGCTAGCGGGGCGGGGCGGGACGCAAAGCTTGTTGGTCGACAACTCTTGCTTCATATCGTGCTAATTCGATAAAATTCTCTAGGTTCAAGGTCGAGGACGATTCAGCCAAGCTTGGCAGCTCGCCACTGCTTGCCTGGGCTTGCATCCGCCTAGACCGTCTGCGACCCGGCTATCGATTCATCCGACTCATGGACTCGAAGCCCCGCGTTGTACCTGGTGGGAAGCTGCTGGTCAAAATCGAGAAGACCTTGGTTTGATCGATAGCCCGTATAGTTCATCCTTGCGAATGATGCTGTACTTCAGATACCAAGGGCATCACTCGTGTAATGTGGCAACTCCCTGCTGTGATGATACTTCGTACATGCTGCACGGCACTACGACATCGTCTATAACGATCCGCGTCACACACTTACCATAGGTCTTTGGCTGGCAGCATATCTCCTTTTCGCCATCCTGAGGTTTAGCTCCGTCAAGTCTTTTGGACACTTTTTGCCTTTCTGAACATGTGTCAAATCACGACCGGATCGTATACGCAGATGAGCTCGCATCTCGAAGGGGGTTTGAGTAACTGGCACCCCTTTGTTTTCTGTGGTGGTGTTTCATTGAATTGATAATGATATAGCTGGGATTTTGGTTAGATTTCTTAGACAGGAGTTTTGGGATACCCAGGAACAATGAATGTTTTGTGCCATTTCTCTCTGCCCTCAAGCCTACCGCCATTTGCCGTAGTCAGTGCTGAGTCGAATTGGCGTTGCTCGTCTGGCTATCTGTCAGTCGAAGAACGTCTTTGTTCACCCGTATGGCAGTGCTCGGACGAGGTCCAGGTTGGCTGCATAGTTCTTTGTCGCCCGCTGCAGCCTCGAGTGAAATTACATGCATGAAGAACGCACAACACCTGGTGAAGAGCTTGGTGTGCCAGCGTGGCGGCACTTATCATGCATTACAAGTAAACTACTGCATACACGTTGCGAGGACACTACCCGCTCACACATCATGAACTGATTGAAATTTGCTCTGCTCGAAACCTACTCGTCCAGTTGTCCAGAAAAGAGCTGCTTCACAGTTCGCTGCTATGCAAGTCCAAACCTCTTTGGGAACTTTCTGCCACTGTGAGTTCAGCACCCTGGGCATTCTAGGTACTCTGGCCTGACGAGGAAATAAGCATGGCCGAGTCGTTGATTGACTAGTGTCGAAGTGCTGAGATGTCCGGCTGCCAACAGTATACATACGGTAGTAAAAGTAGTAACGAGTATATACTGCTCACCCTCAACATGCCACTGGTGTTACCCGTGCGCCCCTCCCTCCTGTCCTCGGGATCCTTAGCGCGGTGGGAGGATCCTTATTAATCGTTCATCAGATGAGATGCAGTAGGTATATGTTTAGTCTATGGTACTAAGCCTGACTCGTGCGGTGGTCTCTTGGTTACAAAGGATGGTCAGTATTTTATGAGTTCTAGACACTATCCACCTTGAAGAACTTCGAGGCTATAGTATTGACCATGGTGACAATGGCAGCCCCGAGAGCTAGACGCTCGCACTCTCAATGCATATGTAAGTTAAGTCTGGGAGTATGGGAGCGAGAGATTGTGCAAGTATTGCCATGTGGTCATGCATTCAACTTGCATATCTTCCAATCTACTTAATGTCCTGAAGGGCTGCAGAGACCGGGAATTCCAATCGGGCACAAGCGGTACTAGTTTAGTTCATCTGGAGGCGAGTTGAGCACAGGTACATACAGTAGAGATAACCATATGCAGGCCCATGGGGACAAGATCGATAGTCGCCGCGGCTACTCCGTGGATGCGGCCAGTCTGCCGGGTGGCTGTTGGTGGCAGAGAGGCACGATGGGCCTGGTGCACAAGGTTCGCTACCTGCCACTGGCCTAAATACTCGAACAGCATAACGCTACCCTAGATTCTATGCATCTCGTCGCGCCGTGGCCCGATCTGTCCATCGCAAACTAGGCTTGACTCGGACTACACATGTTTCCTTCTCAACTGTAGAGCGGGATATGCGCCGTGTCGTGTCCTTTGCTTACAGTGACAGAAGTTGATGTCTGGACAAAATAGCCTCAGTCGACTGACCACAAACGACAGAGCCTGGACCTATCGTGTTCCAAGTTATTTGAATGTTTCTCAAAGTAGTTGACCTGTCATTGAGCAGCTAAATGCAGTTGATTGTGTTGTCCATGCCTGTTGCAGACCCTTCAAAATGTCGGACATTGTCCTCCTAGGTAGTTGCAATCACAACGAAACACGCACTGACAATTGATTATGTCCTTCGTCCAGTGCTGTACATGCATGTACTTCGTAGTCGTGAGAGGCTTTTAGGTCAACACGTTCCACACTCAACCCTTTGATATGGATTGGAGAGGCTGTTGGTCCACGCTCCATCGTATCAAATGCCCGAACTTTCCATATCGTGGCTGAGGTTCCTCCCTTTCCACAATACAGTGCATGCTACATCTCATGCGAGGTTCAACGGGCTTGTCTCAGTAAGGGAAGAGCTTTATGGGTCTAGCTGTGGCATTCTAGGGAGCTAGTCTTTGATATTGATTTGTGGCTGCAGTCTCAACGGTCCCGTGATAAGGCATACCTGTGGCCACGGTGGTGTGGAGTCGTTACGATCCTTGGTTGTTGGGTTATCTTGACCAAAAATGACGACTTTGCCCAGGTTTAACTGACGCACCTAAGCCCTGCTTTGGAGTGGGGGGTCAACGACCAGTCTACTGCGTAGGTGCATCCTTGAACGGAGTGAGGACGCGCAGGGTAGAAGCCACTTCCGTGTCTAGGTAGGGACGAAAACACGAGACAAAAGTTGATAAACGGTGTAAGACAGTTTCAGGTGTACCCCCGCCCCTAGGCGAATTACTAAACGCTTGCAGCAAGCAAGGATTTTGTTTGATTCCTTACATTCTACGCATAACCTTATAGCACTCGAGGTTGTATGGTGGATGGCTGTGAGTGCCAGTGAGCTAACCTAAAACACTTGCAGTATGCCGCGGTAGAACACAAAAATTGCTCAGGCTCGACTCAAGGGGTTCATAAAGGAGAATAGTTATGGCATGACACGTTTGCGGCTGGCTGGGCACACCTGTCGGAAACGATATTCTCCATTAAGGACTGGTCATTTTCGCACTGACTGGCAAAGGACCAACGTGCAGGTAGACACGGAGTGGAGCACGAAAAAGCAACATGAAGTCGAAAGCTAAAGTAGCTGGGTTAGTAGGTAAGGAGGGAGGACAGGTGTTATACAATTCAGCTATACGCGTCAAGACCATGCATGCGTCGACAAAAGTAAAGTCCGATTCGGCTGTTATACGCTATACGTGTGAAAATCCTCTAGTAAACAGTCGATGGCTGGACATCGAGAGCACCCAATTAGCCAATCTTTGGTACTTTTCAGCTGGATCGGAGATCAGCTCCTGAATCTGTCAAGTCTCTAGCGGTGAGTCATTTGGAAAAACACCCAGCGTTGAAACGATTTGTAACACCAAGTCGAGTGTTTCTGGCACTGATGTTCTATGGACTGAACCGGTGAGCAAGTAGCCAAGTACATCAATCAGTTCTTATGGAGATCGATCGACTCCGGAAGTGGCGCATGCAGTTGCGTGTGCCTGTAGATTTTGTTTCGAGTACTGCATTGTCTGGTCTGTTGCGGCCAACGTCACGAGAGATAATCCATGTCGTCTGTCAGCCGTACTGGAGTAAAAACGACCCAGCTATCAAAGGATTCACAAGGATACAGATCAAGAGAGCCATGGCGAAAAGGACAAATTAACGTGAACACCCAAAAGAAAAAACGAACGCAACTGTTGAATTTCACAGCGACAGCTAATATAGCTTTCATCACACCCCCCATGGAAGCGGATCGATCGTGGCTTGCCTGGGGGTGCGACAGCGATCGTGGCCAACGAGATAGGGTTTGATAGGCACCTCACATACCTTGAATCCATATTGGTTGAGGTCGTTGAATCCATATTTTAGGTACCTAGGTATACCGCTGGCGCTTTATATGGTAGAAATCCAACTCTGTAGTCTATGCAAAGTTAATGGCGTCAGGGCTGAGACTGTCTGTAAAAAAGCAATTCCCCGTTGGAACTATTGCTCGCGTGCACCTCGAACTTTATTAGCGTCGAGGGTGCCATCAGCTCAATTAGTGAGGGCAATATCGCTCACTGTTGCGAAAATCGGTACTTGTGCATTGCCAACGGAACGGAAATAGCCAAATCAGTATAGAGTACAGGGCAAGGGAATGGAGAAGGAAGATCTCAACTAAAATTGAGTTTGAGTTCAAGACTAGAGAAGCCGAGATGAGATCGATTCTCAATCGAGGTCGATTGGAGGAGGGGTTATGAAGACCTACGAGGGGCTACGCTACCTACAGCAAGCAGGGGAGATCATAGATGTATCTTTGGCTGCGCAGTTTTCAAGGGCACCCCTGCCATATCTACCCGCCTAGGTATAGGAGCATGTTTAGCACCTTGCACAAATCCAACACTTCATGGGTTAGTAACTACTAAGGTTCCTTGAGCTCTACCTCGACAGGTTGGAGAATCTGGCCTCATCCTTTCAAGGAAGCCTTGCTCATTTACGAGTCGTAGAACCCCAAACTTGTGCTTAAAACCATCGTTTGAGTCAATACATACGTCGGATTTCAGCCGTGACATGAAGCTGCGCTTAACCTAGGCTAGCCCAGCTAGTAGTTAGTGGGGGGGGCCGCTCACACCAACGATGACAGGACCACGACGATTTGTATATGTGAGCCTTCCTTGGATAAGAAGGGATATATTCGACTGGGCAGACTCGTTGCAGCATGATATGTTCGAGGCACGTCCTATTCGAATAGTTGATAGATCAGTAAAACTGCCGCTTAATCATCAAAAAACCCATAAAAAGAATCCCGCCAAATCTGCACTATTATGTTCAGCTCCAAATGAGGCATGACGAGGTACCTACCCAATATACAGCCGAGATAAGCAGCCTCTATCTGCACCATAACCGGATCTACCTATATTATGGCTGGCTACCTTGGTATGTAGGCAAGCAGCGGCACTTGGCGGGTCAGATGCCGATCAAGATTCAGCCTGACAGTACCTTATGCAATGCAGGACCAGGCAGGGCAAGATCAAACCTGGTAGGCAGCGAACCAATCGCAACACCAGCCTTCCCATCCATCTCGTCTTCACGAGAGGGAGAAACCACTCACTTCGACAACGACATCCCCGACAAGCATCAAGGATGGCCGATTGGTAAGATACCCTGGAGCGTCGAATCCTACTCTGTACATTGGGTCCCGTTGCTTCTTGGAAAACTGAGCCTGAGACTTAAGGGACCTGGACCTGGATTATCCGCAGGTTCGTGAACCCCACTGTCCCCGTTACTCTTCACTCCATCTCAGGCCGGTCTTTCAGGACCCCAACTAATGGTCTGCCCTCCATATTATTTAGGCTGGGTTTGTCTATGAACGTGCACGAGTCGGGACTATGACGTGAGATTTATGTGGCTCGCATGGGAACGAACAACTCGTATAGCTGAGGACCAAAACCTCCTTGCCAAGACACTCCTCGACCTGACACTCGAGATAACAAACAATACATACTCTACCTATGCAAACTTTCAAAAGCTTTCTCTAGCATCAAGTGTGTCTACGAACCCGATGATTTTCGGCTCCGGATCCATCAGGCAAAGAGATTCTCTCACAGGAAGAGGCAAGTGGAGCACAAAGCAATGCCTCGAAAGAATTCCGAGTGGAACTGTGGACGCTTGACCAATACCCCTCTACAATTTTACGCCAGCTCCAGCTGGTCGTTGAGATAGCTTGACGCACTGGCGATCGTTCCAGCTTTCAAAGGTAGGGGGGCATTGAGCCGGCCCTGGCGCGGCATCTGATCTGATGGATGGATGGGTGCGGCTGTTCTGAGCTTGAACTTACAAAATGAAGAGTGACGAGGATCCGTCATTCCAGAGCCCTGGTGCCCGCCAAGTCCTGGGGTTGGTCCGTGGTCCGTGGTGGTGGATTGATGGTGGGTGCGCGCGACTGGGGGCTTAGATCGCGTTCTTAGGGGAATTTCCCATGGGATCTTCAGATTCACCACCTTTGCATGGCGCACAGACTCTGTGCGAATCTTGTCATGTTGCTCGTCCACTCGGCCCAGCTTAATAGGCCATCATCTAGCATGCCTCAGGGTGTCTCTACCTGAGAGCCAAGCCAAGCGGCTCGAGCAAATCCCCTGGTCTTGATCCTAATTCAAGTTATGGAGCAAGTCAGCACCGTGGGCTCCTTGTCATCGTGACCCTCTTGAAGACGAGCAGTCACAACTTTGCTTTTCTCTGCTAACGCCAGTCCGTCACACCCACCATATCCTGGCCAATCAATGGCTCAACCGCCGGCCCGGTCAATATCTCCTTCGCCGCTAAAAAAAAAAAGAGCATTTCTCTCACATTGCCAGTTCAGTTCGGTTTTCAGCTGGTCCAAAAAATCACTTTTATGAACGGTTGTGAACGTGAACAGATGTTGTAATACAGAAGTGGCAGAAAAATGATGCCGCCTTTGACTTGTTCGTTCTACCATGTCTTCTCTTGTTACTGACCGAATGCAGGACAACATATTTGATCCCTGTACTCCGTAACAAGCACCAACTTCGAGGTTCAGGAACAGATCAAAGGAAAAGATCCAAACAAAGAAGACCCCGCCTCCATCGATATGGCCCACAGTCCTGCTCAAGGGCGGCGCCACGCACCTCCCTGGCAAGCAATGACAGCTTGAAGACTCGCAGGTAGTCGATATGACAGGTCTTACGCTACCACCGCTGGGCCCTGGCATGCCCACCGAGACTACGTTAGGTTGTGCACGCTACTGATCATCGACTGAACGGGAGCATCATCCTTGTGTCAGGGACTCAGGGTATTGCGTACCTGTCTTGTCTTTGAGCAATACCCATACTTTGTTCCTCGACCCCTTGATTTTACCCTTCCTGGGTCTCCTCCGTCCATTTACACCCTATTACTAGTCCTCGAAAACCATAAATCCCTTGCTACCCCCACAGCTTCAACAGCTCGTGCCTTTCCAAGCTTTATAATACATTGCTCGTGACTTGAATTTTTATTATATATTGCCTACCCTCAGAATCATTCTTCTCTTACACGAAGCTGTCAACCCAAGATATGACCTCCATCATGGCCCTTCATCAAGATATTCTACCCATCCCCTCGCCCTCCATGCTGTACGATGGAGACCAATATCATGATACAGTCTCGTTGCAGCCGGAACTAGAATGTCAGGCTGTAAACGAAACCCTCGAGCCTGTTGGGCCTCTGGTCTTGTCCAGTGCATTCAGAGCTCAGAAAGTTCCTGGCACTCGATGTCCTACCTGTGCCTTAGCTGGCAAAGAAGTTTGGGTAATTCCTGGCCGCTGCTGCGGGTACTGCGGTACTCCTTGTGTCGACTAGATCTATCCCAGGGTCGAGGTGAGTTTATGAGAACCTCGAATGAATATGTAACTAATTAGCCCAGTTTTGGCTGCTTCTACCCTGTTTCAAAACTTGCCCCAAAGCACAATGCCAAGATGTTGTTGAGCACTTCTCGCCGCTGGGAACCACAGGACTGTGGATCTCAAATGTCAGCTGAACATGGCATGAGATATCATATGCCCTTTTTCGTTAGCATGGATGGGCAAGAAAGTTTATTCCGACTAGAGGGATCTACGACAAGTCAAGAGTGACACTTGTTGAAGCACTTCAGCCAGCTCACGTCGTGAAATGGAAGACTCCACGATCTCTGATTGGCACAGCGGCACTCGGACCTATTGTTACGTCGTCGTCGAACATGTCTTGGAATGCGAGGGCCCAGGGGTATGATTTGGGTCTTGTCAGCCATTTTCTGCCACTCCCCACTGATTCAACGGGCACCTTCAAACAGTGCTCGTGCGCGTTGGTTGATCACGAATCATGGCAATCTCCGAGTCATGCTTAAAGTTGATATATGATACAAGAAAAACTCATGGGTCGGTCCAAGGCATTGCCATAGGCCAGAGCAGCCCAACCAGGATGTCGGGAGTGACTCGGATCAGCCACCTTGTCACTTCGACGAATCTCGAGGGCAGCCACATGAGGTGCATCAGATAGTCGAGAATCATTTACCGATGGCTTTACTGGGGTCCAGGATTAGGTGCATAGCCCAACCAATTCTTGGGTACGCGAAGGATTTGACATGGCACTGGAAGTAAGAGCTAGACGCAATAAATCGTCAATATCTCGAAATCGATATATCTCAATAATATTCTTAACTTTTTATGCGAAGTCAAAGATAAAACCCAAGATTGATATGTGCCTTCTCACTCTGACATCCCTGTCTACGGCTGGCTCTAGTGACCCGGATGCAATTATAAGACAACGGAAAATAGGTACATATCGCTATTGTGTGATCGCCTCTGTCACTGTCCAATCTCAGCCAAATCTAGTCTTGGCATTGAAGTGAGAATCGCACTGAGACATACAAGGGTTCTGGACTTTCTTCCTTGCGCTGAAAGGAGAGAAATCTTCACCAAGTGGCTTGAGTGACACAACGAGGGATGCTGAGGCATGACCTGTGACAAGTACATTACGTACTGACCTACCCGGGCCGTTGGCATGGGCTACCTTATTAGCGAGACGCCAGCGGCTGCTTTTACCTAGGTAGTTTAACGAAGGGAGTGACTTCAGCTGTCAAAGTTTGAGGGCGACGCAAGGGGTAGCTATGAAAAACTCCCCTGATCAACCACCTCATGTTCATCGAACTAACATGGAGGAACGTATTCATCCCAGGTGTAAAGCTCGGTATTGTTGCGTGCGGACTCGGCGCCGGTTCCGGCTCCGGAAAGTGGGGCTCGATATTCTCAGCTCCTGAAGCTGAAATTGAATTGCCATCACTCGCTGGACAGCCGCGAACCCCACCAGGATTCATTGACGCTTGCCGCCCATCTCCCGCCCCCCGCCCCCTCTGTTCCGAACTACAGAACAACGGCATTGGATTGTCTCGCGATCCCCTCAACAGTCAGTCAGCGATCCTTGCTGCCTGCCTTGGCTCAAGCGACTGGTTACTTCTCTAAGTCCACGTCCGGCTAGTCAACCCCCCCGCGGCCAGAACGGCACAGTCCGGCTTGGCCTGGTTTTGTCTGAGGCGACGGCTTCGAATCCAATGGCGACCACGGAGCAAAATGGCATCGACATTCTTTGCGATGCCGCCGGCTCAGACATGCTCCTGTCGTCCCTGTTCTCCCTCGCAGCGCCTGTGTCCGTAACCGATTCGAATCAACGCGCCCAGCCACCCTTGCAGCAGGAACAGCACGAGTTGCAGCATTCACTGCCTCCCGCGTCGCCCTCGAAGCATCAAATCTTCCAACAGCAGCTAGATCCCGCACTGCAACAACTCCAAGGGGAAACGCCCCAGAGAATTGCCTCTACGTTGCCTGCCAAGAGAAAACTTTCTGATGCGTCTGCCTCATCGCCATCTCACGTCTGCCATATTTGCCGTCGCGTCTACGAGCGAGCCGACCACCTGACCAGACACCTCAGGTCGCACGAGAATGCCCGACCGTACCAATGCACCCGATGTCCTAAGCGTTTCAATCGCGCTGACCTCCTGACACGGCACGAGACCACCCACGATCGAGACGGGGCCGCAAAAGACCGCCCGTTCATCAGAAGAAGCGACCGCGCCGCCGAGGCATGTCTCAATTGCGCTGCTTCCAAGGCAAAATGCGAAGATCAGAAGCCGTGCAGCCGCTGCCGTAGTAAGAGTTTGACATGTCAGATGCCAGTGAGACGCGGGAACCAATACCGCACGTCTGAGTCGCAGGCTGGTATGTCACCCTCTGACAGTTCAATGGTTGCCTCAACTACGGGCAATGACACTCAGGTCTTTACGGCCGGTGAAGCTACCTATGCTTTGCCCCAATCGGCTATTGCTCATCAAGGTCATGCCGTTGATGTTGCCATCGATTACAGCGTCACCTCCTTTCTCGGCGCGCCCAGACCTGAGGAACCGCCCACGGAATCTTTGTTTTTCGCCGCGACGCAAAGCATCTTTCCGGAAATTGAATTCTCTTGGGATGTCGATTTTGGCTCGTTAAGGATTCCAGGCTCAGATGTGCCCGGACGAAATCCTCAATCTGGCAATGCAGGAAAACGTACATCACGCCAAGGCCGTAAAGGTATTGTCTCGGTGGAAGCACCCCTTCAGCGTTCAGTATGGTTGTATGAGCCCGAGGCCAATGGTCAGGCAGGGAGCCCAGCGTCTCGCTCCGATATCGTCTCACCCTACTTACGCGACAGCATGTTCGCCATGGTTCTCGCCAACAATCCGATACCGCACCGAGTACCAACATTTCCATCAGCTGAGTTGTTGGGCTATATGATCGAGACGTACTTCAAGAGCGAAGACCCCAAGAGTGAGGCTTTTATTCACAGATCATCATTCGATCCCTCGGCAACTAGCCAAGAGCTTTTCTCTGCTGTAGTATCTAGTGGGGCTTCATGTATATCTACCCCAGCTATATGGCAGTTCGGCCTGGCTCTTGACGAGATTACGGCAAGTGCCATTGGGAAACGAGTAAGTATGGACCATGGTGCAGCGACGGTGAGCCAAAGATATTGGCAAAAGGTAAACCACATGCTGACTGCCAAACAGCTTGAATCTTCATGCCTGGCCGTGCGAGATATCACACTTCTTCAAGCATCTGTCCTCCATCTTGAAACTGGTCAATGGAGTGGCTTCAATCGTCAGACCGAGATGGCAGAAAGCTTTGCGCCTCAGCTTTTGGCTGTAAGTCTATTGTGGTTATGAGTCTGGCTAGCAGGCTAATCCCGAATAGCTGCTTCGAAAAGCAGGGAAGTTGAGCTTCACCTCAGACTTGACTACACATACGCCCAATACCGGCGACTCTCCTGAGGCACTTGAGTCGAAATGGCAGACATTCACGACAATCGAATCTTACAAAAGGTTACTTATATTACCATGCTGAAGTCACCAGCTAGCATATTGACTCGCGTACAGGTTGGCCATCCGTGCATTTCTCCACGATATACAAACATCGATCGTATCGTGGAAAGGACCCACGTTGGCATACAGCCAGCTCGACTTTGCACTTCCGGCGGCCCGTGATCTCTGGAAAGCTGGTAATTCACAGATATGGTGGGACTTGAACTTGGCCAAGGGGTCTTTCCCTCCTACCGGCTTCCCTCGCCTTTCCGACGTGAGAGAATGTCAGTTTGTCATGACTGAACAGAACACGTGGGTGGACACAGAATCTTGCTGCAAGGCTGCTCTGCATGGACTGTGGGGACAAATCTGGACGTACCGTAACGCCATCGCTCAATGCCATCACGCAGCTCCGGATCGTCCGGGGTCTGATGTTCCTGAATGGGCCTGCTCCCTTTACCAAGAGCTCTATGAGGGCCTTAGTAAACTGTCAACTCAGCTCAAATCTACACAGACCGCAAGGCCTGAGCTATCGCTTCTTTCAGACTTTTTCATGATGATCATACATGTCTCGTTGGACGATGTACAGGGGCTGGCGGGCAGGAAGGGCGACGAGGAATCTCGCAGAGCAATGCAGGTATTAGAGAGCACGTGGCTACCTGGACCAGAGTCCCGGTATGCTGCCTGGCATGCTGGACAGGTCCTCCGACATGCACAGGAGTGTATGCCAACAACCCTGCGAGGATTCAACGCTATGGTTGTTTACTTTGCTAGTCTGACGCTGTGGGCGTATGGCCTGCTTTCGCAGAGAACAACGAACGGCGATCAAGTGATGGGACAAGAAGTCTTATCACTTAATGAACCAGAGACGAGGGAGACGACAATGTTCCTTGAGCTCGGTCAGGGCACCCCATCACTTTCGTCTCCAGAAGGGTTGCGTCTTCAGTTAGAGCCTGTGTCGAACTATGTGGCGGTTTTGTCGCTGGCAAGGCTCATTTTTCGACAAAACTACCCTATAGCAAGCGAGGCAATGCCTCCGCTTGTTGAAAGCTTGTGTCGACACCTTGGTGATCTCCAAGGTGGATTGGAGGGGTAACTGGTAACGAAAACGTTATAGACAGCGCCTTTTGTCAGAAAGGATATTATGTGCGCATCGCGGTATTTACAACAAAAGTGGTTTTTATTGTTTTCATATATAGCAAGTCAGCGAAGGAGTTAGGAGGAAAGCAAAAAGGGAACATAAAACGGCAAAGGTACGGGATTATTAGATGAAGAGATCTATGGTGACGGCAATTCATCGAGATAAAAGGGGCAGAAACGCAGTATAGGGTTGACTGAGTGCGTAATCGACAGCTATCATGTTTGAACATGGCTTTGGACGAGATAGGTACGAAAGGACGAAGAAAAGAGAGCGTCGATGGTAGGTAATTGTCCTCTATCCGGTATCCAACCATGACAGCACAAACAATTTAGTCAATGCTAGTAAGAATGAGATTGTTTGCCTAGCCCATCAGTCTAGGGACTTGCCAATGCGGTTCTTGTTCTCCTTACCAAAGTCAAAGTCAAACATGCCCATCATTGCTAAAGAGGTTGGTGTTGTTAGACTGAGTATCTACGTAGTGTATTTTCGCTTACTAGACACCCAGACGCAGTATAGCCTGATTAGCATTGATGCACTAGTCTATGCATGGCACAGGATCTAGAACAGCTCTGTACCTGGAATAGAAGGAGGAAAACGACGAAACTGGTACTCTTTTCGTCCATGTCATGCTCATTACGGCGATAAGGTTAAATCGCTGGCCACTCAGAGCTGGGTGAATCTGGGGTAATCCCTGAGCCGACTGATCTACCGTGCACCGAGGTTTCAGCTCCATTGGACGACATAGATGGAAAATAATTGTCCCGCCACTATCGCCTCACAGATACCGGCTGTTTCGGCCCTATGTGCCCTTTCTCATGATTGAAGTTGGAGATTCATCTGACAGCTCGGCTCGTGGGGGCGGGGTAGGTTCTAGAGTGAAGTTCGAAAGCTATGTCGGTCGGAGACATCGCCTAGTAATGGATATCAACCCTGGACCAAGAATGGGTGAGCCTTGGAGGAGGGAATAGCAGTTTTCTGCCAGCTTTGTAAGCATATCGTCCAAGCAGAATATCTGGTCAAGAACCACCAGAGAATTCCGTTTTTGCGGCATAAATAACGGAATGACTCGGGCTCAGGTGCGGAAACGAAACTCCATGATCCCCAGTACTTGCTCGTAAAAATAATGAAAGATGATTGGTTAGTAACCGTTAGAAATCAACCTCCAATAACGGCTCCATAGTCTACGGAGTCTGTGGGCGGGGATAACCTAGCTCCTGAGTCGCCCCCGCGTTTGGCCCGCATGAAACCGCCTCGCGCATTGTCTTCGTTAAATACTACTCAACTATCCAATTCGGGCAGTGCCTACCTCGACATTATCCTTACTGTGGTTCTCCAAGCTATCACAAGATCCTATATGAACTCGAGGCTTGTTTGTCGAACTCTCACCTTTTCTACCAGCCGTATCCCCCCAAACCCCGCACGAGTCTCACAACACCATATCAAAAGCATATCCAGACCCTTTACTCAGATCCCTACCGTCAAGATGGCCAACCGTGTGCACCGAATCACTATGTTCAAGCTGCCTAGCAAGGACGAGCAGGCCAAGCTTCTGGACCAGTACCATAAGCTCAATGCCTCTCAGCAAAAGGTGAGTTGCCTCCAGTGACATCTCTATTTGTACATACCTGCTCACTTGTCTGTTCAAGGACGGCAAGCCCTATATCCTCTCCATGGTTGTTGGTGCCGCCGATGAGGATGCTCGGTCTCAGGGATACACCTTTGTCTCCAAGACCGAGTTCGCTAGCATGGAGGACATGAAGTATTATGACGAGGGTTGCCAGGCTCACCAAGCGCTCAAGGACTTTGTCAAGGGCTCGCTTAACCCTCAGGGGGTTATGACCGTCTACTTCAAACCCCAGGCTGTCGGTGGTGCTGATCACAGTTCCTGAGCAGGGAACCACGAAATAAATCGAACAGCTAATTCACCTTCATACATCAATGCTTTGAGGAGTTCCGCAAACTGGTATATTTATGTCCCTAACAATATTCTCCCGTGAACTGAACTGTGATCGTTATGATGTGAAAAGCACAGAACAAAGCCATACCAGATCACCAAACTAACTGGCAATTTTATTCATATCGTAGACATCAAGGCGTTGCTTTTTATTACTCAAGAGAAAAATGCGAAGAGCTTTCGTTTTCTAGACTCTAGTCGCTCGTCGTGAACGGCCCATAATTAGTTCTCGATACTGGCGCCTCATTTAAATTTGCTTAGGTATTGAAGACTGTGAAGGAAGTGCTGCCTTTAGCTACATTGCGGGCACGAGCCAGTTCTTTCTCTCCTCATAACCAAGATTTCATTGAGGTTTCTGTAGAAAAAAAGCTCTGCATTATCGCATAAAGAGACTTGAGAAGCAGGTTCGCCGAAATAGAACACCTCATTACTTGTCACCCACACTTCACTCGCCATATATCTTACTACGAGAAGCCATTGTGCGTGTCAACTTAAGTATAACTTGTACCATAGGGCGATAGGATCCTATCAAGGGACACAGACCCTTGCAAGAACAACCAGTATCATTTTCTGACGAGTCAGCGAAAGGACTATATTTGATCACCTAAGAACGAGTGCTGCTGGTCAACAGTTCCCCAAAATGAGCTCACGTATTACAGGAAACCCAGACGCTCAAGACGAAAGATGCCGACAGTCCATCTGAGGAGTTTTGCACGAGTCCAACCCTAAAGAGATGTTTAATCCGATTCTAGGACTTTGCTATCAATACGTCCCTACGAAAGCAAGTGTCGATATGAAAAGAGGCCTGCAGGCGAGGGGTTGGGTGCGATTAACACCCTGAAGACCTTCAAGGTTGTCGAGAAACGATAAAATGGTAGCCAGTTGCCTAGAAAATTGTCTAGCAGGTTAGAAACGAACACAAGTACCGAAAAAAGAGAAGCAATAAGACACACATCGTGCATATTTTCTGACAGACCTTGACGTCCAAATACGACTATAGTCGTGCTCGTCACACGATATTCTTTAGAGAGAGAATCATCATGGGATCTTGTTGCGAGGAACATTCTCTGTGAGGACTTAGGACCGGGAGAAATGAGGTCACGATAGGTAAAACTCGAGACAGTAGCTTGAGAACTTTCCAACGCCCCATTTGTCTGGACTCTCGAAACATACACATACACCATCTGCGGTACCAAACCGTCTCAAAGACGGACGGCTCTTGCGTTATCACGAGGCCTCTCAAAGGAGCCCCGATTGCGGACTTTTGTGCATGACCGACTGGCCGAGGAGAAACACAAAGTTTGTAGTACAGTAGTAACTGCAGTCGGCGCCTCTACAACCAGTTGATCCAGCGTTGTGTTCTATGCAAGGTCGGGCACCAGAGTAGTACAAGTGAGCTATTTGCTTAGAATCATCACGAGTGACTGAGACTTGTCTTGGGATACCTTTGTCTCCAGGCACGGGAACCGCCCATTTCGTAGTCTTTTCAATGGCACACTATGCAACAGGGCTTTCTCGTCTCTTTTGCAGTCGAGCGGTTGAGCTTAAGATTAACCATCAGCTAACGAGCCGTTGAATTCTTTTATTGCTATTGTATTCAAAGAATATCACCATCTGAAAACCTATGCTAACAGAGCCCTGTACATATGCTACCGTGCCCCGCGATAATCAGAGTATTTCAACAGCTATATACGAGAAAACCCACAAACCTGTAAGCTAACGCCAAATATGCCACCCGAAACCAAACCCAACTTGTTCGCACCAGTTCGTACCCCCTATCTGTTTGGGATAGAATGCAGTGGTGTGCAATAAAGTAAAAGAATGACATGAATCAGCCTCAAACGGAGCGGCGTATACTAGATACATCCGTCATCTCTGTGGCGGATTCACTGCCTCTTCTGGAAGAAAACTGATCCTTAGGAAAAGCCGTCAACCTTTCCAGGGGTGCTGGGTTTCTTTCTAGCGAGAAAAGAGACAAAGCTACCATGACGGCACACACGAGCATCATGACCTTGATTTCTTCTGCAAATGCACCAGCATAAACATCTCTAACTAAGACTTGTAGATGTCCCGGTAGTTGTAGACTTGTTAGCGGTGATCGGTGGAGACTCGCGAGTTGAACGGATGTCAAATGGTCCCGAAGATATTCATTGACGTGGGAATTGAAAATGACAGTGCAAACCGCAAGGCCAATGCAACCGCCCAATACACGGGCCTGTGCCACAGCGCCTTGTGCAGAGGCGAGCTCACTCCGTTCAGCGGCGAGTATACTGGTCATGATAGTTGCGGCAGAAAAGGAGAGACCGACGCCAAGCCCAAAGATTGCTTGGAAGGCATACTGGGCTTTACTGTGGGAGTCTGGCCCAGTCAACATTGACATCAGACCAACTCCAAGGAGTTGTAGGCATGATGCCCCAAGAAGAGTTAGGGACGTGTTGTTTCTCCGGCTCGAAATGGCACCACCAAGAAACGAGCCAACGGCACAAGCACCAAGCATAGGCAGGATATGCAGCCCTGCCGTTAGGACTTCTTCACGGCTGACAATTTGAAATCTTTCCGGAATGACGATGGAAAGTGAGATGTAAGGAAACCCGGTGAATAAAGTAACGCTAATTGGTGTCAGTTGGGACCACGGGCGTACCTTTGTTTTCCAACTTACAGTAATCCGGCAGAGTATACTCTTCGAAGCATCAATCGGATCGGGAAAATTGGCTCGATGCTACGCAATGGCCTTGTCTCCAAGTGCACCTCCCACCACACGAGCACGAGCCAGCTTACACCTGAAATGACCAAAGCAGAGATGATCTCTGGGCTTCCCCAAACGAACGTCTCTGAGCCAGCTTGTTGGACAGCGAACACCAGAAAGCCTGAACTGGTAAGAAGGGTTGCGCTTCCGAGGAAATCGATGCTGGTGAAAGCCTTCCATGAGAAGAAGTGTGACACTTCTTCGTGCGGCCAGAGATTCGTAATTGTGAGGATCGCAACCAAGCCGAAAGGGATGCTGACGTCGTCAGTATTTCTCCAAGTATGCGCCAGTCAGTATACTTGCTTCATGTTGAACAACCACCTCCAGTCTGAAAGCTGAGAAACTGCACCGCCGACGATAGGACCCAGTACAAAGGCGACGGCGAGGGTAACACCGATCAAAGCCCCTATCAGACTGGGACTGTGAGAAGGCCCAACCTCTACCAGGCCGATCTGTGTTAAGCTGTACAGACCAGATGCCCCCATTCCTTGGAAAGCGCGGCATACGATCCTAAAAGGGGTCAGTTTGAGAACAGAGTACAGAGTAGGCGGCATACAAAGCTGTCATACTAGTTGCCGATCCACAGCCCTGCGAGAAGCCAACGAAAATGACCCATGATACCACGAGTATGTTGCGCCGTCCATAGATGTCACTCAATTTGGACACACAGACAGCGAATCCTGTTGCATCCTGTCAATGGATGTTCTCTTGGTTCACGATCTTGCAAGGGACTCACCCATGTATGTGAGGAGGTACGCTAGAACTATCCAAGGCGCGTTTGTGAAGTCGTCAAGGTCGTGCGAGATGGTGACGAGCGAAGTCGAGACGATGGAAGTGTCGAGGCTGGAAAAGAGCAGCCCAGCCAACAACCTGAATATGTCAATTAGCAAGTTCCATATGCCAACGCAACAACTCCCTTACGAGATGACAAGAACTACTCGTCGAGGCCCAGTGATTGAATGTTTGCGCAATCCTATAACCTCCGTTGGCATTGGAGCATTCTCTTCCAAGTCATTCTCCGTCGCTGCTATTTGGCCCAGGGATGGGTTTGGATAGGAGAGAGACATTCGATATTCGTTGGCCATCTTTGCTATCGGTCTTTTCCCACGCTCCAAGAGTCTCGATGCAATTTCTTGTAAGCGCTTGAGAGCTTGGAGGTAGATTGTAATCCGATGTCGAAGTTGAAGAGTCAAGATTGGCAGTGAAGATAAGAGATAGTGCAGCTAAAGGCCTGGAGAGTCTCCTCGAGCGAAGGCGCGGCCTACAGTCTTGACAAAGCAGGAGCCCTTCTATTTTGGCACCTAGGTAGGTAAGTTCCCTGTTAGAAAGACTCTCGTGACTTAGTAGATATGAGATAATCTGTTGGCAAGGTTGACACTAATTCAAAGATCTTCAGCTGTATCCGATTGGAAAAGTTTGGAGCTTTTCATATCGAGTCGATCTGCAGAGAATCTGGAGGCGAAGAGACAACACACCTGACTTGGAACATAATACTCTCGAAACATTCATACCACTTGGTAACTATCTTGCCGGAAAAGGCGAAGGACCGAATTAATATTTGAGACATGGTTCTCAAACGTTACACGACTACAAGCGAAGAGACCACAAGAGGCCACTCAACACCGTCGCCAACCTCAAACACCTGCACCGAAGAAAATAACCCAAAAGATTTTGGAACTGCGGAGGACATGAGATCTTTTCTGACAGTCACACGGTTCTAGGAGTAGTGGCTTTGACGGGTGCTGTGATACCCAGGGTATTGCTCTCATGTTAAACATGGTTGTCTATGACCCACTGATTGGTGTCACTGGTAAGAAGCTTTGAGGGTAAGAGTCTGATATGAACGAAAGGCGCAAGGTGAAGAAGTTCAAAGATGCCTTTGTGTGAGTCCTGTCTGCGTGACATGGTACATTAGGTGAGTTGATACGAAGCAAACCGGAGGCCATTGTCAACAGCTATGTTTGTTCTATCCATGACGGGAAATCCTCTAGCCACCGCTTGGTAGTCCAAACGAAGAAACCTCGGTAAAACTGTAGGATCCCGCCTGTGTTGTGGTTACACATGGCACGGCTTTCTGCTCGTGGCTGGGCTAGAGTTTTGGCTACTTAGACGAAGAGTTGTCGGTTCTCAACTCGCCCGCGTTATCTGGAATACACGCTACAAGAATTAAAAGCTTAGCCTTATATAAATAGAATATGGAGAAAAAATGCTGTTCATGATAAATCTACCGCTCGTATGCAATGTGTTAGTTGTGTTCATGAATTTAGTTGTTCAGTCCCAGCTGAGCCCCTCTCACTTGCACAAGATCCTCAGGCAAGATGTTTCTTGCGAACAAATCTGGGTCTCAGAAAAGAACCTGAGGTTGAGAGAAACATCGGCAATGGTTGGGTATGCCAAATCGTCTTGACTGATGGGTAGCTGCGTCGTACGGTTGAGTCTTTAGGTAGCTGGTCAGCCAAGCGACGCTCGCCTGGCGTTACCTGTGTAACTTTGTTCCACACTCTTGCCAGATAATCGGATGATCCAGGAACACGATGGCTTGATGGCGAGAAATATGTCCAAGACACTGTGTTCGGCTACTGGTTCTGGGACGGATAACCCGTCTTGAAATTGACGAGCCGTTCTACGTGATGATACTGAGGTATGGTAGTCTCCCGCAACCTAAACTCTACTCGGAAATTGCGACAAAATCTATGAGTATAGCCTATCATCTTGTTATTTCCGCTATGGGGACGCTCCCATCTGACGTAGTGCCGGTCCCTGCTTCGGGAGGCTACCAACGGTTATTCCCTAGTCGGTCTTCCGTGCATGGCATAGCATGCCTCATGTAGCCGTTGCGGAACAGTAAGCTTTCCGTATGTAATAATGGCACACCCAATCGATTTTAGTTTCTCTGTTGATTGATCTTGCCAGTCTGTTCTCGGCCTTTCGCGCATATGTCATCTTGCATCAGCTTAATCCATCCGAAGTGGTTCAGAGCCATGCTGTCAGATATGCAGCTGCACTTCTTGCGAACTACCTTCATGAGAGAACATTTTCTCATCGCTGAAGCCCAGATGATGAAGAAATGACTATTCGAGCTATGTTTCCAGCGGACCCTCCTCCTGGAACGATGGACCACAGCGTGGCCTACTAACATCCTCCCGTACTATTACTTAGTCGTCAAAAAGCTAGTAAGTATTAATCCCCGCTCCCATAATCATCTTATGGCAGCCTGTATGCCAATATCATCGTAAAATCTGGCCTTCTTTACGACTTATAGGCATTTCTCCTGTTTTCATGTCTGAGCATCGAAGCCCAATGAACATTAAGCTGGGTCTAATGTTCCAAGATTTGAGGTGTCCCACTGCACTCTTATAGACAAAGGTAATGTATGATTTGCTTCTTTGTCTTGGGCGTCTATTCGGAGCAATTCTTGACTATGCATCTGATCCGTTCCTTTTCCCGCATTCTGCTCTAGATATGCCATGTTAAGCATCGGAACAAAGCTTGATAGGCAAGGCGGCACGTCAAATAAGTAGAACTTTATGGAGAGTTGCATGAAGTTCATCTGAAAGGGCGGTAAAGATTCTAGACCGGTTGAAAGAAGTACGTTGTCTTCTAGACTTGACGGGATATTGCAGCAAGCCTCCATCCTGAGCAAGGTGCCGTCGACAAGGAACCTGACAATCAGCTTTCCCACTATCATAGAATCATACACAAATAACATCAAGAGGGTGAGCTTTGATCTAAACCTTCCTGTAGTTCTTGGCATAAAAAAAGATGCCTTCAGATGGTTCACACCGACTATAACACGGGCGGCGGCCCTCAGAAGGCATGGGGCGTAAAGCATCAATGACGGCATCGGCCCTATTTACTTCTTGAAACATAGTTCAACAAGGCGATGATATAGGCCCGGTTGCTATTGTTTGATCCATGGAAAGAGTCGAATATGAATTCCCGCTCCCTTTCTTTCATTCTGGCCACAAACACAAGGATAGATAATATCTAGTTATCATCACTAGAAAAATCCTCCGAACCTGAGCATTTCCAGCTCTTCTTTCTCTCTCATTGCTTAATTGTATTCCGGGTGAAATTCCGACAAGACCTCAGTATCTGTCTGCCAGTGCTAAGTACCTACCTCGACTTCCCGCACCAAATCTAAACTCTTTACCGATTCTTGGCATCCATTGCGTACACTGGCAAGATATCTATTCCGCTGACACTGGCAGACCGGCAGTCAGTGATTCACTGGGTATGGTATCCAGTTATTCTCATAGTCTTGAAATCTTGGAATCGACCTGCTGGAATTGTCTTTCCTTCCTTTCCTCTTCTTCACAAGAGACATTTTTGCTACCAACAAAACCCTTACCGCTGCGTCCTATCTTGATGCATCCTGGATGTTTTGAAAGAAAGAGAGGACAAAGTAAGATTCTGCTACCGACTTGTTTTACATTGTTTTTTCTTTTTTTCTTGGAGGTGTGCTTTGGGCGTCATGGAGGACGACATTGCCATCGTAGGCATTGGTCTGCGATTCCCTGGCGATGCCTCTTCCCCTGAAGAACTTTGGAAAGTTTTGGAGCGTGGAGAGTCACAGTGGTCTGAATTCCCCAAGGACCGTCTCAACATCGATGGGTACTATCATCCTAGTGGTGATCGACAGGGCAGTGTAAGTTAAAGACAACATACTTGTGGTCGGTATAACATGGCTGAATGATATACCCAACTTGAACAGATTTCTTTCCGAGGAGCCCATTTCATCAAGGGCAATTTTGCTTCTTTTGATGCTTCCGTAAGTTTCGGTCCTGTGGCTCGTAGTTGCTATAGTTACTCGGTTAACATTACTCTTTCCTCTAGTTCTTCTCAATTTCCGCCGAAGATGCCAAAGCTATCGACCCCCAACAACGAATTCTCCTTGAGGCTTCATATGAGGCACTTGAAAATGGTCTGTCTACCAAGTGCTTATCTATACTGGTCGAAACTGACGATGGAGCTTTAGCGGGAATCCGCAAAGAAGATATCGACGGCAGCGATGCGGCTGTGTACGTCGGTTCTTTTGTCAAAGGTAAGTATTTTCGATATTTGCCGGAACTCCTTGCTAATCCTGCTAGACTACGAGCAAGTCTGTCTCCGAGATCCTGATTGGCAGCCTCAGTACGCTGCCACTGGAAACGGCATTGCCATAATGGCAAATCGAATCTCGCACTTCTTCAACCTTCATGGCCCCAGCATGACTATTGACACAGGCTGCAGTGGCAGTCTTGTGTCCGTTCACCTTGCCTCACAGAGCCTCCGGGCAAAAGAGACATCACTTGTAGGTGCAATATCCACCATTTCTATTCGTGCAATTCTGACAAGTTTGTAGGCGATTGCCGCTGGGGCTGGTATGATTCTTACGCCAAATACCATGATGCCTATGACAGCTCTGAATTTCCTAAGCCCTGATGGTAAATGCTTCACTTTCGACTCTCGAGCCAATGGTTATGGTAGAGGCGAGGGTATCGGTGTTGTTGTCATGAAACGTTTATCGGATGCTATTCGTGATAACGATACAATTCGTGCAGTTATTCGAGCAACAAAGGTCAACCAGGACGGTCATACGACAGGTAGGGCGGTCAACCTTTGCGTCATAGCAGCAATACTAATAGTCATAGGCATTACCCTTCCGAGCAAGGAGGCCCAAGTCGCCAACATCAAATCTGTTTACGAGTCCGCCGGCCTTGACTTCAGTCAAACAGGCTATGTTGAGTGCCACGGCACAGGAACTAAAGCCGGAGATTGGCGCGAACTAAAAGCCATTTCCGAGTCACTTTGCACTGTTCGCGACATCGATAATCCCATGGTCGTCGGCTCGATCAAGCCCAACATTGGCCATCTCGAAGGCGCCGCTGGTGTAGCAGGCCTCATCAAGGGCGTTCTGGCTCTGGAACATGCCAAAATCCCGCCGAATATCAACTTCGAGAAGCCCAACCCTGACATTGACTTCAAAGAGTGGAAGGTCAAGGTTTGTAGAAGCATCTTACTGCTTTCAACTATCGCTGACAGTCGTAGGTACCTACCGAACTGCTCGACTGGCCTGTCTCTGGCTTACGCCGTGTCAGTGTCAACTGCTTCGGTTTCGGAGGCACAAACGCCCATGTTATCATGGACGAGGCCCCTCTTTATCTGTCAGCGCGTGGACTTAGAGGGAACCACAACTCTTTCGAGGCGATCACCTCTTCACGCAGAGCATCCGATACCAAGGCAGTGTTCGAGCCTCAGCTTTTTGTCTTCTCGTCCCACAACAAACTGGGCGTGCGGCGTATTATGGAATCACACATCCCTTACTTGGAGTCACAGGGGGAAGAAGACACAGCAATTTTGCACAACTATGCCTACACACTTGGCTGTCGCCGATCCAACCTCGAATGGAAGCATGCTGTGGTCGCGAAGTCTCGAGAGGAACTGATCGCCAAACTTCAGAACATTGACGAGTCTTTATTCAAAAGAACATCAAAGAACAAGAAGCCCAATATATGCTTTGTCTTTTGTGGCCAGGGTGCTCAATTTGCGCAAATGGGCAAAGATCTTCTCCCTTTTGAGGCGTTCCGCGATGCGTTGGAAGCTGGTTCTCGATACATGAAGAACAAACTCGCCAGTGACTTCGATCTATTCGAGGAAATTCTCAAAGACGAGGCCGAGACTCGAATTTCTGACTCCAGAATCTCGCAACCCGCGACTACAGCTATTCAGATGGCTCTCGTGGACCTCTTGGATTCGTTTCATATCACTCCTAATTATGTCATTGGGCACTCCTCTGGGGAAATCGCAGCAGCCTACGCATCGGGTGCTCTCACCAAGGAAGAAGCTTGGGAGGCTGCTTACTATCGCGGACTCGTTGTTTCATCCCTTACCATTGAACATACTCGCACACAGGGCTCCATGATGGTGGTTGGCATTTCCCTTCTTGATCTTGACGAAAGTTATGATGAAGAGAAGTACCCTTGCGAGCTTGCTTGTGTGAATGGTCCTCGGTCCTTGACATTATCTGGCAGGAAGGAAAATATCGAGGGTGCCTTCAAGGAACTTTCTGCGAAAGGTATCTTCTGTCGCATTCTTCCCGTCAAGGTTGCCTATCATTCCTCGGACATGCTCAAGATTGAGAAAGAGTACAAGTCTGCTCTGGGATTGATCAATCCACGTCAGCACCGGCAATCAGTTACAATGTTCTCTTCCGTCACTGGAGTGAAAATTGGTGGGCATAAGCTTGACAACAACTACTGGACTTTGAACCTAGTGTCTCCTGTTGTGTTCATGTCAGCTATAAGCACTATGCTGCAGCTTCCGTCTGGCGAGTCCCCAGATATCATTGTTGAGCTAAGTCCCAGTTCAACTCTGCGCTCGCCAGTTCTCGATATAATAACATACTTTGGCTTTCCAAATCCGCCCAGATATAGCGCTATTCTTGACCGGAAGACCCATGGCGCAATGTCGCTCCTAGGAACTATGGCCGAGCTCTGGGCCTGTGGGTGCAAATTCAACATGGAAAAGGTTGTCACTCGAGGTTCTTATCAGATACCCCTTAAGCCTCTAGCTGATCTTCCACCTTATCCGTGGGATCACACTAGATCTTATTGGCACGAGTCTCATCTTGGTGAGGCAACACGATTCAGAGAATTTCCTCGTCAAGATCTGATCGGTGCCCCCACAGCTGATGCTATCTCCTTCGAACCTCGTTGGCGGGGTTTTCTCCGCATTGCTGAGAACCCCTGGATTCAGGATCATCAGATACAAAAGACGACCATCTACCCTGCTGCTGGCATGATCTCCATGGCCCTCCAAGGCGCCTTCCAGGCCACCAAGGATCAAGAGAATATCCTTGGATATGAAATCATCAACATGCGCATCGAAAGAGCTATGATTGTCCCAACCACAGCACATGGACTAGAAATGGCCATGAACTTCAAGAGTGTATCTTGCACGTCTGCTCATAGTTTGCAAGATACTGCTTTTGAGTTCTGCATCTATTCGAAGCAATTAAACTGTTCTTGGGAACAGAACGCTACTGGCCGTATCGAGGTGCGATATAAGCGTGGGAATTGGAAAATTGCTTTTCAGAAGCATCACGAAGAGTACGAGTTGCTCAAAGAGTCGTGTCTAGAATCAGTTGTACCTCGACAATTCTATGAGCTTCTTGACATTGTGGGTATGAATTATGGTTCTCTTTTCCAGAACATCATCCATATACGCAAGAGCAAGGGCGTGTGCGTCACAAAGATACGCATTCCTGACACGCGGTCCAAGATGCCTGCAAAGTTCGAGTATGATCATCTCATTCATCCTGCAACTCTAGATTCCATGTTTCAAACACCCTTCGCTATCGAGAGCGAATCTATGGTCCCATCTTTCATTGAGAGCATTTTCGTCTCGGCCAAGATCTCCAGTGACATCAACAAGGAATTTGATGGTTACTCTACCGCCACTCGAGTTGGCGTTCGCGACGCAAGCGCAAACATCGTCATGGCCCAATCTGGCTGGGAACAGCCATCAGTTATAGTCCGTGGTCTTCGTTTCACCGGCATCTCTGGATCATCCCGAGAAGGGGATGGGTTTCTTCCAAATAACCGCACTCTATGCACTCAGGTCTCATGGATGGAAGACATCACTTGCTCAAAGACAGAAAATGTCGAGGGTTTTGTCAAAATGCTCGCACATAAGTTGCCAGGACTTTCTATTCTCCAAGTTGGCGGTACATCTGGCATCACACAAAAGATTGTCAGTGCTTTGGCCAACCCTGAAGGCCAAAGACCTTGGCTTTCTCGTTACACTCTGGCTGAGGCTAAGTATGACGACAAAACCTCTGATATTGTGTCCGTTTTTGCAGGAACTGCCGTCGAGCCTTTCATCGAGAAAAGACCTATTGACGATTCAGAGCCTCTCCCTGACTATGACCTGATTCTTGTTTGTTCTCGAAGTGAAATCGACATTGCCAGGCTCAGTTCTCACTTGAACCGTCCCGGCTATATCATGGAAAACTGTCCGGATGGAAACCCCGAGCTCAATGAGATCATTTCACATGAATACAACAAAGTCAATGGCGAGAAAGTGGAGATCAAATTTAGGGTGAATCGCAAGAACGCAGCTGAAGATTGGCTATCTGTCCCTGACGTTGTTATCCTTCTGCCCGACAATCCTCCTTCAGAGGCGCAATGGCTTGCTGGACAGCTCATCACGGAGCGCCAAGCGAGCGTGAAAATGCGTACTATGCAATTCAATCAAGTCTTAAGCAATCCTTCAAGACTTAAGAACAAGATCATCATCTCGCTTCTCGATTTTTCAGCAGGATCCGATGCGGGTGCGTCCATCTACAACTGGGCCGAGGCAGAGTTCAAAGCTTTCCATAGTGTTCATCAAGTAGTGAAGGGAATTCTCTGGATTTCCCGCAGTGCCCACATGAACCCGATGAATCCCAAAGGAGCTCCCGTCATCGCTCTTGCGCGCACACTAATGTCAGAAGAGCCCCTGAAGACATTTGTGACATTTGACTTAAGTGTGGATACACCTCTGAACTCCTCATCAGTTGTCCAGAATGTCAACAAGATCTTTCTTCAAGCATTCGTAGCGGATCAAGGCTCGATTCCGCGTGAACTAGAGTATGCCGAGAGAAACGGCGTGATTTTCGTCCCTCGGCTCGTTCCTATTGGGCCGCTGAATGATGTTGTTGAAAATGGCATTTCTAGCGAGATCACCAAGGTATCATTCCATGGCTACCCACGTCATCTGAAGCTTCATGTCTCAAAGCCCGGCCTCACAGATGATAGCCTGGTATTTACTGCTGGAACAAGATATGCTCCTCAACCTGGGGAAGTTGAGGTCATATTCGAAAGCGCACCTCTCGATTTCATCGACTTGGAGACCGCCATGGGTAAAACCTTGGATTCTGAAGTCGGATCTGAAATATTTGGCCGCATCGGTCGAATTGGCCGCAACGTTTGTGGATTCATGACGGGTGATCTTGTGAGCGGTCTTGTGACTAGCGGCTCTGTTCAAAGCAATGTGAACATAGACAGTCGCTTCGTGTCAAAGTGGACATCTCGTCTTCCCTTCAGTCATTTCGTTAGAGCCTTTCATTGTTTTGATAAGGTTGGAAGACTTGGTCGAGGAAAGTCAGTCCTTATCCATGCTGGAGCCAGCGGCGCCGGGATGGCTGCTATTAAGGTAGCCTTTGCACTCTCTGCCGAGGTGTTTGCGACCGTTATGGGACCAAATCCAGAAAAACAACGAGCGTTTCTGGAAGAGTCTGGCGTAAAAAAGACAAACATCGTCAACGCCGACTCGGATCTCTTTACGACAGTTGTCCGTAATCGTTCGGGACACGGGGTTGATCTCGTCTACAACGCTACACAGAAACACATCGAAGACAATTTCAAGTGCGCTCGTCGAGGTACGTTCAGCTTCTCTCCTATAACTGCATATTCACTGACTTCTTACAGGGGGTATTGTCGTGCAGTTTTCCTGCAGACTGCCAAGTCCTCCGCCGGTACACGTTCTATCTTCTGATGTTTCGCTCGTCAACTTTGACTTGCAAAATATGTTGAAGTATGATGCAGACTATGTTGGGGAGCTGGTCAAAGAGCTCAGTAGACGGGTTGAGAGTAGCTCTGATGGTTTGGGGAATGACCTACCACTTCCTGCGCCGGTCATCAACATCGATATCAACACAATCAAGAAAGCATTCGAACTCATCGAGAAGGATCCCTTTTTTGGGCTCGTTTCTATCACCGGAGGCCCTGATGCCACGCCTCAGGTTGATATGGCTATCAAGAAGACTATCAAGCCGTTGCATCAAGCCTTGTCGGATACTGATACCTACCTACTTGCAGGCGGTTTGGGCGGCCTCGGTCGTAGTATCTGCGAATTATTGGTTAAAAATGGTGCTCGGCACATTGCCTTTCTGTCACGGACCGGTACCTCTTCTGAAGCGTCTCGGCGGTTTTTTAAAGACCTCTGCGATAAAGGTATTGACGCTCGGGTATACAAGGCTGATCTCTGCGATGCCGAAGATCTCACGAAGGTAATCAAGGAAGAGATGTGTCAAGAAATGCCGCCTGTCAAAGGAGTCTTTCAGTGTGCCGCGACTATCAAAGATTCGATTTTCTCAAACATGACATACTCTGACTGGACCGAGGCAATTAGACCAAAAACAATTGGTTCGCATAACCTAGTTCGAGCGGTTTCGGCGATCTCAGAAGACCCTTTCTTCATCTTTCTTGCCAGCTCTGCGGGAGTTATTGGTAATCGTGGCCAAGCCAACTACGCTGCGGGTAATTGTTTTGAAAATGCCCTCGCCCTCAACCTCCGCCTCGAAGGAAAACATGCCGTTTCCATCGATCTCGGGCCTGTTCTCGGTGCAGGAATGCTTGCGGATGATGAGGAGATTCTTGACATTCTTCGAGCCAGTGGGTTCTATGGTATCCGTCACGAAGATTTCCTGACTATGATCACACACGCGATCACTGCTGAAATCTTCCCTGGAATTCCCATGCCTGGTCGTGTTATCATGGGCATTGGCTCTGGTGGTCTTATTAGACAGAATCAACCAGCTGATCCATACTGGTCTCGGACTGCTCTCTATAGCTACCTCAACCTGGTAGACACCCCAAACCCCGACCTGAAAGTGGTTGATGCTTCAACCGACTTTGATTTGAAGTCCCTTCTTTCATGCTGCTCTAGCACAGATGCAGCTGCAGAAATAGTCACCACTGGTCTTTCTCTCATGCTTGCCAAGGCCATGAACATGCTTCCTGAGGAAATTGACACTGGGAAGCCTCCCAATGTCTACGGTGTTGACTCCCTGGTTGCCGTTGGTGTCCGAAACTGGGTTGTCACTAACTGCGGTGTCGAGGTCTCGGTTTTTGAAGTTTTGAGTGACAGAACAGTGGCCGAGCTGGCCGGGGAAATCGCTAGACGAGGAGGTTTTGGAGACGAGGATAAATGAGCAATGTTGTAAGATTGGTAACAGAGGCAGCGGGGATTTTGTGTTTATATACGCTGGGGTCAAGAAGGCTCTAGATTTCCTTTTCATGATTTGAGAATGGGAAAGCACAGACAGGGAACTCGTTTTTGAAGCCTTAGATATGAAATGCAGGGACTCCTTTGCAGTTTGTATTATAGTTGCATAATATACAAAGCTCTAGAAATCTCTGTTTGGTCCGTTGTGGCTTATGCTGTTATTGTAAAGGGCTACAAGGTTGGTTGGAAGACAACTTCGGGTGGCTCTGAGATACATTTAGGCACACTGATTTGACTTTACCAATATCAGACCTTTCAATTGGTTCTTTCCAGCATGCTGAGAGAAGCTTGGAACGCAGTCCTTTTACTACGTGTTGAGGCAAGTGCAACCAACCTCAAGCCCCTGACCTGAGAAGCCATTGACTCAACACCATCTCAAACAGATCACTCCAAGCAAAACCGAAATGGCAAAATGATCCAAAGGGACATTCAGATAGAGATAGAGACAAAAAAGGAGCTCTAGAAGCAAAAGAACAAACAATGCGTAATCTGGGAATCGAACCCAGGGCTCCCCGACGCTGCTCGAATGGCAACGGAGAATTTTACCACTAAACCAATTACGCTTTGTTGAATGCGAGACTGATTAATTGGTTACATGGAAGCCATTCCAGAAACCAATGCTTTGCGAATTCTCAAGTCTACCATTCAGTACCAAACATTCGGGAATCCAGACAGTCTCACTTTACATTCCTTGACTTATATCATTCCTGTGCACTATTGTCTTTACTGCCGTCTCCTTTGTTGATAATCGTTGCTTCTAAATCACATCGTTCCCATTCAAGGCTGCCAAACTGCCTCGATAATGCTCATCCTACATCCCTCAGGCCTTCTTACACCCTTTAAAAGGCATATCAGTATACACGAGTCAGAGGCGAAGAGGTTCGGTGACTTACTTTAAATACAAAGCGCTCATCGGCAGCCCTAAAGAGTTCCTCAAACTCCTTTTCTGTCCGCTCCTGTGCATTCAACAAGGTCAACATCAACAGGTCCATACTCCGCATGACTTTTTCATCCCAGTGGTTCTCAACCCCCGGCTCACGGAGACAGTGATCGTTGATGATGACACGCGCTCCCGGTTTGAGAGCTGGGACTAAGTTTTTGAGGATCTTGACGGCATATGGAGTTGAATAGTTATGAAGTATCCAGCGGAAGTAGTACACTTGGATGTGTCAGTAAGGGGGGAAACTCAAGGGGTAAACTCTGTCAATCTCACCATCAGCATCCTTGACTGGCTGCTCAGTAAAGAAATCATGGACCTGAAGAGATATGCGTTGAGCTACCTCTTCATTTGCGCATATCGGCTCTGGGGCGCTGCTGATTGTCTTTGCCAAATCTTGTACCACGAATTTCATTTTGTCCCATCTCTTTGCAAGATCGACGCACACGAAGCCATGGCTACCACCTACATCCACCAATGTGCCTGCGTTGTTGTTGATTTCGGAAAAGTCGTAGTTCTCGACAAGGTAGCGAACCTCATAGCCCTCGCCGCCTGTCAGGCTTGCCATAGCCTCTGCAAATCGCTTCCCTCTGGGAGGGTCCTTACCGAATGTTGCAAACATTGGCTCTTTATCCACCGTCCCCCATGCATAGTTGAAGCCGGTCCGTGTGAGTGAGGTTGCTTCTGAGTCGGCACGAAGAGCTTCCAAGGTATGGGCCCCGGCTGGAAGGAAATCCTCTCCATTCAAACCTACCCAGGCTTGGAGGCTGGCGTCCTGAGCAAGCATCCTTGACGCCGCAGTGTGTGCTATGAGCCCTGGTGTCGGCTCTTGGAAGATCTTATTTGTCATAGCATGACGAAGAGCGCGAGCCAGATTTATGCGGTCCAGTCCAGTCTTGCTTTGGAGTTCCGCCAACGCGATAGATCCCTTCAGAGGCACGAGATTGGCTATGTAAGATTAGATATGTAGACAAAATCAGATTTGGTGGTCTCACGAATTCCATAGCTGGTCAATATTTGGAGGCTCAAGGTGTCAAGATACTTGTTGTGTTAGTACTAAGGCCAATGCATAGGCTGCAAGCTTACACTCCATATGCCCCATCTGACAGTTTCTCTGGGTCCCCGAATAAGAAGTTCCAGCTGTTTGGTTGCCGAGGAGATCTCAATGCGACTTCTCTGTATGTCATCCGGCAACTTGGGAAGATCTCCAGGGGCATTGGCATCGAAGCCCAAGTCCGGAAACCCATTGGCCTTGAGATACCCATCGAGCTTTTCTGTCTCTTCAGTAATCTTCCTCGCTAGCTGCACCATGAGAGATGTGTCCAGGCTTTGCGGATTCTGCGAATGTGACGAAATGTGTGATTCAGCCATGTTGAACAAGTGAAATCGTCGTGTTCCCTGGCCCTTGTTGCAAAGCGACGGGGGGATGCGCGGTTTTATACATCATTGTTGTCCATCATCGTCCCAAATTGACTCTAGACCTTAGACTACCATCATGACCAATGCGGGTACAAACAAGGTAGCGAGGATACCTTACATGAGCTGTTCTGCTCAAGACATAGGCGGCATGAACAAGTCTACCCACCCGCACCACCATCATTCCTCAAAACGCCAGTGGAACATGTGGCGAGAGTACGTCAAGCCTGAATTCCGCGCTGATTCCAAAGTCGTCATGATTGGTGTGTGTCCTGCAAGCTATGGTCTTAATCCCTGAAGGTTGAGTCGAGACATGACCTGAAAGCTCTACAGTACATTAACTGCTGGGGTGGGTACCTTAGTTACGATAACACAGCCTTGGTTAGATTAAAAATATGTTCCTAGTTTCTCCACAAGCTAGCACGGAAGCTAACAAGTATTGGTACCGGTGACACGAAGCTCGGCTGCAGAAGTAAATCTACTACGGGTCGTCATCCTCCGTCAAAAACACCAAGCGTCTTTCGCGGAGCTTTTTGGTCGTGCAGTTTTGTTCGCTAAGAATCGCACGTCTGGAACGGAAATGCCCACTCCTATGCATCGTGGGGAAATCCGCCTGTCCTAAGTAGAAATTTCGTGCGGCAACATGGAGCAGCTGGGGACCCATGACTGGCATGGTTCATGTAGAACCCTGGACGAAAACCAAGAAATCACGTGCATTCTCTAGTTGTCAGGTTGTTCACTGAACTTCTGTGTCCAGAGTACAAGTAGGTATCTGTCCAACAAGCTGCACTTGCTGTGAGTGATCAGTTTTTTCGGCCCCAGTCGTCGTGTAGATTGATGTGCCCTTATCAAGGCAAAGGTTGATTAATCAGATATCAAGGCCAAATATCCAGTGCTAGCTCTCTTTTCTCAGTGAGGCTTGGCCATAGACAGCCTAGACAGCCGTGACCATGACCGGTTCTATCGGGTAGATTATAGCGTCCGCCTCCATTCCATCTTGCATCTTTAGCGGCCACGCCATGCTATGTGGCCCACGGCAGCATCATGATAGGGCTGTCGGCTTGATGCGTCCTTGTGAATTCTTTGAACGCGAAGCCTTTGTGTACTCTGATTCTGTTCGACAATTTAGTATGGCTTTTGCCCATAGACAATGTGCATAGGCATATACAAAAGGGACGTATGATCGCTATACGCCCTCCGGACCTCAACAAGAAACACCTCAATCTGCTCGCGGCTCCAGCCCATGCCCCTTGACATAGGACCCAATGCGATTGCTTGTAAACCATCCGTCAGTATGGTGCGCCAGTACAGTCCGACCGTCTTAAGCACTTGATTCTTGGGCCAAGTCCCAAGAGGCACATGGAATACCCGTTCCGTGACATTCACGAAGCCAGCTGCCTGCATTTTTGTAGCCAGTTTACCTCCTGCTGCCGCAGGAAAGTCTACTCCAAGCTGTGCTAATCCTTCATTGATATATGTCCAATACTGTGCGACTGGGTGCTCGTGTGGCGGGACAGCGTCTCCTGTTCTTGCATGGTGGGGGTAATGATGAATTTCTTGGAGTTCCATCCAGCCCCCAGGCTTAATATGCCTCAGATCGTGTAAGTACAATGCGAGGATCTGGCTCTGACAGAGTTGATACTTACTGGAGAGCATTACTAAACAGTTGAGGCCAGTCTTTGATCGCTTGAACCGTGTGCCGAGAGTGTACATAGTCAAAATGATTCTGAGCATGAAGCCAAGGAGACTCAACATCATCAACCATGAAGTGAACATTAGGCGGCAGCCATGTCGGTTGAATGGGCGATAAATCGATGCCTAGAACATGAGCACTGGGGTATTGTTCTCCCACTATTGTACTATTAATTGCTGAAACGAAAATGAAAAGAGAATTGACCTTACTTTCGATTGCCCAGATTCCTGTGCCAGTTCCAATATCAAGTATGTTTTGAGGGCTTTCATCTATTGGCGCAAAATGTAATTTCTGGCCCGAGAGAAGTCTCACCATTGCATGTTTCATGTCCTCCCTCTCTTGTTCTATGTCATCGTTGGGGAAATTGTAGGCACCGGCCCGGAAGCTATGGTAGCGACGGCCATTCTCAAACATGTAGTCCCGAACAGACGACCCGATGGATGTACTTGCAGTGCTCATATTGTCGCTCCCATATCCAGCATCAGATCCAGCATCGCCTATGGAACTGTATTCGTCACTATCGGCAACAATGTTGTCTTCGGCCTGAGCAAAAGCTTGTCGAGACATGGCTTCCTGCTCCGTAACTGATAGGCCCGGAAACATAGAGACGCCGTTGGGGTGAGTAAGAGGAGACGTGATGGGTCGATGCGGGCTCTCTGTATCTGAACCTGGGGAGCCTGGTGTACGACTAACTCCATACACGTCTTTGAAGATGTCGAAGGGTTTTGCTGGTTGCGATGAGAGCTCAGTGCTGCCGCTATGAATCCTCTGTTCGGCAATACCGGCTCCAGATGGAACTGATATACTTACTTTGGCATTCGCTTGAATGCTGGCCTGTGGTTGTTCGGCATCAATTGACTTGCCATCGTGTTTCGTAGTGTCTCCTCGGGTAGAAGGCGGGAATGCCTGTGTCTGGCTGTGCGGTTCTGGGTCCATCTTATTCCAGAACGAATGTGCGCCGGGAGGAAGACGGATATAACCAAAGAGCAATAGGTTGTTTGGTGTTGTTTGTGACTCCGAAAGCACAACTTTCAAGTGAAGTGGAAATATATGCTAACTATGGCAATTGCAGCACAGGGAGTGTCTTATGACGATTCTCTCTGGATTATGCCAAGAGGGGAGCAATTGGAGACGCGGTCGAAGTTGTTGGAGCCTTTCGATGACGAAGCAAGGTTGTTTTAGGGTCGGCCAAGGCAAGCTTGGTACGGAATATGGCGATCTGAATACAGGGGACTCCCTTTAGAAATTTGAGAAGAGTAATTGAACCAGACGGGGGTTTTGCTTCCAAAGCCACATCAACAAGATGAACTATGGTAGATTCAAGGCGACGGATTCAAGCACAGTAGCAAACTGTAGATGGAGAAGGGAGACTTTACGAGGCGCCTCCTGCAAAGGATAAAGGCAGGCAGGTATGGAGGTAAGGAAGGTCGGTTGACTTACATTGAACTTGTGGGGCTGCAGGCGGCAGGTGGTAGGTAGCGTTGATTTCTTGACGCAACCCAACCCAAGGAAGCGCCAGTGAAGTTTTCCTTTCCACGCCCAAGGGCGATCCATGGATCACACTAATAAATCAGGGCGCGGCATAGATCGTGCTAGTTAAGAGGTCGGGTGGCAGATTGCCGCCATACCGATTAGAAATACGTATAATGCGAGCGAGAGACTGTTCCAGCCAGGCGCCCCCTTAGTACGGAACTCTATCATTTGGCTCTGTACTACCAGCGAACCACGCTGGCGATAAAAGTTCTAGCCATCACAAACAAGCAGTAGGCACTTGAGTACCTGAATTCGGAGAAATCAGAACAAAGAACATGACTTGGTAATTTTCGAGGGGGTTTCCAAGTGCATTGTTAGATAGGTAGCCATGGAGCCATTAACAACCTTGGTACCGAGGTAGGTAATAAAAGCAAGCAAACCAACGGATCCCAACCAACGACAGCGCACTTACTATACTAGGCTCGGGGGCAACAGACGTAGTTCGACAAATGAACGAAACCGCTCATAAATGATACGTCAGAACGAATTTCTATTCGGGGTCGGGGTGCAAGACTGCTCCGTAACAAATGGCCCGCGGGATAACATCGCGATAAGATGGTCTTCCGGTGGTTTATAAGATGGAAATAATACCTATTCAATACTCCCTAATACATGCCTAGATATCCAATTGCATTGCGTGCCAGGGCCGCCGGGGGTAGGCTTGGTAAAGTGCTAAATTGTGTCCACTTTGGAGGCTTCAAACAATACCTACCACCCTTAGCTACCTAACTCAATTCTATGCTAACAGTATAGCGTCATCCATATCGAACCGAGGCACTTGTTGTGAGTGATCTATCGGTATCCTGCCATTCCTAACTCAAGATGCCCCTATCCAAGTTCGTTCATTGTGTTGGAAGCCCATCTTTCAATCCAGATGAACTCATTGAAGATGTCGACCGTCAGAGAGAGGCTGTGGACCACCTGTTGAAGAATGATCTCTTCAACGCCAGTCGAGTGCTTTTCCAACTCCCTGATCCGGATCCCTATACATACCATGCCGTGGCAAGTGTAAAACTTGCCCAAGTCCAGTCAGTAGTCAACCTTGGAGGTGTCAATGGTTTACACGCGTGGTATCGCAATGAGGATGGCTCACCTGTAAGAACTTCCCTATGGGTAATGTCCAAGGACTAAGAATTTGTGAAACTGACATCCATGTAGAGAGGACCACCTCCCCAAGCTGATATCGAAGCATACACCTCTATCTTCAGACCATCAACAGCTACTGCTGCATTTCTCAAGAATCTAGGAACAAATGCTAAGAAAGATTCCATAAGGCGTGAAGTCGCAGCCAACCTTGAGAGCAAGCGATATCTGCACCCTGGGCTTGTAACGAAACTCACAATCCCCAAGAGCAAAAAACCGCCCAGCGCAAATCCCTATCTCGACTTCTGGATGTGGTCATGTCACTCTCTTGAATGGTGCGGCCCTTGCCCGGCATCAGAACGTGTGCCGATGTCCCACCATGTTCTTCCAATTTTCATGCATCACTTTGGCTGCGCAACGCCAACCCACGAGAGCCTGGCTATCCTGAAAATTCTGTCTGACGGGCGCCCAATCGTCGACATCGGTTCTGGCAATGGTTATTGGTCCTATATGCTCCGACGCTACGGCCTCACAGTGCATGCGGTGGATAACATGCAGAGCGAATGGAGAGTCAACTGGGTAAACGACACTGCCATATCGGACGGCGTGAAGTGGTTACGCAAGAACTCCAACGGTGAAGGCATGGTACTCCTGCTTGTGTATCCTGTTGTTGGTGGAGGTGTTGGTGGCGGCAGTGAGGGAGGATTTACGCGGAACCTGGTTTCTGCCTTTGGCGGCGACACTATCGCAGTTGTGGGCACGCAGAATAGGAACGGTTACACAGGATTCAAGGGAGTTACCATGGATGAGTTCATGGCGAAGGAGCATGAGGACTGGACTATGGTAGTAAAGATAGCATTGCCGTCCTTTCCTGGGAAGGACGAAGCACTATATGTCTTCCAGCGGGGCGAACGAGTGCCGCAAGAATAGATTCAGATGATTTCAGATGATTGAGGGCCATGATAGGAAGTTCCATTTCTCAAGACAAATGTTTCTACTCAACAGGAGTTTCGGCCCACGATTCAGACTTATTGACCAAACCCGGGCACCGGGATGTGGGCTACCATCAAACACAAATCATCTCATCATACCTAATAAGTAGGTACCTCTGCAGAGAGGAACACAACGCCCTAGGTCATCCCATTCAAATCTCTTACCCTGCCTCGCAATGGTCAACTGAATAGGTAATCAATAAAACGTCCTCCAATCCAGTCAAGTCACATCATGTTTCTTCCTCATTCTCACCCGCATCTGCCCCCGCAAGGATGGGACAATACTTTGTTCTCAGCCTCTCTAACAGCCACCACCAAACCCCAGCAAGCGGCACGGTGAACGCTTTTAGCGCTCGGGGTCCCCCGATCTCCCTCCGTTGAGCCCCTCAACGGCTGTTTAACTGGTCTGCCCTGTGGGCATCTCTTTCGCTTCCCTGTGCGACCCATGTCCTTCTGGCCCTATGACGGCCTCTTCGTCCACTAATAAGAGAACATTCCAAGAGCTCCAGGTCCAAGCACAGCACCGTAGCTGCGTATGTATGTATGTTGCTGCAGGTCAGGTCTCATTCAGCCCCTCCATTCTCTCGGTCCGCCCGCCATTGACGCACAAGGCGGCGTGTGACCATTTAATAAATGTTGAGTTTACTGCTCAATTGGGCATCTTCTCTCGAACTTGTCCATTTCTTCAAGAGAAGTGCTTCTCCCCATCCTCGAAGTCTTGCTACTCGATTTGCCTCGCTGCTGAAGACCTACCTCAGTTGGCGCCCCTCTTGACCTGAGACTGAGGCCCCTGCCTCCATATCAAACCAAAGATCCCCGCTTCTATTTCAACAGCTGAGCTCCTTGCGTCCCCAGAACAAAAACATAACACAACGAAACTGAGACCATGTCTCTCAAGCCTGATGACCGGTCCCGCAAGGATCGATCTCGATCTCGATCTCGTGACCGCCGTTCAAGGAGTGATGTCGCACCTGAGCGCCCTTCCTACAGCGATAATCGCGAACCAAGTTACATCTATCCAGAGGATGATCTCAATGATCGCTATAGTCGCCCAGGCGCACCGCAAGCAAGCGGCGCTCTACCGTACCCCGAAGAGGGAGGAATCTATCCTGTGATTCCTGGGAACTCATCTCAGTACAGCTACGACCCTCAGCCGCCCACTTACCGAACCGCTTCTCCGCCAAGAGACTCGCCATATCGTTCCTCACACGAAAGGGTCGACAGCAGCCTGCCGGGAGCCTTCCCAGATGACCGCCGCCGCGAGAAAGATAGAGACCCATACGTCCAGAATGCAGAACCTCGTGCTAAGGAAGACGAGGACAAATTTAGCTTCCTGCCCCAGAAGTACATGCGCAAGCTCACTGGATCTTCAGGCAACGACAAGGAGAGGGACAAGGATGACGATGGCTTGGCCTACGGAAAGCCTCCCGTGCCTGTGCGACCTAAGGACTCTTCGGACTTGGCTTACGGAAAGGCCACGGGAGCTCCGTCAACTGCTAGCCAGGTTATGACTACATATAACCCTCCCCCAGGTGCGGAAGACCCGTACTATGCGCCACAACCACCCTACGGATATTCTCATCGAGAAACTGCAAGCCCTTCCGTTGACCAGTATGGCTCACGCAAGACAAGGGAAGATGCACGATACGACGACACCTACGGCTCGAGTGCCAATGTCATGACCGTTGAGCCTCGAAGCCGCGACGATGAGAAACACCGTGACCGACGCAGGGACAGGTCTTCCGGTCCCCGGGGTAGCTCAGACCGCTTGACTGTCGATTCAAGCAGTCGAAAGCGCGAGAAGTCACGCGATAGATCGCGATCCCGCCGAAGAGATAAGTCGCCTTCACGAGATACTCTGGGAGTAGACAAACACCACGGGCATAGATCACGATCAAGGGACGGTCACAGATCGCGGTCTAGGGAAAAGCACCGAAGCCGAAAAGACAAGTCCCCTCAGCCTCCCAGTGAGAGAATGTCAGGTCTCAGCATCAACACTGGGCTGACTGTGGGAGGCTTGGCCGCCGGCGGACTCGCTGGTGCATCCCTAGCCAATGCGCCTCCGTCACCCATGCTCGAGTCATACTATGGTACTTATCAGGACTGTTCGCCCATGCCGTCTCCTCTACTGCTCGCCTCAAAGCACCCAAATGACGACAATAGAGCTCTTGAGGCGCTTTCTCCGTTGGGTTCTGATAATGAGGGCGATAGCAGACGCCGTAGCCGACGTGCCCGCTTCCATGACTCGGAAGATATCACCACTCAACTTGCACAGGCCCTCAAGGGAAGCCGCCGTCCCGACACCGAGCCGCTCATTGAAATCCTACCAAGTTTGACGCATGATCAAGTGATGAAGCTTCGTGCGGACTACAAGGCACTTGTCAAGACGGGTTCTGAGCGCAAAGGTGTGAACATCGCCAAGCATATTCGTGCTCGTCTCAAAGATGAAGATCCGCTATTGATGAAGGCCTGCTACTCCGTTGCTCTCGGCATGTGGGAGAGCGAGGCATACTGGGCCAATTTCTGGTACCAGGGTGACAAGACTCGCAGGGAGCTTCTCATTGAGTCTCTTATGGGACGCACCAACGGTGAAATACGTTACATCAAGGATGCATTCACAGACAAGAAATATGACAACAGCCTCGTCAAGTGTATGAAGGAAGAACTCAAGGAAGACAAGTTCAAAAAAGCTGTTCTCCTTGTTCTAGAAGAGCGGCGCATGGAGGAATACGATCATTATGGTCGACTTGTCCCAATTGACTATGCTCTCGTTGACCAGGACGTCGCTGACTTGCGTCGCTCTGTGAGGTCTGAAAAGGGTGGCGAGACGGCGATGATCAACATCATTATACTTCGAAGCGACTCTCACCTACGCGCCATTCTGCAGGAATATGAGCGACAGCATCGCTCCAACTTTGCTCGCGACGCTCTCAAGAAGAGCGGAAATCTTGTGGTAAGCCCTAGCCTTTCCCTCCTCGAAGTTAATGAATTAATACTGACATTACTCAGGGTGAACTCCTAGCCCACATTCTCAATGGTGTCATCAATCGTCCTGTTCGTGATGCCCTCCTCATCCATCACGCCACATCAGCGTCCCGTAAAGATGGCCTACGCCGCGAGCTACTCATCTCGCGTCTTGTTCGATACCACTGGGATCCACACCACATGCGCGCTGTGAAGCAAGCCTTCCGGGAGCGCTACGGCAAGGCCATGAGAGACGCCGTTCGCGATGCAACGAGCGGTGAATGGGGCGAATTCTGTGGTGAATTGTGCATTGCACGTATGCCAGACGACGTCAGAAAATTTGACAAAGTCAGCTATAGCGTAAGATGAGCACATTATGATTTATGATTGCATGAATAATATAAGGAATTGGGTGAGGAATGGAAGAGCTTCCCATCTTTTGCAGCACTTGGATATCATGGCGATACGTTACTGGGTTTTCTAGAATAGCACTCTATATGTACTTCAGCCTCAACTCATTTCTTCAGCTCAATGCTATTATCAAAGTTTGTTCGCTTCTTATGATCTCTTTGACCCTTTGCCTCCTCTTCCACCCTTCCCTTTTCCGCCCGAACCCTTCTTGCTACCACCTCCGCCTCCAGCGGCATTTCCGCCAGTACCACCCGCCATCATAACCCTCACTTTCCCGACCGGTACGACGTTGAATGTCTCTTCAGGCTTGAGCGCCTTGATAAGCTCAACTTCACGGGGCCACATCCTTTCAGTATCGCGAGCGGTTTCGTCAACAACACCCTTCTTAGTAGAAGCTGCCTTCCAACGATCGAGAACCTCTTTAACAGCTTTGCCCTTCTTAGTCGCACCGGGTTGCAACTTTGCTTTGTACTTGTAGCGTCCGAGAGCGTTCCAAGGGGCACAAACAGGAATGATCTCAAGGATCTCATCTCCAGGAAGAGGCGTACCAATAATGGAGTCAAGCAAAGTCATCTGGCTGGCTTCGTCCTCATCAAGAATGTCAACACCTTCCTCCATCATAACACGTCGAATCTCCTCGTGTTCGGCCGTCTCTTTCTGCTCTCGCTGGTGCTGCGCGCGGCGTCGCTCTTTAGCAGCAGCGAGTTCGAGCTCACGGTCCGCCTTAGCTTTTGCCTCGGCTTCAGCCTTCTTTTGTCCAACTGTTGCTCCAATCAAAGCTTCTGCGGCAGCTCGATCTTCCTCATCTTGATGCTTATACTTTGAAGCGATCTTCTTTGCCTTGCCCCTCTGGCCTCGCTTGGGGGGTGCTTTCTTCGAAGAGCTGGGGTTGTTATTCTTCGGCCTTGTGTCAACTGGCTTGTCAGCTGACTCGTCATTTTCGCCCTCTTCTGCTTCTATTCCCACTGTTTCATTTTCATCTAGTTCCGCCACTTCTTGGCTATGAACCCCGTCGGCTGTGTCATCCGCGATCTTGAGATCAGACAAGCCTTCTTCGGCCTGTTCAACCTCGTCGTTGCGGTCTTCATCCTTGCCGAAGGCCTGAAGAGGGTTGTCACGCGACTCTTCGTCTTGCTGTTCATCTTCGGATTCATTGTCGGATGGTTCGGCTGATTTTTCTCCTTCAGGTTCGCTCAGATCGTCTGCCCTGTCTGCTGGTTGCGACGTCGCTGCTGGCGAAGCTTCATCGCCACCGGTAGAGTTGGCATCGTGCAGGCGATGCTTAACATGTTTGGCTTTGCTCTCCTCGCTGATCTTGAATGCAACGCCTAGACCGAGTAAAAGTTGAGCTGGAGGCAGAAAATTCTTCTTTCCCCGGACCATGAAACTTCCTGCTGGTAGAAATTCGCCTGTCGGTGCAGATTTGGAAACTTGATCAGCGTTTACCCACCATGCAGACATGCCCGCTTTCGAGTCCCAAGCATTTGACGAGCATACAGCCAGTGATCCGGCCTGAGACAGGGTCGCTGGGGGAATGGGCGCATCGGGAGTTTTTGGGTTATTCTTGATAATAACGCTCGATGCCCCATGTAAATCTGCGTGACAGTATACATCGCCTTTCCGGAGATACTTCTTGTAAATCATCTCATTTTGCTGGGCATCTTTGCCTCCGATCACAAGATATCCATCGGATGAGATAAACCAAATGAATTTCTCAAACCACATTGGTTTGCGGATCGGTTGAAGCAGCGCCTTTTCTTGTTTCAGCCCTTTTTTGAGATCCTCAGTAATTTTTTGCTCTGCATTCTTCAGGGCTCTCGAGGCCTGTTGCTGGGTCTTTTCCTCCTTTACGGCCGCCGTCTTCCGCTGGTCAAAATACTCTCGAGCATTGCTCCAAGGGCTGAGTCCAAGGTTGATTTCCACACTTAGGGCTTTGTTGGCCGGTTTTGCCTTTGCTGTCGATGTACCTTCATCATCACCAAGGGCGCTGTCGTCGTCCGTTTCGTAGGGGTCGTCTTCCTCTGGCTCAAATTCTTCCTCGGCCAGCTCAAGCGTAATGAGATTCTCGGCAAGGTTCAGAGGTAGTTTGATAATCTCGGCAACAGGGTTATGCCGTTTTTTCTCGCGTTCCACCAATTTGCCGACGTCTACCCAGTCCATTCCTTGGCCGAGTAATCCATTGACAGCATCCATAGCTTCTTGAACTCGTTCGGCGTTCGCTTCAATGGCGGCGGCTTTACGAAAGTTGAGGGCTTGGGCTTCTTGAAGCCCTTCGATCCGTTTGCTCTGTTCATTTCGCGCGGCCTCCAACTTCCGCTTCGCGGCCGCTTCCCGCTCGCTAAGTCGGGACTCCAGTCTCTGGCCCTCTAAAGATGAGAAAAATTCGTCAACTGTCTCATTATATCCTGTAAATTCAAGGACCTCAATGGCGGGATCCTTTTTGAGTTTGTAGGGAACAAACGGATGAAAATCTTCATATAGAAGATTGTCGCGCTGCGTCTTGGATTCGTCACTAGCCTCTGCTCCCTCAGTCCTTTCCCGACGTTTCGCGAATATGTAGCCAGTGCATGCTTCTGAGCTGGTGAGCTCTTCCACACTTTGCCTGGCCTCTTGAAGTGACTTAACTAAATCAGTCAGCAGCGTTTCATTAGCCAGTATTTCATCAGGCTTGATAGTGGTGTCGAAATTATTTGTGTGTAGGCAGTGGTCCACAAGCACTGGAGGTAATTCTGTAATTGATACAGCCAAACTCTTTCTCAGGTCACCACCAGGCTTGCCCTTCTGCTTCTTTGCAGATGCAGTAGCGGCAGCAGCTTTTCCCACGGCAGTCTTTAGGGCATCTTGTACCCTTTCTTTTGTCAAAGGAGGTATTCCGCCAAAGTTCTGCCTGTTCTCCAGGGAATATTGTAGGCCGACTCGCTGAGGTTCTTGACCTTCACCTTCTGAAACAGTTCTTGCGAGGGCAAGGATCTTCAAGTCGGCATCCGTGAGAATAATGTTACCACTCTAAAACATAAAGGTCAGTGGCTTTTCTGGATCGTATGGCAAATGACGTACAGCAAAAAACTCCAAGAATAATCTGTATTGGCCATCACTAAACTCGAATTCGAGTACTCGATCGGTGCCCACTTGTCTAACTGACGTCAACCGTCTAGTCTTGAGAAACTTTCTTAAACGTGCAACAAAAGCGGAAGGGGCCGCAGCAGTTGTACGCGCGAATTTCGTCAAGTGGCAGCGGAAGCCCGTGTCGATGACAAGTTGCTTCTTGTTGTCTGGTTTCGCAAACTTGAGCAGGAGAATCTTGGACGAGAGATCGTATATGTTGGAGAGTCGAAGAGTCACCAGTCGTTCCTGGAGCTCATGCGCAATGATCTTTGTTCAATAATTAGGATACATTTCGAGTAGTAGCTTGGTAGAAGACCTACTTTAACATCCAAAGAAGAGAACCTTTGCTTCATTTTCAACTGCTTCGCTCAAAACAGCGTTATACAATCATGAAAATCTCAAGCTGTACTAGCGACATCATCAATCGCGGGCAACTTGGTTGTCGTGGGGTAGTTGGAGGGGCACGAATGCTGACATCATCTAGGTAACACGTGACTTTGTTTCATCATATCAATCCATTGTATGAATCACCAACGGACTCAACGAAGATCTTGCCATTGAAGCTGGGTCTTATAAACAGGAACGAATCTGTCAGGCCAACACACTATGCTCCTTGTTCTGAGTGGCTTCCATTTCTTGGGAGATTCAAACACCTCGGACTAGAGTTGAGCCTGATAACGTTAGTCCTTCTGCAAGAGTTGCTACTACTAGGCTCATGAGGACGTGAGAGAAGCTTCAGTGATTCATATGAGCCACAAAAATCGGTTGATGCTCGTTCGTATGAAAATCTCATCAATCCACAGAATAGACGCACTGGACTGTCTTGCTAATAAGACATATCATGTTATCCAGACGTCAAGGTAACACACTATGTATACTTCGTAAACATTGCAACAACAGTTGGGGAATTCCTGATTCTTAGAGATACTATTGGAACCCTGGAAAGTCTATAGAATATGCGGAGGACAGAATCTGAAAATGCGCATCAGACTTGCATTAGCATATTCATCGGGGTCCTGATAACACGCGTAACGCATCTTGTAATGCCCACCCAAAATGTCATGTAATGTATTTACGACGACTTACCCCAGATTTGTCTCAGAAAACGGCATCGGCATCGGCACAACACGAGCCACCTCCACGAACTCAGCCGCGGATTTTGACAGAAGGATACACGTGAGAATCCAGTGGAAGCCGTTGGGCCGAGGAACACTGTTCAGTTTGTTGACTCTGTCCTTCATACGGAGTAAAGTTCAAATTAATCGATCCATCCAATGCAACATCAAAGCCGCTCGCGAATCGCGTTTCGCACGGGTACAAATCTCGAACCGCGGCTGGGAGACTGGGACCTGAAGGCTGACGCCAGAGACTAGTGGTGGCCTGAGATTATCAGACCCAGGTCGCAAATTAACAACTCAAATAAGGATCCATAGTCAGCAAATTGCAACTGCTTTCCAGTTGTCACAGCAACCGAAAGCCGAGACCACACCAAGGCTTGGCGTATTTCAATGGCAGAGACTAGTTTGTTGATCTATTGATTGTGAGAATCTAACCATATTCACATGAAATAATAGACTGTGCTTCGTCGGCGGAAAACACTTGCGTGCGCCGTAATGGAAGAACAGTAATCAATTGGATGGATTCATACGTCAATGGTTACTGTACGAAGTACAGTTACAATGCATTGAATGCAGTAATAGCAATGCTTCCTGCAGCCAACGAACGGCGTGATGAGCCGGCAGGATTTCAAACACGGGCTAAGGAGCTCTAGGAGCCTCTGAAACTGACGAAAGCAAGGCCACTTTGGCACCCAACGTCGGTTTCTTGAGGCCAAACCATTACCGAGGCAAAGTCAGGAACACATTGACTTTGCGGTACCAAAGGCAATTCGCATCATGACTGTTTGGGGTTTGGGGAACGATCGTTGAATAGAATTTTGCACTAATTAATGCATTGGCACAAAATGATGCTTCAAGGTCCAATGGTTGGCTTCCACGATAGCAATGGCAGGCTCATTACGACTGATTTCATGCCTGATCAGCCGCTTCCGCTGCAGCTGAATAAAGCTGGTGTGCGCCGGTTTGAACCATTCGAAAGTTACTTAAATTGGGGAGGTTGGGATTTCACATGGCAGCCAATGGAAGAAAGGTTACAACTTGCATGAGCCCCTCAAACAGTGGTTGCGCCGTTGGCCAACTGGGTACGGATACTGATCTATCACTGAGATGTGAGGACCTGATTCCGTTTCCGCGCTTGTCACCCTTTCACGGTTCACCGGCCAATCTTGATCGAATACAGGCCATCCGTGGTGCAGTTCGGCACTTTCAGAATGGGCAGTCTTATCATCTTTCGAGTTCCGTCAATCAGACAGAAAGACGTTTGGTAAAATGATAAATCGAGTGGTTGGGGATACTGTGTGGTAGCGCTCAAAGTACCTGGATGCTGGTCCCCGCCCCCTGATTAAACATGGTACTTATGTGGCGTTCAAGAGGAACTGTAACTGGGCAGTCCTTTGTTTTGTTGTTTTGCTAACAACGACGGCTCTTCCAATGGCCAGGAACGGAGCACTGGTACGGTTAGGCAGACGGACAGAGCTTTAGATGAATGTGAAGGCAGGGGAAGATCTTCAACCCCAGGCTTTTGAAATGACGGGCTGCCGCTCATCACAGTCACTCAGGCTCGATGGATGCGGAGCGGTGACGGATGCAATGTCCCATCTCTCGTATATGGGGTTGTGTTCCACTTTCTATTATTACTGTTGGTGATAAGTTGGCAGTTGGGAGCCATCAGAGCATGGGCCCTTCGGATACGTCCAAGGACGAGAGAAGATCGGAGCTGGAAGAGGAATTGCGTGGAACAGGATGGGCGGATAGCTGTGCAGCCTGTGCTGACGACGCGGACAGCTAGGTAGCTGGCCTCTTGGTGACTGGCTGAAGCTAAGGTCAGGCTAGGCCAGATAAGGCAAAGAGCTTCGAGAGCTTCGATGGCTGGCTGAATGTCTCTGGCTGAGACGCAGGAGGAAGGGATAAAAGTGGCACTCCGAGGCCAAGACGGGGCTGCAATAATCAGAGTGGGTGAGGAGCACTACCACATACGGGGTTTGGGCTTTGGGCTTAAACTCGATTTGGTAAGAGGTAAATAGAACGACATGCTAACCCCCTGGCAAGTAAACAAGACGAGTGGTAAACAAGCAATCGGCGACAACAACTCAGAGACGATCGACACGCCCCATGGGGGTGAGAAAGAGAGAAGTAAAACGGTGGGGAGGGCAAAGTGCGTGAGAAAGGGCTGGGTCGCTGGGACAGAACAGGACTGAACGGATCAACAGGACACAGCGCTGCCGAGGGAGCAACACAACGCTCAGTTTGGCTCAAGTCGTCCAATCCTGCCCCCGTCTTCAAAAGCCCAGTTTCGTTCTGCGTCCTGTTCGGTCCCTCTTCTCCTCCTACTCCCTCCAATTATCGCCATCCACATCAACATCGTCAAAACAAAACCTCATCCAGACAAGAAAGAAAAGAACGACTGAAGGCCCTCGCTCGCCATCTACCGATTCTTTTCCATTCTCTTCGACTTTTGTTTCTAGGAACAAGAGCCAGAGAACTTCTTGTCTTCCTTTCGAATTTCGGAAGGTTGTATGAGAAGCTTCTCTCGCGCCATCAAAAGTCGCAAATCTGGACTTTGAGGCTCGCGTCCCCGTTCCCTTTAGCATATTCCCATCGACATATCGGGAATCCGAATCCCATACCCAGACCGTTACCGAAACAAAAACCCACGAAGAGGTTGAGATCAAACCCCAACAGCCCCAAGCCGGACGGGAAGGTCAATACTCTTCTGTCTCTGTCACCGCCGAACAGGTTCCTCCTCGCGGAGAGCAACGCTTTAGCGAAGAAGAGGTCCGTATTACGCGTGAAGAAGAACGTTACCGCCGTCCCGGTGTCCAAAAATTCGAGCACGAAGAAGAGCACTTTACTATCCGTGAAGACTCGCGACGGTATGTCCGATTTTACAACTTTCTTGGCCCCTGGTTTCGTTTGATATTACACGTTTTCTACCTATTTGCCGACCGTATGAGACGAGTCCGCAATGGCCTGGGAAATCACAGCTCTCCAGGTCAGGGCAGGGCAGTTCTCTCACCCGAGTTGATCAGATGGAATATGTCAAGGCACATCATGTCTTCTGTCACTTGTGACGGTAGCAATCGTCGTTCCCCCTTGAGCATTTCCTCCGCAGTCCTATTTTCACTTTCGCTTTTCTCAACCCGGCTGGCCACAACCCACTCATCACAGGCGCTTCGGCCCCTTGAGTGCCCCCAGCCATCTCAATCCATCACATCACATCTCACAACACACACCGTCTCACATCACACCCCTACCCATGTACGCTACCGCGCCAACCACCTCAGCTTGGCTGGGTACCCAATTTGCTTTTGCTTCACACCCCTGACCCACTAGTGCGCTTGAGCCTTCTGGCCTGAGCAAGGCGGTGGAGTTACCTCAGGGGCCGCCCGCCTCCCGTTGCCATATGATACGCAAGCGAGATACTATAGACATCCATCAGCTAACCCAGACAAATCCAGACCTGAACCTCCCTCTCAATACCAACCCTCTCAGTACCAACCACCCTCCCAATACCAAACTTCTCACACTCACGTAGAGGTCGACACCCACCGTCATCCCTACTACTCCACCCCCATCGATCTCGCTGAACGTGAATACCGCCAGCGTTACCGCCCTGCCCAAGCCTTTTCCACTGAAGACCCTACTTCCCACTCTCACTCCCACTCCCACTCTCACCACCAAACTCAAGACAACTTCCAAGCCAACAACTACACCGTTGAAGGCCGACCGACTCCCCAATTCTATTCCTCCGAGAAGACTGAAATCAACAACTTCACCGTTGACGGACGCTCCTCGCGCCCTCAGTACAACCAGACCGAGAAGACCGAGTTTAACAACTTCACTGTTGACGGCCGTTCTTCCCGACCTCAATACACTTCTGAGAAGACTGAAATCAACAACTTCACTGTTGACGGCCGCTCTTCCCAGCCCCAGTACCGCGATACCAAGACAACTCAGGTCAACAACTTCACCGTTGACACACCTGTTGCTCGTCCATCTAACAAGAAGGACGTGAGATTCACTGAAGAAATCGTCGAAACTACAAAGGTCGACAACAACAAGTCCAAGATGGGTTACTACGACGACGACGGTTAGTCAATACCAGATCTTTCGCGCGAACAAGCCAGTTAACTTGTCAGCAGGTCAATACAACTCTTTCCGCGCCGGTGCTCACAAGCTCGGTGATCGCATCGCCCATGGAGGTCGTCGCGATATTGAGATTGACATTCACGAGGGTCCCCGTCCCTCTGCTGACTGCCTTCTCAACACCGTCAGCATCCCCTGCCACCACATCCGCCTGGGTGACTTCTTGATGCTTCAGGGCCGCCCCTGCCAGGTCATCCGCATCTCTACCTCCTCTGCCACCGGTCAGTACCGCTACCTTGGTGTCGATCTCTTCACCAAGCAGCTTCACGAGGAGTCCTCTTTCATCTCCAACCCTGCCCCCAGCGTTGTCGTTCAGTCCATGCTCGGCCCTGTCTTCAAGCAGTACCGTGTCCTCGACATGCAGGAGGGTTCGATCGTTGCCATGACCGAGACTGGTGACGTCAAGCAGGGTCTCCCTGTCATTGACCAGTCCAACCTCTACTCCCGCCTCAGCAGCGCTTTCGAGTCTGGCCGTGGTTCCGTCCGTGTCCTCGTCCTCAACGACGGTGCTCGTGAGCTCGCCGTTGACATGAAGGTCATCCACGGCTCTCGCCTGTAAGCGTGTTTACTGTTTTCTGAAGACGGGCAGCCGCTTGTAACGCGACTATTTCCCAACACCATAATGAGTTGATGAACAGCACTACTGGGTCTACCTCGCTTTTGAGGAGTAAGTCCAGGCTGTCCTGAGAGTCACCTGTACAATGTCAAGTTTCCTGGGGATCTGTTGTATGTATCAAGATGGTTCAAGTTTGTTTGTGTCGAGATTGGATAAATCATGTTGGCTAGCTGGAATATTGGAGTCTTTTGCGTAGATGGGAAAGTTCTGTACATGGACTGTAGTAATTGTCAATTGATTCCGCATCTACATAAAGCTAAGCGTCCGCGTCCCCGTGCCACTTTCTGTCTGACTTGCACTATTAAGGCTTAGGAGTTATACCTGAGCTCTCAGGGTTCTCCACTAACCACAAACGGAAATATGCTGCCTCTCCGCCGTATGATACGCGGCTCAGAGGAGCCGACACTTCCAAATCTATTGCTACCCTACATTTCAACTGCCGTCCTCTGGCTTCTTATTCAGTGACGTTTTGGCTTTATTCATTATGAGTCTGGGGATTGTCCCTTTTGATTATATGTAACAAGTATCTTTATTCAGGCCCTAGGTGTCAATCTGTTCATGATATCCATGATGGTCGTAGTGGTTAAAGCATCATGCGTGTCCAGAGCTCTTATCTATCATCAAGGTACTTCCCCGCGCGAGGCTAACGCCACAGGTACACAGCCTGATAATCAACCACGCAAGCTCATGCTTGATGAGACAGCGCGTGACGAAACTCTGTCACAAGTTCTCCTTAAACCTTGATAGCGCATGACTTTTCCTCCTCCTAAACATTTACTTCTCCCCAAACCATTTATTTATTACCCTTCACAATCTCGTGTATCCAAAGTGACCATGGGTGCTCAGCCATCAAAGCCAACACTCCACGAGAAGGCTGTCATGGAGCGTCTTCGTAGTCTCCAACTCCAGGAGGATGGCGAATACGTCGAAATTAGCAGCGACGCTGAGAAGCGTGTTGTCGGGCCTTTGACTCGCGAGGCTCAAGGTCTATCTGTCCATGTCCTCGAGTCCTGGCAGTCTGCTATCCTGAAAGATCCCAAGAACAAGTGAGATTTCCTGCTGTCGAGGCGCCACTATCAAGGCTAACATCCACTGAGACTCGCACTCACGGCACTGAGCTCAGCAAACCCGAGACAGGTGCTCACTTCACTACCGACCGAAATAGCAGACCAGCAGATCTATAATGTCAAGATCCCATTCGAGGGAGATCCGATCACGAATCAGCGCTCAAGCGGCCGCTGCTGGTTGTTTGCCTCCACAAACGTGTTCCGAGTTGCCATTATGAAGCGATATAATCTCGAAAGCTTTGAGCTCTCACAGCAGTATCTCTTCTTCTGGGATAAGCTTGAAAAGGCGAACTGGTTCCTGGAACAGATCATCGACACCGCAGGAGAGGATCTCGAAGGACGTCTCGTTCAAACCCTACTGGGCGACATCGTTTCTGATGGTGGTCAGTGGGACATGGTCTATAACCTTGTCGAGAAGTATGGCCTAGTACCACAGACCCTCTACCCTGATACATGGAATGCCCAGAGCTCCGGCATTCTTAATAGTGTCATCAAGACCAAGCTTCGTGAATTCGCACTCAAGCTACGGGGCCTGATTAACTCCAAGAGCGGTGTTACAGCTACCGCACTCTCGTCGGCGAAAGACAAAATGCTTCGTGAGATTTCTCTCATCATGACTCTTCTCCTTGGACCACCACCAAGCTCCGAGGAAAACTTCACTTGGCAGTACAACGACAAGAATGGCAAGTCACACCAGCTCAAGACTACACCTAAAGAGTTTGCCAAGAACATATACAGTTCCGATTTCCGCATCACTTCTAGCACCATCGAGAGCATGATCTCACTTGTGGATGATCCTCGGCACGAGCCGCTCTCTCTCCTCTCTGTTTCACGACTTGGTAACATCGTGGGTGGACGTGGCGTGAGTTACGTGAACGTTGATATCGACACACTCAAGGAGACGTGCATAAAGATGCTCAAGGCTGGTCTCCCTATCTTCTTTGGTAGCGACGTCGGTAAGTTCTCCGACTCCAAGTCGGGTATCATGGACCTCGATCTCATCGACTACGAACTTGGCTTCAACACTAGCTTGCTCGGCATGAGCAAAGCACAGCGATTGACAACACAAGAGAGTCAGATGACCCACGCTATGGTGTTGACTGCAGTTCATCTCGACGAGGAGACGGGCAAGCCTGTTCGCTGGAGAGTGCAGAACAGTTGGGGCACTGCGGCTGGTGACAAAGGATGGTTTGTCATGAGTGATGCTTGGCTCGACCAGTTTGTTTATCAGGCCGTTGTAGACCCTCGCTTCTGTAGCAAGGAGGTTCGCGATGTGCTCAAGAAGGAAGCGATTGTTCTCCCGCCATGGGATCCTATGGGCGCCCTGGCCTGAGTCAGCGTTCTTATTACGGATGCGAAGGTATTGCTGTGGGACGACATTGAGACTTCTTTTGTACCAGACTGATGCTTGCTGAGAGAATGAACATAGGGTAACTACCTCCAACACTATCGCAGCACAACCGTACACCGTGATACCTATCATGGAACCACTCGTGGGTCGGCTCCCAGGTCCTGAAGTGATGATTTATTCAAATAAAGACAAGTTATATTCCCTGATGAGATGGCCACCTGACGTGTCTGCCCGATGAAAGAAACTATCGTAGGCGACTCCTCTGGAACTCAGGTGGCTCGGTTTGGCTGTTCTATGAACTTCAACGGCTGCAACGTAGATATGCTGTGTGAGTAGCAGGGCCATTTCACCGTTGCACAATTAGATCGAGAAAACCCATCAGTCATCAGGGAGTCTCTGAGGTCCCTAGTTGAAAGGGCAAGTCGAGTTTTCGAGTTTTCAGAAGTGCAAACATTGATCAGCCAGATGAATGATCTTATAGTTCTCGATCACTCATACCCGAAAGTCCAATACCCTTAACATATCTTAAGAAGCTTTCGCTCCCGGTTTATTCGTTCTCTCAAAGAGTAGGACTCCAAGCAAACGCTCCGAGTACATAAATTTGATGCTGATGGGAGGTATATCATGATTTTGTTATGAAAGGCTTCCCAACCTAACAAATCTCTCAAGTATTGGGACTTTCTAGAAGCTGATGATCTCGACTGTAACAAATAACTGAATTAATGATTTCTTTTTGTCTTTTCGCAATGAGTTTGTGCGGCCCTGTGGTAAACTCATACACAAAACCAGTTCAAGCAAGAGTTGTCACTCCATGAGTAGAAATGTGACTGATTCTCTCACCTACCAAAATGGCGCCGCAACATGAGAGGGCAGTAGAGCATTGGAATTGATTGACTTGAGTTGGCTTGGCCATTTTGTATAAGGTAGACCTGCTTGAATGTTTTCTCGATCGTTGAGTAGAAGTAGCCATTCGATTATAAGACTACGACCTTAAGATATCGGGGTATGCGTCTAACGAAGCTGGAGTACTTGTAAAAGTGGCTATGACTTAGCAGCACTAGGTACTGGTTAAATGATTAACATGGTTAAGAGCATGTACTGACGGAAATTAACGGGATTTCGTAAAGATTGACCACCTTGATGCGATACCGGTACTGACATCGGTAGGGCTGGTGTGAGGATGAGTCAGCCAAATAGAATTTTTCTTTTTTTCTTTTTTAGTTATACATTGCTCGCTTCGCCTAGATGCTTGCAAGGTCCCTTGTCTCTCTGCCAGTATAACCAGACTTACAATTATTTCGCCTGAAGACTTGACCAGAAATCTCTTCCAAAAATGAGCGAAACACTTGACGCGGCGCCGCCGCATGCTACCTTTGATGTAAGGACTAGAAATTCTCAAATCTCGACGTAGTACTAGTACTGACCACTGCTATCAAGACCGTCCTCGTCTTGGATCTCGGATCCCAGACCAGTCATGTTTGTTCTCTACTCCTGCTATGTGTGCGTGATAAAGACTAATTAAACAAAGCTCATTTTGAGACGTCTGCGATCTATTGGAGTTTACTCCGAGATGCTGCCATGTACTCAGAAGCTCAAGGATCTTTCCTGGAAACCCGTTGGAATCATCCTTAGTGGGGGTCCCTCAAGCGTGTATTCTCCCGATGCACCAAACGTGGATCCGCTCGTGTTCGAGCTCGGTGTTCCTGTGTTGTATGTTGAACGCCAAAAGAATGATGAAAAGGCTGCTAATGTGTTTGTGAAGGGGAGTTTGCTATGGCTGTCAACTAATTGGTATTTTGCCCCCTGGATATATCTGAGTGACAGTTGACTAACGACTGTCCCAGCATGGCGAGTAAACCCAAACAATGTGGCACCTGGCGTGGCCCGTGAATACGGAGAGACTTCTATGGCCATCCGTAGAGTCGGTAACCATGCTGACCGTCTCTTCGAGGGATTGGGAGACTCTTTAAATGGTTCGTTCTGCAGATCTTGTCTTTCTGGCCTGGCTTAATGGTATCTAACGTTCTCTGACTACAGTTGTAATGAGCCACTTCGACAAGCTCGTTCATCTACCCGATGGTTTCAAGACCATCGCAACTACCAAGAACAGCGAGTTTGCTGGCATTGCCCATGATTCTCAGCCCGTCTTTGGTATGTGTGTCTTGTGAAGCTGTCGCCAAGCTTTACTAATAAGTATGGCAGGCATCCAATTCCACCCTGAAATCTCTCATACAGAGCGTGGAACTGACATAATCGCCAACTTCGCTCTCAAGATTTGTGGTGCCCGAGCGGACTGGAAGATGGACAACTTCTCAGAGCGAGAAATTGTTCGAATTCGACAGCTGGTTGGCGACAAGGCACAAGTTGTATGTGTTCCAATCTTACCCAACGCCCTATGTCAACTTACTAATTACTTCGCAGATTGGAGCTGTTTCCGGAGGTGTTGACAGTACTGTGGCGTATGATACTCAGGTCAAAAGATCTCTACCGAACACGTTTCACTGACGCCTAACAGGGCTAAATTATTGACGGAAGCAATTGGAGACCGCTTTAAGAGCATTCTAGTGGACACTGGTGAGATCTTGTTGCTTGACAATGTATTTGCGCCTCAGAGTAATGTTCTAATGTGTTTTAGGTCTGATGCGTCTGAATGAGTGCGAACAGGTCAAGGAGACCCTGGACAAGCACCTGGGAATTAACCTGACTGTGGTGGACGGATCTGATCTCTTCTTCAGCCGTCTTGCAGGAGTCACGGAGCCAGAAGCCAAGAGGAAGATTATCGGAGAGACTTGTGAGACTTACCCCTGGAAGCCGACTAGCCTACCATGCTGACCCCAGGCAAAGTTATCGATCTCTTTGAAATCGAGGCACTCCGGTAAGCATATACTTGTCCTCTTCTGAACTGTGGAAGACTAACTAAACCCTTTTTTTTTACAGTATCGAGAAGGAAGCAGAAAACACACCGTTTGCCGGAAAGGTTGAATGGTTCCTTCAGGGAACACTCTATGGTCGGTTCTTAACTTTACTTACCATGGATCGAAAATATTAACATGATATAGCGGACATTGTGGAAAGTTTGAGTTTCAAGGGAGCCGCCAGTTCCACCATCAAATGTAAGTCTCCCCGTTGTTCATTTCTCGTTATGTACTTGGGAGACCGAGAAGGAAAAAATGCCTGTGCTTTGAACACCGAGGCAACCCCCTCAATCCCAACTTCTTATGCACCTCGCGAATGCCGTTGCAGACACTAACTGATGCATAGCTCACCATAATGCGGGAGGACTTCCTGCTCGCATGCAAAACGGCGTAAGTTGCACCCGATTTTCCATAACTTAATGGGAAGATACTGATAAAAAACAGGAGGCACACCTCAAACTCCTTGAGCCGCTCCGAGAACTGTATGTGACCAGTCTTGAATATGAATCTAATGAGAGGGTCATTGCTGGTCACAGTTGCTAACAATACATAGTTTCAAGGACGAAGTGCGGGCTTTCGGACGCCAACTGCAGATTCACGAGGAGCTCATTGGAAGACACCCTTTCCCTGGTCCTGGTTTGGGCATCAGAATCATCGGCGAAGTCACCCGCGAGCGTGTCGAAATTGTGCGCAAGGCGGATCACATCTTCATCTCCATGATCCGTGAGGCTGGAATTTATGACGAGGTTCGACGCGACCACCTGTCGTCTGTGAGAAGTTTTACTAATCGATTTGCCAGGTCACCCAAGCCTACGCTGCACTTGACACAAACAGAGGTAACCCCTTTTCTTCCATTCTATGAAATTGTATCAATATCTGACTTGCATTCGTCAACAGCCGTCGGAGTGCAGGGTGATGCCAGAGCGTATGGCTACATCTGCGTTCTGCGAGCCGTGACCAGCTTGGATATGATGAGCGCCGAGCCCTACGAGTTCGAGTGGAGTCTTCTCAAGGCTATTAGCAGACGCATTGTGAACGAAGTCGACGGCATTGCGAGGGTGGTATACGACACCACGTCTAAGCCTCCAGGTAAGAGCCTCCTCTAGGCTTCTCCTTCGCATGCTTGTGATGTTAACAGACCGACAGGAACGATTGAATTGGAGTGATACTGCTCCCCGATCGAGTTCAAAGAAGATTTTACCAGGCTGCTCTTTCAACGCAGACCTGAGATGGCGTTTAGAAGGATGGAATAGATTTGCCGAATAAAGGGATATGTGTCTTGGCTGCGGATCTGCGAAATAGGAGGTTACGACTCGACTCGACGCCCTAGCGACTCTGCAATGGAAGTCAATCCAGGCTAAGCGACGGGACACATTTCCTCCGAGTCTTGATCAAGGATAGCACTTACCTTACGTAGTCTCATGATTTCAATGATTATGTTTTTCTTTTGGGAATACCGGCTCTGGTCTCTTCAGGCTACACAGTAACGACTTTTACTCAGTTCAAGCTATCAGCTTCGCGGCCGGTGGTGAGTTTACCGAGACGGTTCTTGCAAGCAAGGCCAGAGTATAAAATGCTACATCTGGGGAAATACATCCCGCAAGACCAGCGTCTAGCCCGATAGACACACAAGCCCCTTTTGTCCCTTGATCGAACGGTATTGATTGGGCACTTCGCACCATAATGTGAGAAGGATGCCAGTCTGAGCTGATTACAACGCGGCATGGATTTGTTTCAATCGTGAAGAATTATAGATATATACGTGTCTGTGAGTCGCCATAGAATAGCCAGGGGCTAGCACACCAAGATCGAGAAGCAGCTCAACCGCAGCCGTGAAGTAACTGTACTCACAAAACAAATGCGTGTATAGGTCCTCAGTGGTCATTGCCATTAATGCCCGCCACTAGCGGTAGGACAGTCGGCGGTGAAGTTTGTCTATGGATTGGCTCGTATGATCACTGGCTAGAAGGGTATACTTTGCCTTGCCAAGGCGGACTTCCGAGGGGATCAATACATGGAGTGATAGGATTTCCTGTGAAACAGGGTGGACAGGAGCAGCATTGTCAAGGAGCCAATGTTCCAGAATACGATGCTATCTCGTTTCATGCAGGGCTCTGTCACTTGTCACCTGGAGACCTGAAGATTCACATCATGGTGAGACAACAAAGGGCCACAGGACACAGTTTCCGGGCAGCACTCTTGATAAGTCTTCATAGTCTCAAGACCACAAGGGGTTTATGGCTTCCCGTTTGATCGACGGAAGGCGAATGATCTAGATATCCAAGCAACTTGAAAAGGTCGGTGAAAGGCACCGCCCCCAGTCTTCAATAACATCTGCGAGTTAACGTGGTCTCTGATACGTCGATGGGAATCCATCGAATAAGGTAATGCTGTGGCTTTGACAGCGGGCCGTTCCCTGACTCGATATGCTGGCATGACAACGAGTAATGTCTGAGTAGGCGCTTGGGACATGTCTTCGGGAAATGTCATTGTTTGGTGATTGGGTAGCCCAAGTGCAGACGTTGCATAAATTCCGATACAGACACAAGTGATTGGATGATAGGGTACATTCTGTTGTCATCGGTCAGTCATGGCATAAAGTTGGGAGACGATTCTGTTGGTGATGACTGTCACCCCCTATTATGATTACTGGAATTTTCAAAATCGATCCTTTCGGAAATCACAATAGGATAACTGCCAGTTTCCGTAAAATAATTATTTCCGACAAACGCGCTTGGCAAAAATAGAACGGTCACATACGAGTTTCTCTGCCTCACTGAGTAACATAGGTACTTTACTGAGGTCGAGAATGTGGCTGTTTGATGCCGGGAGTTTCGTTCTATTTGGAGGCCTTTTTTATGCCCAACTCAACTTGCCAAACCACTCGACTTAGATTTTCTTAAAATAAAGGCATTTCTCGTGTCTTTTTAAAAGTGAAATATCAGATATCTCAGAGAAACAACATCACTTACACTTCACCAAAGCCAAAGACCAAACGCAGATCGTCGATTTATTCTTAACACAGTCACAGAACATCAATAATCTGGCAAGGCTTCAACGAGCCGCCCTACGGCCGGGTCTAGCCTTGTCTGTGTCTCCTTGGTTTCTACTCGTCTAGCCACCCAGATCTACACAGCACCCAACGACAGCTAGGTGCCAAAGAGGGCGAGGGAGAGAGGCAGCCGTCTTCCGCATTCCATCCTTCACTCACAGCAACAACTTATGAGCTTGATCTGTCCAAGTTCTTGTTCCTTGTCACTATCAATTATTATTGCAACACTGACGCTTTTCCATTTGCCACAAGCAACGATAACAGGACTCGGCGCAGAACAAAACTCTAAAAGCCAGACAAGCCCAAAGCGAGACGTCATTGTCCGCCAGACTACACTACCCACCATCGCGCCAGTTAACGCCAAAGCCAAAGCCAAAGCCAAAGCCAACGTTACCACGCCAAAACTCTCTCTCATTCTTAGCGTCAATCTTGTACCGATCTGTTCAGTGGGCACATGGTTGCAGAGCCTCATGATTCAAAACCCAGCACGGTTGAACATTCTAGCTCGGGTCTGACAGCCCTCTTGGCCTTAGTCTGGGACTATTCGCCTCGAATTCACGAGGTCCCTGTCCCTGACATCGAAGCCTGAAAGACTCCATCTCCGCCAAATCTACTCCGTAAACTAGAATCGCTTCATAGATACGTACCTCAACATCCCGCTCTGGTATCAACGACTACCCCAGTGGACCCGTTCGCAGCCCAAGGCCTGAGCCCGAGCCCGAGCCCGAGCCTGAGCTTGAGCCTAAGCCTGGGATCAAGGTTGTTTGTCTGTTCACACACTTAGTTTTGGGCATCTGAGTTTTCGGGCTCGCGTTCTCGTTGGCTTGTCCCCGTTGTTGCTCTCCAAGAGCCCAAAATACTCAGTGCTTCCATCACTCAATTGAGTTAGGAAGCCCGGTGAAAAGCCGAGGAAGGCTAGGCAAGTGCCACTGAAACTCCGCTCAGAAACGGCGGGATATTGATTATTCTTGAGGTACCTACAAGTCAATGCCTGGTGCTGTCGAGATGACAAAATGTAGATGCTGTGAAAAAGAAATTGTCTAACTGTTGTGCTGTCAGGAAGAGGTCCGTACGGTTACAAAAAGGCCAAACCGGGTAAATAACAACCCTCAGGTTAGCTCAATAACCTTGACTACCTACCGACCTAGGCACGGAGCCCAGGTAACTATCCTGCTCTTGGTGCTGACAATTGCATCCCGGCGGGGGGACTCGCTCTCTGGCTCTTACCGAGATCATTGCATACACATGGTCTTGTCTGAAGACGACGATTGCATGGGAACTTTAAGTCAACGTTTACAGCTTGCAGTCGCCGTTCTCCACGCCACTACATCGATCGTCATCGGTACTCCCACAACCCTCTACTAATAAGTCACTGATCAGGGGTTGCTGGCACTGGGCAGCTAGTTGCTCTGACCACAGCGGAGTGCAATAGTCTGCTACTTTTCTCAGCGCCTTGAGTTGTCGAGGGCTGTTCCGGGAGATAGACCTCGATTCTCGCAAAACACCATCAACTGTCTCTTCCTCCTTCTTCTTCCTTCTTCCCTCTCCCTGCAACTCTTCCCAATCTCTCCATAATTCTTGGTCCTCTCGGTATTGCCCCTCACCCCACCTTGACCACCTTTCTGGTGGTGGACCCTCCTCGTACAAGAGAGAGCACACGCACAGAGCAGAACAAAGAAGGGTTGTATTTCAAGACGCCTTGATAGCTCGATTGTATTCCCCTCTCGAATCCGTTCATAGCAGCATTTACGAGTTGTAAGTTTCCACTGGAAGATCCCACTTTCGTTCGTACTTTAAATTTGCTGACCGACTGCTGCTCGAACCATTCAGTACACTAAAGATAAGTCCTCACGAACTGGCTTCTTTATTATACACGCCCGAGTCTCACTCATTTCACCTTTCAATCGGCCTGCCGAGGTGTGAGTGCATTCAATTGCAGTAGCGGCTTTCATGTAACAGAAGACTGCCCTCGCTGCTCTCTACTTTCAATTACATCTTCTGAAACGCAGTGTTACTGGTCACCCTGCGTCATCTCAATCAGTATCATCCGATCTCAACGCCACCGCTCCAAGCGGAAGCGCATCGATAACAACAGCAACAAAAAAGAACATTCCTTGTCAAGTCCTCAGCCTAGCCAGACATTTTATTTGGCTGCAAAACGAATCCTGGGTCTTCGTCACCATATCAGACATTACCCTGCCTGACCCTGCTATTTGCTCCCTGGTCCACGCTGACAAGGACTGACCAAGTTCGACCCCTCCTCACGTGGCCTTGGCTTCGAAGTACATACAGCAAGGTTGATTGCCGTCATCCTGCACCACGGACGGAACGATACGCCACGGCTGCCTCCACCCAGTCCAACGTCTGGCGTCCTAACGCTACCGCTTTTCTCCACGACATCGCCCTTTGTCCGACGTTTCTCACGACTCGCCTCCGATTTCGTACATTTGAGATTTCCCTCGCAGCTGGCTCACAACAGCACACATAGTTCGACAGCTCGGCGATCAGATAGGCTTCGCAATCCTGTGTAGCCTCACGTCATCATGACGGACCGTCATCGCTATCCGTCCTCGGGACGAGCGGCCACCTTTGCCAACCATGCGAGAACTTCTCTGCCGTCAAGCATTGGCTACACTTCTTTGTACGCTGGTGACATGCACGTCATGCCGACTTCGACCCGACAGCAGCAGCCCATTTCGACGACACCACGAGGATACGTTACAACTACTTCTACAGCACCAACACCAAACACCACCACCCGGACGTACGCCGTTACTCAGGACCCTCGTTCACACAGACCGACTACGCGGGATGTCACACGCTCCCAGCGGTCCTCCACACTAGATTCTACTAGTCGTCCCCCAGTAATTGTCATGACCACCCAGAAGGACCGCGCCAATGGTACGAGTTCTCATTCTTCCAATGCTCGCCCCGGAAGTCCCTTGAGGGATGACTACCGTTCGAGCGATGGGCAGTTTTATACACAACCTGCCTCATCTATACGTTCACGCAGCACAGCCCGCTCCTATGCCGATCAGCCAGGAAACGACACTTATGCTCGCAGCAGCAGAGACCGCAGCAACAGCTTGGTACGCGACGACCCCTACCGCAACAGCCGTCATTCTGCTATATACCAGAATAATCCCCGCCAGAGCTCTAGTAATATCGACTATGGGGATGACGGTTATCAGTACACTAATGCTGGTGAGCTGGTTCGCTACGACCTCGATCATTCAGGCCCTGCGAGGACTCGCAGACGTGAGAGTTTCGACCGTGGCTACTACCGCCCGAATATCAACTACAACGCGGACCAGCGAACGTTCAATGTGGATACCAGCCCAGACTTGAGTCGCAACTACATAACAACAAGCACAACCAGCGTCCCAAGCAATCGACAATACGATAACCGGGGCGGTCCACCACCAAGTACACGAGGGTTTGACAAGATTCGAGGGTACGAAAGCCCGCGGGACTTTGGTCCGATGCCCTCTAAGACTCCCGAACCGACCTTGGTCAAACAGGACACCCCCCTTGTTGCGACTACGGAAACCACAAGACGGCCTCGGCCAGTGTCATTGTACCAAGAGGGACCACCTCGTTCTTCGCATCACGACGATTACTATCGGAGCCGAGAAGACGAAAGAAAAATGCGAGAATTTCGTGATCAGCCAGAATCTGAACTCACTTATGAGCCCGAGCGCGCATACGAGGCACCATACTTCCAAGATGACAGAGTTACCTCCCGTGGCTTTGGCATCCGAACTGACACTGCTGACGAACACGATGATCGCCGTGAACGTCGCCTGGAACAACCGAAAAAGCGATCAGATGAAGACCTGCCACGTGATGCTGATTATGAGCGCGATGATCGACGTCGAGGCCGGCTTGATTCCAAAGACACTCGCCGTGAGAGACGTGAGAGTAAGAAAGGGAGTGATGATGACGAAAAGGAGCGTACTCGGTTCCGTGACAAGGTGGCTACTGGCCTGGGTATTGCTGCGACTGCTGTAGGCCTCGTGCCTGCCGTCAAAGACGACGACAAACGCGACAAAGAGCCCGGCAAACGTAAAGGCTCTGATGACGAACGTGAGCGCGACCGTGAACGTGAAAGAGACCGAGATCGTGACAGGCGGCGAGATTCGATGAAAAGTGAACGCCCAAGAATCGTCGAGAGAGATGTATCGCGACAGCGTGATCAATCAAGGCAGCGTGACCAGGATCGTGATTCCAGAGAGACCAGTCGTCGAAACGGGGAGTCCCGTAAGAGCACTGAAGCCGTCATTTCCTCATCTGATTCCGACGAAGGCAAAAAGTCCACTCGGAGACGTCGCAATTCAAATGCATTCAATCCGAATGATACTACTGAACTGCGGAATCTCAAGGACCAACTGGCAGCCCTGAAGACCACTGACAAAGAAAAGGAGAAAGACACCCCGGTCGTGGTCGAAAGTAAGTCACGGTCCTCTTCACCTACTCGAGAAACGAGAACAGCAATAGAGGCTCGTCCATCCAAAGACTCCCGGTCACCACCCGATGCCAAGCCATCTGGACCCCCTGAAGAAGAATCCCGTGGCCGCGAATCCCAGCAGACCCCTCCGGACGACAAACAAGTGCGTGTAGTATCGCCCCCTCGTGATAAAAAGGATGAGAAGCCGCTCAAGGGTATCTTGAAACAGCCAAAGGTCAGCTTTCCAGAGGAGCCGAATCCCATTCGTGAAGGGGTTGCACCTCACAAGGAAGACAAGAAAGCCAGAGAAGCACCTGCAGGTGCAAAATGGACCAAGATCAGCCGCAAGGTTGTTAACCCTGAGGCCTTGACCATTGGCAAAGAGAGGTTCGAGGTCAGAGATGACTTTGTCATTGTACTACGGGTACTCAGCAAAGAGGAAATTCAGGCATATGCCTCGGCAACACAAGTCTTGAGAGGTATGTTCTAAGTTCAGGCTTTAGGCTTGGCTTGAGCTGGTGCTAATTGCGAAATAGAGAGACGTCGCCGCGACGATGATGGTGGTGATACGGATCGGGATCGTGACCGTGATGAGGATGACAGGAGAAGACATCATCGTCCTCGCCGCCATCGGGACGATGACTCTTCAGACTACGAGGACAAGGATCGTGACCGCGACCGCGACCGCGAACGACGCAGGCGTCATCGAGATGAGGAAGAGTACGACACCCGGTCAAGGGATTTGGACCATCATCATCATCATCACCACCACCGCTCTCAGCGAGAGCGCGAGCCTGTGCTTGAGGCTTAGTGAGAGAAAGAGCGTTGAAACCACCATACCACTATCTATGGCTGAATGTTTTGATTGAGTATTTAAGCGTTGCATCGAATGACTCCAACGGCGGGCCTGCTTTTATCAGGTATATATTGAGCGTTACCACACATCACACATTAAGCATAAAAATCGGGCAATTTAGCGACGCATTCTGGATAAACAAACATAAAATGAAATATGTTCTGGTTCATATTATTCCTGCATTATTTTAGCACTGGTCCCCCCCATATGGTTACATAGCGCTGAGTATAGAAACAGAGTTTCAACAGTCGACTTGCAAATTTCTCAGATCTCGGCTTATTAGAGGATCTCGGTGCAAGGCACGAGACCGTCTCCAAGTTTGAAGACTGGAGAAGAGGGCTAGTAACGGTACGTCGCAGGTTGGGTAGCAGCATTTCATATCGGGTGCCTACAGTGGCAAAATGGTGGAAGAGATGGGACTAGTTAAGATGTGATGGGGAGCTTGATGAGGCTTTCTTGGCTACTAAATAAGGAGTTTGTGGGTATCGTATTTGCTCTTGTTGTCCAGATCCATTCCATGTTTCACGGCATTATGAGAACGAGCCTACAAGTTTGCAGCAACAAGTCCAGCTACTAGTTCCTTTTCATCCTGGAGGACTGATAGATGCGTCCAGTCCAATGTCGGCTTCGTATGGTAACAGAAGTCGTGACAAGGACCATAACCTATGCCAGCAGCGCCCGCATCAAGATGAAAGAGGGAATTGAGGCTTCGCACGGAAAGCTTCCTCGTCACATTTACGCTGGCTTCCGTAGTTCCATTCCCTTCACCGTCCAAACATATGTTCGAGCCATGATCACCCATCTCCTCCAGCACAGGATGTGGTACGACATCCTAGTCTGGGCTCAAAGCCGCTACCCGTGGTTTATCTGATACATCATGAACGAAAAGACACCGTATGGATTGACGCCTCCACGCTGAAGCAGAACGTTTGGATGTCATGTTACCTGCAAGCATCCTGGTGCGCCAGGCACGGGTAGAGGCATGAGAGGAATGAAGCTGAATCATACCGACCCCTCTCATCCTTGCCAACGTCAAACTTCTGAACTTGTCCCGTTTACGGTGATTCGTTAGCACTCATCATATACTGGCGGTACAAAGTTGTGCGGGGAGTTGAAGCTCCCACCGTGGCTTGTCCGGATGAGCGAACAAAGAAGTGTTATGCACGAGACGACCATCAAATGGGCGTTTAGAAGCCCTGCCTAGTGACTGAACTTGTTCAAGCCCTCTATGACAAGACAAGAAGAGGGATGGCAGGAAATGTTATAAAGGTCACTCACTGTCCTACATCGTGTGCGGTGTTGAGTCAACATGAGATCAGAGCTGGACAAGCAGAAGCCGTGATGAAGAATGCATGCGTTTCAAGTGTCCACTTCCGGCTGTGGAAGCGCCTAGCAGATGGCCTAGTCTTGTTCAAAGTATAACAAAACGGACTTGGCGGCTGCATGATACTGTCACGAGTCGTGACAAGCAAGCCATTCGGTGTCAAGTTATCAAATGTTTTACTGTTTGCCCACTCATCCCAAGAATAGCAACTCAGCAGCCACGTCCCCAAGGGGAGCGAACGACGCCCAACCGCCGATCTCTGGCTTGATGGTGGCGGGAACAAAAAAAAGACACGTCTAGATCTCCACACCTTCAGAGATGATTTTAGACTGTGTCAACGGCAGAAACGCCAGCCAGCCAGCCTACGGATACTGCGAATGGTCGCTGGAAATGCAAGTTGTTGTAATTACAGTACCCCTTTCCCCCATCTCATCACATTGCGTGGCTTTAAATACCTCTAGCCGGCCAATGAGCCGTGTCGTGTGCTGATTGTTTGCGAGACTACTCCGTAACAAATGGCATGTCTCAACATTTTCGAGGAAATGGCGGATATTTTCCGCCTCCGAATGCGATAGAGGCAATAGTCTCAACCACGATGCATTTGAAGATTAGCTTTGCGTCTCTAGTATAAGATATCAGCCGCGTGGGGAAACAGGCAGCATGTCAGGGATCTCACGGGAAATACATACATGGCAGGGGCTACAACATACTTAGATACTCTAAGCAACTGCTGACAGGACCTGCCAGCATGTACAAATATGTATGGAGTATCCAGATTCTCGTTTGCCATCGGTACGAACGAGCTTCTCAACTAGAGTCGGCGGGCCGCAGCGAATGCTTGCGGTTCTGTATCTCATGATTGTGCTTAAAAGGATACCCTCAGAGCTATTGTGGGATTGTAATCGGGCTTCATATGATCTCAGGCTTCTCATAGTGAGCGGTCGTGGCTCGGTAGAACGAGTGAATTATCAACGCATGCGAATCTACGGATTGGTATGAGTCGATTTTACTGACTCTCAAGGTTTCCTGTGCTTCCCAGGCTGCCTAGGCCTCTATACTCCGTACTGGTGCAGTCTTCATGTCAAAGTGGCCAGGTTTTTCGACTTGCTATGGGACCTCTGGCTCTTATCAATTGTCCATCAATTCATTGATGTTAGGGACAGTGACTGTCTATGTCTTCGAAGACGTTCAAGCAGAGATACTCCAGATCTTATCCCTTGATTGCTGTAAGCTTCTTCTGACATTGATAGTAGGTGCTGATCTCTTTCTATCACTGTCATGAAATAGTAGTATGGATTTATTTGTATTCATCTTTCACGCTAATGGTATATAGAGGATTTGTGAAGCAGCTGTGTAACTGCACATGGAAACAGCATTAATCTAATACGAAGGTAACTAATCTGAGGGAAAGTAATCATGCTCCATATTCACGAATGGATCTCAATCAGAACTATGGGCTGTTTTTCTTCAATGCCTAGGTGGATCTGCCAGCAACACCGGCAGTTGAGTTGGTGAATAGGAAGAGAGCCTCCCTGGGAGCTTGGGTCGAGCTCGGCTACACATTGAAATTTAGATTCGGTTACAGACCTCCAGGAGGCTATCTGTAGGTCTTTACGCGCAAAGTTCTCCCACGAACCACCGTGAAAGCGGAACCCCTTGCCGGTGATGTCGTCTCAATTAGTCTTTTCGAATACTTGTGCTGTACGTACCTATGAAGCACCCTTGTCCGGGGATGACGGGCGCACCCCTTCTGTGCATCTTGGCTGTGCCTGGAAATGGCGGACCCTGGTCGAGCCGGACACACAGTCCCAGTGTCCCACAACGGCTGGTAGTCGCTCGAGTTGAGTGTGGGCTCACATCCCCCCTGACCGACATTCCAGACATGGGTCGTTAGGAACCAACGAAGGACGTAACTGCAGTAAAGAGATTGAAGGTGCAAAGACTCGTCAGATAAAGTCGTTGATGCGCGCGACATTGTATCATAACTATCGTTGGTCTGGTCGTATACGACTCCGAGATGGGAATTGGTAGAAAATAGCGGTGACTCAACTAATCTGTGGAGTGTAATGGTTCTTGCTCGTTAAGAATCTTCAAAAAATAGCCCAGTATGTCTGCTAATATTATGGCTCTCGGTTTGTAAGTTAGGTATTGACAATCTGGTTCATAATCCCGAGATTGTGCCAGGATACGGTTTTAAGCCCTGAGTCCATATCAATCTTGAGCGGTAGGGCTGCGAGGATGACTCAAGACATCGTCAAGAGGTTCGTGAGTTAGCTTGCGGCGACAGCTAGGCCCAGCACCTCTGGGCCCTTGATCGCACCTCGTGTATGGCAGTACTGGGTCAGGGTCTGTGACAGCCTTGTGCATGTTGACAGGTGGTGCCTATCAAACGCAAACCAAGCCCATGACGGACGAGTGTCAAAGAAATCGCGGATCTATGAAGGCCCCGGCCAGATCTGACGATAGCTACGGACAGGGCTCAGATAACTAATGGTATGAGGTTGCAGAATTGGAGTGCGTGAACAGGCACGATGTGTAATGGCTTTGAGCATTCATCAAATACATCCCGATGAAGATGCGTATTCAGGCTGCAACTCCGAGGTAGGCTGAATGTGAAGCCAGCTTCCATCCTGATATCCTTCGGCTGTGCCTCGGAGCGCAGCGGGGAACACGGCTTCAGTGGCGGTGATGCCGTTGCGCTGTTTCTTGAACTCCAATCATAGGCAGTAATGCAAAAGTGATCATGTTGTCTTCAACAGTTGCTTCAGTGGATTAAGACACCATAGGGAGTATGGGACCACAAGTCAGTGCAGCAAGTTACTTTGCATGCTATTTGAGGATGCCACAATCGACACTAGAGCAAAGCGAGAAGGTCCCTTGAACTGCAGACTCGACATCAAGCATGTAACGCGATGGCCGAGGTTGGTGACCACAGGTTGTCAGCCGTGCATGAGATGGGAAATGAGATGTTGATGAGTTTGACTCTGGGGCGACTTAGCGGCATCCTAAAATTAACTAGAGCCCAAGTTAGGAATAGTAACTTCTGCAGAGCAAGGCTTCACACACACCATCACTCCAGAAGTCCCTCAGACTTTGCACCACTCCCCCACCTGCACTGCATGAGGCATCGGGACGGCTAGTACCATCCATAGCGCTGAGCGTTGGCAGCTGGCGAAATAATGACAAGCTACGGAGTACTGTAAGCACGTACTGTAGTAGGGTAACGATGGAGGTCGTCTCCAATAGGCTCTCAAGTGCCACTACGAGATCGAGACGGATGGTGTTCCCATATTCTGGAGAGGCTTGGGCGTGATCTTACTATGTATCTGCGTGCGAAATGCCCTGTATGTTGATGTGTTTGCTGCTATATGTCGATTCGCAAGGCTGACATGAAAGTGGTAGTGGTGATGGTGATGGTGATGGTGATGATGTCGTCGTCGTTGTTGACGTTGGTCCAAAACCTTCATGTTTGAGTCAGGAACAAGGCGCGGGAGGCTGTCCAAGTGCGGCACATGTTCCAAGCCACCACTTTGCCTCTGGTGGGGGCATCCCTCCTTGTAATTAAGCCGTTGGCGAAGGGGAGAGCCACAATTCGAAGCCGTCGAACTCACATGAGATTTGGCAGGAGCGTGGGCGTCATGCTTTCCGTAGGGCAGGATTGGAGAATCTCTCTCTACCTAGGTACATCGAGGTACATACACGTCGGTACCTAAGGTAAAGGTACCTTACACCCCTAAGTGCCTTACACCTCATAACCCCCTTCACCTCATTCACCGCTACCCACCAGCCTCTCTAGGTATTAGCATCCATTGTGTTATAGATCCAGCAAAGAGATGCACTGTTGCACCAACTTCGTACATGCCGTGTCCGTATTACGTTGTCCTTCGTCGCGGCGAGTCCAGTGGAACATGAAATAAATGCACATTCTCCCTGGCTTGAATGCGCATAATGCGAATGAATACCGAGTAAACAGGCATAAATTAAGTTGTGACTTGTGCTGGCGCTAAATGGTTCTTTCTAAGGTTCAGTCATCAGCGGCACCTATGCCAAGATTGGGACATCTCTGCTCCAGGTCTAGAGTAGTCATTATTCTGATAGTTCCCAATTCATGATGGTTGACTCTCAAGTGGGTATCTCGATACCAAATTTGGTGTTGGTGGCCTCTCGGATTGTCATCTCGTAACGTCGGTCGCTTATTTAACTGATTTCGTCGTTTTGAGTAAAATTTCCGTCCATACGTTGACGCAGCGTCAGCCTGCGTTTCTCTGGAGGTATTGATCACTCATGTTTAAAGCCACGTCCATCATTATCGCTGTGTATTCACACTTCACTTCGATTATCAATGTGCAGCAGAGGTTTAAGCTGCCTCATGCCACATGGACGGGCTATAAACTGCCATGGGTCATCCATTGCCGCGGGCTCTGGCAAGGGGCTTCCCTTGAGCTTCATGCCTCCCCCCCTACCCTCCATCCCCCCCGTGGTCCATCTCCACAACTCCGAGTCGACGGACCACCCGCGACAACCCTGGTCTCCCGCTCCCAGCACTCAGGTCAATTACCGGGTTGGGTAACGACGGTTTCTTTGAGGTTGACCGTTGGACGTTGAACCTTAAACAGGGGCTTCCCACCAAGATGCAATGAATGCTCAACTTGGAGCTCGGTCGCATAGGTATTGCATGCATTGGACACCAGTCTGGTCATGCTGTTTCGACAATTGTGATGATAATCTTGCAGTTGCCTATGCGCTCTGTGAGGGAGTTGCCAATTCCACTTGCATTCTTGCTTGGTCACGTCGCTTGATTTCACATCGAGCTATCACCCAAGGCAAGGTACTATCTAGGCCGACTTAGGTAGTTTATCACCACGATACTAGACAGAACACCCAATAGTCATAATACCAACCAAGTGACTACACTACCTATATACCGAATGTTTTCTCCCATGCTCCTTTCACTATATGTACTCCAAAAACATATCACCAGTGTAGCCTTGCCTACCCTGTACACATTTTTATTTTCCGAATCCATTACCTGGTGTTGAACCCTGCCCCTTGAAAGGCTTGTCATCTGCACGTACTCCCGCGAGTAGCCAGGCCCAGGTGGCATACCAGCAACTCTGTCAGGCAGGGTGGCTGCCAGGGTCCCCCCCCCTGGCCGCACAAAGAATCTGGAGAGAATGTCTCTAGAAGAACAAACCTGACAACAGCAAGGGACATGCCCAAGAGCAGTTACAAGCTTATAGTATGGGCCACTAGACGATCACAAGCCCCCCAGCATGAAAAGAGTAGATCTATCAAGATACAGGTCTGGCATGTCGCCCAGGCAGTACGATAGAATTCAATTTGTTCGTGAATTTCCCAGACCGCTTAAATACTGTATAGTAGAGAGTTGCCACGTACGCAATGGGTTGATGTCCCCTCCAGGTGCGCGTTTTGGTCTTAAATTAGTGAGAAGTTTAACGCGGTGGCTCGAGGTGGAAGACTGGTCTCACAAGAGGGTAAACGACCAGAAGGCAACCCTCAAATTGTCTCTGCTTCAGTACACCCGTTTCAAAGCTTAAAAATCCCAGCAATTTAGATACCGATGGATTCTTTTGTCGTCCTGACATAGGTCAGGGAGGAGCAAATTAAAATTGGTATGTAGCAACAAGAAGAAGAAAAGAACAACATCTATAGCCAGCCTCTCCGCTCTAGGAATATTCAACCACTCCTCGCACAACGCATCGTCCAGTGCACCGCATGTCGCTCTAACATCCACATCCTCACGCAATGTTTCGATTGGTCGTGCCCAGCTACGCGAATGCTGGTCATCCAGATGCCGATTCTAGCACCCGTGTGACCATGTCAAGATCATCAATCTGGAGCAATCCATGTGCCCTTGTCCTCGAACGCATGCCACAAAGGCTCGTGCTGCCACAAGATTTAGGTCAATTTGAAGATCTAAGCATATGTATGCAACCAATCTCGCACTGCGTCTCGCACTGCAATATTCCACGAGATCATCGACAAGGGACGGAAACATTTATAGCATCACCGACAACCTGAACTTCACTGAACACCGCATAATTAGGTGGACCGTGGCCAGACCGCCGGTCTTTTATTCCCCAGGCAAAGCTCTCAGGTATCTATTTGTCTTTACAGGACCAGATGCTGTTTATACAAGGGGGAAGTTATCTACTATTTAGGCCATTGTTTTCCCGCTTCGTCACAAACTGAGGCATTCCCTGCTTCACCCATTTCCCGCACCGACCAGAGTTAGCGTTGTCCCAAGTCTCTTTGACAGGCAACGGTTCCACCCACTACAGTCATCGAAGCCTACGACGTCTCGTTTTGCCAACGGTCCGTTCAGTTAGGTTGAGGGACTAATAGTTACTGGTACCGAATCAAGCCGGATACGCTGCGCTAGCCGGTACTTTTCCACAGCCAGAACCAGCTGGGATTCTCTTTGGTACCCCTGATATGTAAGGTATGTTAGCCATTACCGCCGTGCAGCTCCCCGCCCCCTGCCCTCACATGGCCGCCATCTGTCTTGTTTTGCTTCCCAATCTTGCTCGTTTTGGGGCCTAGCACATAATTACATCAACACTGATCAAGTGCTTTGTCTTGCTCGAACCAGGCTCGCTATTGCGGATTTGGTAGCGCGTTATTACAGCAAGCTCAGGCCGCGAAGAAGGGATATTGTGTCTCCGCTCATCTTATTGTGATTGCTGCCCAGTGAGCATCAGAAGCCGCTCTCCCGGGCCCAAGTTCCAAGCCAGGCCAAGTCAGGAGTGTGATATCGCTCAGGTTCACGCCCTGTAATTAAGGGCCCCGGCATGACTAAAGTCCAGAGACCGTCGGCTGCCAGGGCTGGGGCAGTATATCTTGCAGGGCCGCGCTACCTTGATCTCTTGTTGCTGTTTTCTTCAATCACCTTATCCCAGCTGAGCCCTGGCCGTTTCTGACAGTTGCCAGACCACTCTGCGAACACACGCTCATTGCTAAAGGGTGTCTTACCTACAGAGCTCATCCTTGTCGATGTCACCGTCCAGAAAAGGTACGTGTGCGTGCTCAACCTGCATAGAACATCTCGAAACGATCGAGAAGCAATACCTGGACTGACACGAGACCTTGCGCTGTAGTGACCAAACTACATCTCCATATCACTTCAAAGAAAAGGTCATCGCGACAAACAAACCGACCCTCCGGCACCGCACTATAGTCGCGGCTCCTGAGCAATTCTCGAAAGTTTGACAGGGATCCGCGCTCCTGGAACCAGCACGTGGAAAACGTTACCAACAACCTCTTGTGTGCCACCTTCAAGAGATATCACAGCCGCTACTTGTCGACTGTTGCTACAACACTTCAAACGCGACTATTAGGTGCGTCGAATTTTATCGTCCGTTTGCTCCTCGCTGCAGCTGCAAAAGATGCTGGCTACAGAGCTGTAATTGTCCTACGGTGTCGTTTTTCTCCTACGAAATTAGGGCCCGCAGAGGCTTACTAGTATATTTTACTAGTGGCTTCTTGCACGGCTTAAGGAGACGACCGTCCGATCATCATTGCCTGCATCCAAGTCTTTTACCGACGTAAATAAATTGAGAGAGGACCGAGTTGATTTTTATCCTATTTCACCAAACTGACATGCCGCGTCTTCTAGATTAGCGACTCTGTTTCAGACTCAAAGCGCCACTGCGTCTCACTCGTCAATCACTACTAAGTCAACGACACTTGGCATCCCGTAACAATTGAAGGAAGCTCTGGTAAGTTTGTTCTTCGAAGGCACATCCCTTCCATTCCATTCAGATCCAGACTTTGGTTGGCGGAGCTCTATCTGAGGGACAATGTACTGCTTATACGGGCCTGGTAATCACGCCACTTTGGCGATGGTCTACAACGAATATCCCAGTAAAGCATTTGCTATCTGCTCAAACTGCGCTTCCGCTTTACCCACCAGGTTGCTAACGACGAGCATTTCACAGCACAGTTGACGAATTTTATTACTTCTCATGACTGTCAGCATGTCGTCGAGTCGCCAAATGCCGGGCAACTTCAAGCAGGAGCATGGAATACATCCTGTAAGTACTACTTCTTATTGTTTTGTTTGCCTTGTCGATTTGTATTTTGTACAAGAACCTGGAATCTATTGCCCGAGCAAAACCTTGGCTAGGCTACTTCAGTGACGACTATCAAATGACATCGACAATCATTCGCGTCGCGATTACCGACGCGTCTGGGAGACCCAGCATCAAGTGAAGGCTGGAGGAGGCATGTCTGTCGCTACAAGTTCCCGGGAATACCAAGATTTTGAGATGCATCCCGCGCAATATGCCTGTCGCAAGCTTGACCAGGTCAGGAGCTTGAAGGTGGACTGAGCAGGGTATCTCTTGTTTCACCATGACCGGGGCCGTCGCAGGGATCAGGGGAAGGGTTGAACAGCTCCAGCCTTCTTGACCAGATTCATTTCAAACCCAAAAATGGGAGACGGACCAGGCTGAGGCGGAACATGCGACATATCTTTCTCAGCGACCGCGTTGAGGGAAACGGCCAGTGGCCTCGCATGCACCAGCCACACCGTTCTGTTCAAGCCGTCAAGCCATATTCTGAGCGTAACGGGATTGCGCAGACACTGTTACAACTGCCCTTCACCAGCAATCACGAAACCCAAAATTTGGGGTTTCGAGGTGCCACAGAAGCGCCACCAAGGCCAAAGTTTGGCTGCTATCCACTTAACGGTCGCGAGGCTGGCGACACAAGAGAGTGCAAGTGTCAGTCAACCTGCCGACCAAGATGCCCACCACACCAAACAATCCAAATCTCATCAATGACGCGCCCCGGCTGCGCGGAGCAGGATCCGGTGGATGATGCTTGGGAAAGACGCCGAGAAGGACGCTTAACTCAGCTGAGAAACGTCTTAATCTTCTTTTTTGAGATGACAATACGCGACCCAGAGCACCAGAACAGCAAACGCTTGGCGACCCTGACCACACTATTCTAAGTGGGTATAGACTGTATTGACGGTGCTCTTCCTGTGGGGCGCTGGGCTGCAGATACTGCCCATCCTGATTCAGGGTGTGGCAGAACGGTCATCAAATGTCAAAAGTCGAGATAGGCAATAACAGGACGCGACGTGAAGAACTAAACGCACGAGCTCGCCTACATGCATCATTTTCACTGCGTCCATCAGCATCACCACTAGGTCACCAGTGGTGACGTACTGCATTGATATCGAGCAAGCGGCCTCTTGCAGGAGCAGGCTGCAATATCCACAGTCGCAAGCCTCGAGGGCTCAGTTCATCTAGAAGGAAACAAGCACCTATACGCGAGATTTCGCGCATCAAAGTGTGGTACTCTGCAGGTGCCTGGACCCGGACGGAATTCTGTACACCATTCCTCCCGCAGTCAATGGCAGTTGCGCGTCAGTCGAGTTAAAGCTCAAGTATCTAGCCGGGCCATTTTGGGAGCGGGCCAGTACGAATGACCAGGGGATTCGAGATGGGACCATGAAAGTCGACGGTTGAAAAGACGTTACCCACACCGCCTGTGGCCAAAATAGGACTACCAGGGAAAAGCCAATCCCGGTGTATTCCTGGCCCGTTGGCTAGCCCCGGTTCTCGTGTTCCCTATTGGGCAGCTCCTCCTTTCTGGGCGCCATGGTGAGGCGACCATTGGCCACTTAATCAAACCCAGTTGACCCCTGTCACGTTTCTTCCATGCGTTGTCCTCCCCGGAGACATCTGCTTGGGTTGCCGACACACGCTACGCAACAGTACCTCGACTTGCAGGTACAGAGAGACAAGTACCTACCAGCAGCGCATCCTCATCATCTTACCCGTATCCTCCCTCTGTCCCCTTTTCCTGAGAATTGGATGGATGGGTCGGTCGAGGTTTGAATGGGTGCGTAGCTGGAGTGTTCTTTTCCGGTTCTTGAAGTCGGTTTTGAGCTTTCACACCACCCCGGTTACACCATTTGCACTCATTCCCACCCCTCATTGAGTGTCGCGGCTGTGGGCTTTAGACTGCGAGTTGCAGGCTGATATCTGTCACTGCTTAAGCTGGTGAACCCTCCTGAAAGGACGGTTATCACTAGTTGTCCACCGCTCCGCTCTCTTGATCCCAAAGTAATTTATGCTCCTGGGGAATCCTGCGACAGGGGTCTCGTCGCGGACTGGCACACTTGCAGCACTCTCCTACCATCCCTGTCCATTTCCAGGCAGACCCCTCCCCTCTTGACAGCATTTTACTCTACTTGAACCCTGACCTGGTGGCGCCCGCTCAACTGCCAGACAAGCCTCGTACTCCTGGTTCCTATCCGCTGGCTCAACAGTTGCATCTTAATTGAGCACTTGCCTGGTCTGCCATCCCGTTAACCAGCTCATTACCCATGGCCCAGTCGCCCAATTCTCTATTATCCACTTGGGATCATACCTTGTTCTCATCCCCATACTGCAATCTTGGTTCAAATACCCGCTCCCCTGCCCCTTCGTTTCCCCCCCGTCGCCCACCCTCTAGCACACCCTTCGTTCGATCGATCTTGTCTTCTGGCGCTCCAAAGGCCTGCTCTCTTTTCCTCGTCCCTGGCACACGAGCTTTAACCTTCGAGACGGGGACAGTTTGAAGGTACCAATTGCCAATCTCTTCTCCAACCACATCCAGCCAAGAGGTATAGCCACCCCCTGGTACCCTCCATCCCGTGTTTTTCGCTGTAGCCCTCGAGAACCGGGTTGCTTTATCATTATTACCACTCCGAGCCTAGCCCGCCTCACCCGTGCAATCCCAGTCCTCATCAGGGGACATCCACTTAAACCAGCTCCCCAGACCTGGGTACTGGCAAGGGGAAAATAAAACACCAACGCGTCCTTGACTTTATACTATTTTCTTTCTTTGACCCGTGCCTTATAGCTTCATTTTTTTTTTTTTTTTAAATCACGTCACGTCCATGTCTGACTAATGGGTCTTCTCTCTATGCAGCATCATCCACAGCACCAGCAACAGGGTCATCCGCCTTCCCAACACTTGCAACACTCGCGACCCCCGAGTGTGGTTCACCAGCAACATCATACTCAACCTCACCAACCGCCACAGCAGCAGCATCCAAGCGCGTACTCATCCACGCATTCCCTTCCGCCAGGTTACCAAACCAGTGCTCAGGCGCCTAGCAATCAGGACAACCTCAACTACTACAACCATCCAAGCCCTTACAGCACACCTGGTGCCACAAGCGGATACATCCGCAGGTAAGTTCTTGCTGGCTTGAAAGCATCTCATTTTTGAACTTCGCGTTGCAAGACAGTCACTTACATTACGCAATGTAGATACCTCCGATATGATGGCCGCAGCTCAAATGCCGAGACCTCCCTACCCTCCAATGTCCTATCATACGCCTCAATCCAACTCGCCTGCTTCAGTCGCATCGCCCTCGCAACATGATCAACACCGAAGCATCTATGGCCAACCCCCATCGCAGCATCTTCAACAATCTATGTACTACCAGCCGCAGAATCAATATCAGACTATGCCCCCCCAAGCTGCCGCCTCACCTTATGCGCAACATGCGCCTCACCCCCAACAGTCCATGACATCGCAGCCCACTATGATGATGTCTCAAACCGCACCCCAGAACCAAATGACGCAGCATGCTGCACAACATGCGCACGCAGGAATGACCGGTAGTCCTCGACCCAAAATCGAGCCTCAGGTGCCTCTGCAGCTCCAGAAGCCTCAGTCATCTCCGATGCAGCAGGCTCACCACCCTCAAAACGGCGGACAACTGCAGAGCCCAGGGAACACCACGCCCGGTGTCAATCCCAGTGCCGCGCCGGGACCTATCCCCGCCACAACCCCTCTCGTTGTCCGACAAGACGGTAACGGTGTACAGTGGATAGCCTTTGAGTACTCTAGGGACAGGGTCAAGATGGAGTACACCATCCGCTGTGATGTTGAGTCGGTCAACATTGACGAACTATCGCCAGAATTCAAGCAGGAAAACTGCGTCTACCCCCGAGCATGTTGCCCCAAGGACCAATACCGCGGTAACCGCCTAATGTACGAGACCGACTGCAACCGTGTTGGCTGGGCTTTGGCCGAGCTCAACGTCCCCCTCAGAGGCAAGCGAGGACTTATCCAGCGAGCGGTCGACAGCTGGCGCAATAGCAACCAAGATCCCCGACTTCGCAGCAGGCGAGTTCGACGCATGGCAAAGATGAACCAGCGCAAACAGGTTCAAGCTTCTCCGCATCCCGGTGCGGCTCACATGCCCGGCCCCAGCGGACCTTCAGGGATGCCTGGAGGTCCAGGGCCCATGGGACCTGGTCCCGCCGCAATGGGCAAACCTGGTCTCGGCAGCATGGGTCAACCAATGCACCACCACCAGCCAGGAGCTCACCCTGACGGTACAGGACAAAGTGGAGGAGATGAAGTTGGTATGTTCCACCAGATGTGATTGATTTAAACGACACTCGTGTCGGCGTTTACACATGGCTTTTTAGCCTCCACGCTCCCATCTGCCTTGCCCCTTCGCTACCCCTCAACTCATCGCACCGCACCGCATCATCAAAAGCTCTGCTTGACCAACGTTGTGTTGATTAATTGATACCAAACGCACATTGTTTTTTCCTTACTGTCTTACAAAATCTGTTCCTCCGCCGTAGTGGCTGTGTCTACGTCTTTATTATCTCCATTGTTTCGGTTCGCGGTTCGAAAGTTTGGGAAATGGGTTTGTCATCTCCTTTCTTTGTCATTTCACTGCCTGTCAAAGACGACATGGGCGGATGTTACTTATCTATACAGCATGCCGCAGTGGCTTTCGAGGGATTATGAGGAGCTCTTTATTTGTTTATTGGCACAGTTCTGTACATTACCATAAAGTCGCGCCTGCACAGTTGCTGCTGCTACTGTTAGTTGTCTGATTTGCTGCTGGGTTTTCGCGACTCTTAGACGAGTTCAATCTGCCAATTGGCTTTAAAAGTTACCGTTTGTCTTGGGGTTGCCTAACTTAGATCAACCTTGCAAGCCTTACCCCTTCGTTCTGCTTTGATTCCTGAAGCTAGATACTCTGAGTTTGGTCATGTTTTGCATTTGCTGCCGCTGCTGCTCATCCTATCAACGCCATGTCATCATAAGCACTCACGAACTGAATTTGCATTTGGAGACAAGCTAACAAGAGATGTTCATAGGCGATGGCAATTCCTACGAACATCATCACCACCAAGCCCCTACCGGTCAGAATCCACCAAATAGTGACGATGTGAGACCAGCCCATGTCTTTACTGGGTACAATAATCAGCCTTATTCCACTAGTGCGCCAATGTCTCATATGGCTCCTCACTCTGGGGGCGCTGTCCCAGCCAAGCGCCACAGCAAAGCCAATGCTGATGAGCCTGACGATCTATTCCCGGATATCCCTGAAGCTAAGAAGCGAAAGTTCATCCTTGTCGAGGACAACGTTCGCGGATCTCGTCTCCGGGTCAGGGTCACCCTTGAGGGCGTCGATACTAATGAGATTCCCGACAGCTTCCGCAAGGGTGCCAGTGTCTTCCCTCGCAGCTACTTTCCCCGGGAAATGCAAAGTCCTCCCCCCAGTGCTACTGGCTCACGTTTCTTTGGTGAAGATCATGATGATGACGGCATCGAAGAGACCGAAGGCCGTGAGTCTAGTCGCCGCGGTGTTAACAGGACTGGTAAGGAGATGGTCAAGGTTCCCATGGGCGAATCATCAGGCGAGATTGCCATCCCTCGAATGAGGAAGTCGACCCGGGGCAGGGAAGTCCGTCTTAATGATCTTGGCTACCGCATGGCCTGGCTGCAGAGCCGAGTCTTTGCGGGCCGGACCGTGTTCTTGCAGCGAGCATGTAAGTTGTCACAAACACTTTTTGGCAATTGATTACTAACAACTTGTAGTGGACTGCTACCGTAACAAGACCCGTGCTGCTATCGAGAGTGTCATGCAAGATGTCAAAACTGTTGCCCCTCATTACGAAACCCGTGCTGGCAAGAGGCGATGGAATGAACGCATGCGACGTGGTGCGAAGGAAGACGACGAATAAAACCAATCCTTGGACTATTCGGCCTTGTTTTTTATCAAACCCAAAACCAAACCACTGTCCTTTTTGTTTTTAAACATCCCCAGCTGCATCATCGATATTAGAGATTGGTTCTCTCATTGTTCGTTCGTCTCATATTCAACGATACCATTCTGCGATGGCATCCGATGGAGGTGTCTTCTTTCTTATTTACTCCACCATTTTCTTCTCTTGAGTTGCTGCGGTTGCCTTACCACTTTCTCTCGCATCAATATTGTTTTATCAAAGCTTACTGTTATGCTAGCTTTTCTCGCAAGCTTTGTTTTGGCGAAGGTGCTGGAGCTTGAAGCCTTGTTGTCATCTAGTGGCTCCTGTATATTAATCCTACAAAGCAAGATACAAGTTTCACAGGAATGTGAGCTACACATGTAACTGGCTGCTGTTGTGAATATTAGGAACACAACATAGGCTTGTTGGATCATAGCAGCAGTTGGTTCAGCTGGAGAATGGATTAATTGAGTATGGAAATGGAAGAAGAAAGAAAGGATGATTTAGTGCTTCGGTATCGGTCAAAGCCACCTTTATCACAATACTGTGTATTTATCGTTGGAAAGAAAATTTTATATTGCCTCTGCCCATTAATGCTTTGATACTTTTGACACATTGTAATATAGCATCTCGTAACGCTGTGTTGAGAAAGACGTTCATCTGTGAGGAGAATAACACTCATGCTCCCTGCCCCAGGGGAAGATGTATCTCAAGTATGCAATATTGTACCATACCAATTTTGTCTCTTTGATCTCACATATTCGCACTCTAGCGCAGAGGGAGCACATTTCACGTAGCTACTTGAGGCCGATGACCGTCTTGATTCTTGGTACTCTCCTGAGGAAACTGACACAGGTAGAAGGAACTGTATTCGTCAAGGTTGTGAGACCTGAGGCTACTCTAGAGAGCACATGGCTAGAAGCGCCCTGTTGCTAGTGCTCGGATTCTTAGGTCTTATTTCTTCTTCACTTTTCAGATAGGTTCAAACTTCTATGAGTCTTGCGCCGAGCCTGGACTCAGTATGACAGCTGACACACGAGCCAGAATTAGAGAAAGAACTGAATAATCCCAGGTTTTTAGCTCAGACGATCTCGAGTTCCATGAGTGCGCGCTTTCATGGAGTCGCATCGGCCTAAGTGGGAGAGCACTGGTCATTGGGAGATCAGCCACCAAGTGAAATTTTATCAAATAAGTTAAACGCCAAGTGACTTTTATCAAGTAAGGTAAAATGAATATTAACAGCTTAAAAGCTACTGTATTATAGTCCAAAGCGAACTGGGCACTGATGCCCCTGTCTCTACTCTGTATATAATGTCTATACTTGTTGATGGACGAAGGAATTTTAAGCTATGTGCAATGATGGGGGAAATACCTTCTCTTTCCATGGATGGATGTTGTGGCATATTTGAATGCTTGATTCTGTACACACAAACAGTTCAATCGCTGATGCAAAGTGTCGAAAGCCTGAGATCTCGGCGACGCATTTTAAAGCCTCCTCCCAAGGCCAATTGCCTAAATCAGTGCAAAAATTGTGTTCACAGGACGGTGTTTAGCCGTAGCAGTCCCCATCACCACGGCACCCGATACAGTTGCCTATAGCAGAACAGAAAGGAGCGTCGCCTCCACGAATGCCATTGCACTGTGCGTTGGTAGTCTCAGTGAGGAATTGAGTCGAAGATCATAACTAGTTGAAGTATGTGTCGTTTAGATTAGATTACCGGTGATAGTGAGTCTGCCAAGAACCGAACCTTCGAAAGAAGCTTCTCCTCAGCCAAACCAAGGATTCGACACAACATCCCTGTCATGAGCAGCTTAGCTTCAGCCCGAGACCAATTCCCACCAAAGCCAAGGCACATACGGTCTTTCAGCTGGGTGAACAGCATGTCACTGGACTGGAATGCGGGTGGCATTTTTAGTATGTACTGCCTATCTGAGACCAGGGTTCAATGCTACAAGAACAAGAGAAATGAAGACGACAGAACTATGTCCCTTTCAGGCAAGTGCACTAGTTACTAAGGTAGGTAACTCACGTCAAGTGCAAGGCACTCAGTCATCTTGTCAAGGCAGCCCGCAAGGCGTTAAGTTAGAGCCTCCCTTTCACCCAACTCTTTCACAGCCCCAAGTTAACATCGGGCCCTTTCTTTCAATCTCGAATACACGTCATCTCATCATATAATCGTCTTGGATAAGAGCACTGTATATTGCTGCTGGAAATATGGTCCGAACCCCTTATTACGGCGGCAATCATCCGCCTCCCCTATTCATCGCTGAGCTCGACAGCGAGCCAGGACGTCCCGGTGATGCCCCATCTCATCATAGGCCAGATGGAACACCCGTGTTCGAGATGAGCGGCGAGCCAGTGCTTCCGCAGCATGGTCAAGATGGAAATCAATCTAGTACTTCTCATAATGGCCCGTCGTCCCTCCATTCTCCGGGTGCGTCCAAACCAACACAACAAGGCCAAGAGGACCAGAACAAGCAAAGCAAAGATACACCCACTGCATCCCAATCTGTCATGGCCAATCCCTGGGCATACTTCGGACCCGAATCTTCGGATGGTAAGCCAAAAGAGACGCAACGACCCCAGACAGACAACCGCCAGCCATCGGAGCCAGTGTACAGACCCTATCCTGGCGATAGCAATGACAGCCCCCCAGAGGTTCCTCATGGCACACGGCCGTCCACCAATCCTTCAAGCCCAGTCCTCAAGAATGAGGACCATGCCTTCTATCCTGCTCCGTTGAAGCTTGCCCATCGTCCTGCCAATGCAACTTCCCCTCCTGCCTTCAAGGCGTATGTTCCTCCAGTGGCCCAGGCTTCATCTGATTTGGAACTCAAGCCTTTAGGCCGGCCTGATAGGACCGACTCGCAGTCCCCGACGGCTCTAAATGCATATCGACCATATAGACCACATTCGACTCAGCCTCCTGCTTCACCTGTACTAACATCCAATACACATCCTGCCACTTCGTCCCCTGATCAGAATGTCCCTCTTGCATCACCTCCAAGCCCCCCGGAACAGCAATCGCCCGGGACAGTTTCCCACCAAATCACCTCCACAACATCTCCGAGCCACACTCCAAACCCTCCAGCTTCGGGTGCCACCCTACCAAAGCCGGCTACCAGTCTTCCTACCTCCCCGAAGCCTCAGACGCAACCACAGTATGGCATCCCTAACGCGGCTCCAACTCAACCGGTGCCTCCATCTACGTCGACCTATCTTCCCTCGCCTGTGACCCCCTCAGTCCAGTTATCCTCAGTCGTTTCTTCGCCAGCAACTCCTGCGACGAATGCTGGAATTCCCTTCACTCAGCCACAATATGCTGCTCACGTTGCTGTCCCGACGTACGCCCAGGCACCTTCATCAGTGACATCACCAGGTCCATCTCATCATACTGGAGTGCCATTTGCACAGCCGCAATATGGTACTCCGGTTCAAGCACATAACTTTGGATTAAGCCATACCAACACAACCGTTGCACAAGCCCCGGCATCTGTTATGCCCACTTCGGCCAGTAACTTGTCACAATCCACTCCGGCTCAGTTCAACTATCGTGTGCAGCAGCCAACTTATTCAACTCCAATAGAACCAGTACAAAACACTTTAAATCAAGCATCCGCTCACCCACCCACACTTTATCAACAACCAATTGCTCCCGGGCCCAATGTACAACAAACACCTGTGCAACAACCGAACACGAGACCGTATGGTACACCGGTGCCGACAGTGATCCCACAATCACCCCCACCTCCATATGCGGCTCCGGACACCAGCTTTGGAGCTGGATCACAACAATCTGGACCAGCAAATCCCACGATTTATCAACCATCTCCAACCGGGCCTTATCCTCCTCAGCCTCAGTATTCAACCCAACCTACCTACGCTCCGACTACAAGTCCCCCCTTGCCAAATCACCCGGGAAATAGCCTACAACCCCCAGCGCTCCCTCCCAGGCCATCTTCATCGCAAGGCTTCGCTCCCACATCAGGCTTCGGTTCAGGTCCTGCTGGTTATAACCCTGCCAACTATCCCCGTCCGCCACAAACATATTTCGCACCTCCTCCTGCGCTGCCACCACGGCCTGGCCTTGGAAAGCTAGCTGGTGGCGGAGGGAAGTTATTTGGCAGCAGCTCCGCAGATAAATGGCTAAAGAAGACGGGCCAGGTATTGGAAAGCACGTTGGCACCATATCTTCAAGGACAATCAGGGCAATCGGCATCATATCGACCGGGCTCCAACGGTTTGCAAGGACAACAGGGACAACCGATGCAGCAGGCACCAGGCCAGTATCCCCCCCAAGGCCACCATTTCCATGCACCTCACTTGGCTCCTCAGTACAGAGGTGCTTCGGAATCCGGACATCCACCACAGGGACCCAGTGCACCAGGATACTAAACGGTTTTGTCTATATAGCTCCCTTGAAATTTGGTTTACTTTTGTGCCATTCAGTTAGCTATGGGACAACGAATTTCATATGCATTCATGCCTTTATGATTAGCGAAAACAGGAGAGCGTAACCTTGGCTCCTAAGGTCGTCTGTGGCATTTGTCTCCTTCGTTATAAACACGAAGCACCTCATCGAAAATACGGCTTGACTCTACAGACATAAACTTGCAGCTATCAAAGGCGGTCAGTTGTGATGTAAAGGATAACATACCATACTATAAATTATTAATAGAAGGCGTAGAGCTTTCTTGTATCTTCCATTGGGCGAACTCAAAGCTGTGTATCCGTACCAGCTGTAACAGAATTCAAACATACTTCTTGACTTTTACATAACCACAGAGCGATTTTACAGCTTCGTTCATAAACCAGTGCTCGGTTTGATCAGTAAATAGATGATGCATGCAATTTAGTTAATGAAAGAGAAAATAGGATCATTCTGAGAAACAAGAGTCTATCCAAATAATTGCTCAGTAGACTACCCCTATCGATAAGAAAAATTAAGTTATGTGCTGGGTGACATCATGAATTGACAACAGGCATTGCGTCATGAGACCAGATCTGGCTGGCCCTTTGCTGTTGAACTCAATAACCATGGGTACTTACCTTATGTACAACAAGCTCGGTTATATTGAATTGCGAACTGAAGCCGAGAGTATTCACAATTACACACATATTGACCTTTTCGGTACAGCGATAAAAGTAAGTTCATGTCTCGTAGGTAGATATACCTAGGACCCTTGATATACATAACAGGAAGCTGCAAATTGTGACCTGTGCACAGAAGAACCTCGCTACCGCCTGCCAGGCTGAGAATATTGCCTTGGTATTATTTTGGTTAGATTGCAGGAGACTCAGCTACTTCTGCGGATGATGATGAAGTGTTTAGTTATGGCTTCAAGAACTGGAGAGCGGAACGATTGGAGGGCTGTGTTGGCCAAACCTGATTCATCTGCCGTCAAAAGCCCGGTTCCTCTGGTGGCGTCTACCTTAGGTTACCTGTGCCTGCCACTCTCAATGTGTTTCACTTTGAACGCCGGGCGTACAAACTCAATTAGTGAATGGAGACGCATTCAATCTTGGGAATTCAAACGGGCATGCCATGAAGAAGCTCTTGTAGTTCTGGGACCAAGGAAGCGTAGCGAGATGGTGATTGTCACATGGGGCGCGTTGGATAGTCGCACCATATAACTAAGTACCTTACCTATAACAGCACAAGGCAGCTATTTTCAGCTCACTGACATCCTGCAAGCCATCATAGACCCTGGCATCTCGATGCACGCAGCCGGTGGACAGGTGAGACAGATTACACAGCGTCGCTCCTTAATTATCAGTTGAGACTCGCACTGCTGTAATCAGCCGGGCTTTACGGAACAGCACCAAGTCTGAGTGAGCCATCCATCGTGTGAGCTTTGGAAGCGTACCTAGTCACCGTGATATTGACGTATTGAGTGAGGGGCGCTGCAAGTCAGTTCTCGTGACATTCTTAATGCAAACACCCTGAAAAGCCATGCACGTAGCGCCCTTTGCAAAAGGCAAACATGAATTAAACAATGTGTGATATGGATTTGTTGAATGATAAGTCGGTGAGCATTGGGGTATGGTCTCGAATGGTCGGCTCCGAAGGAAAATAACGGACCGACAATATCTCAGCTTTATTATGAGGTTGAAAAAGACAAAAGATCGGAAGCTAAACTCCATCATTTCAATGTTACCTGGCTGTACAAGTCCAACAACTTGACTACCAATACACCCATATATTTCTCAGTCTCGTATACTTCATGATAGGAGCTGTTTTTGATATTTTATTCTCGGCTTAGCCTTCTCTCACTCGGTGCATCGAGTAAGAGAAGACTAAGATCTCTTCCATGACTAGGTCGAGGCGCTAGAAGAATTCTTTGCCTCTAGCGGAGATGCCGTCTGCTGTGTGGTTGATCGGTTTGCTCCGAACCATCTCTCCATTTCTCTGTCATATAGTATGATACCTAGTTACCACATAAGAGAAAGCAGAACATGCTTGATGCTACGAGACAAATCAAGGGAATCCATGCAGGTTCGCCAATAATTCAAATTATCTCTGAGCTGTTATCACCTCTCTTACCGCCCGGTTACAGCTCGCTCGCACCCCTCACCAGGGAGGCTGAGCCGGAGCTGTGCAATTCGTTGTTTTACATGCGTATCAGGCTTTCAAAGCAGAATATTGAGGCCGGTCAGAATAAGCAAACAACGAAATACGCGGATCAAGAAGATTGGGCAGTCGTTACGTTTTCCTTTGCCATTCTTTCCACCATGAATTAAAGATGTGCAGCATTCAACAATAGTCCACATATATATATCACCTCATGGAACTAAGCACAGCAAGACTGATATTATAAGTAACAGCAATATCCATCAATGTAACCAACAGGTAGGCTACATATTTGCACTCCCATGGAGTCAATTTCCATAGACCTAAATTGTTGAACCAGATTACTCATCTTAGCGGTTCGAAGAAAACACATCCACGAGACGTCTGTCATTGAAAGCATATGATACATTCTAAACATCGTCGTGATCTTGGAACATATTGTGTAAATTGCCAGGCGGTGCTGTGATCGGCAGGCCTTGTCCAGATCGTCATTGCAAGGGCGGCTATTGACATTTGCGATGCGGATGGCCTAGCTTAGTAGAGGGCAACCCTTAATGTGTTGGGATGGATGTCAGGATGCTGATACGGAGCATTATCCGTGGTAGTTACCCGATTGCAACATGATTCAAGAAACAGCCGAATCGGAGACCCGAACCTAAGGTAAAGATACTACATACATGTACCTAGGTCAGTGCTGAGAGATTTTTAGGTCTGATACTTGGGCTACCCCCGGCTGGATCATGTTGCCAGTGATGGACGGTAACTAGAAGACGTGTACCGAGGTCATGCAAACATCAAGAGAGAAGCAAACAGCTTGAATGATTGATTCATCATGAAACATCCGGAGCTGTCTTTGTACGTGTTAGTGAGACTTCGATTCATGCACTTCTGAGCCTTGACTCTGCGCCCTGTCTGTAACTGGTCTTATTTCCACTGTCTTGGCCTGCCAATTGTAGCCCCATCCCCCACTTTGGGCCGCATTCAGGTTCAGAAGACGACGGGGGACCTGCCCTTGAACAGTCCTAGACGGTGAAGACTGAATGGAGGTGTGAGCCAGTGAGCGGCCCCGTCGCGCTGGGGGAGGGGAGTGCGCCGTGCGCTTGTCCAGTAGACGCCGAGCCCCCTGGAAACGGACCGCTAAGTTGTGGCTGATCCAGTGAGAAGCGCCTAATATGGCGGTCGAAGGGCGCGTCAGGGCCCATTCATAGGCTCTACTTCTTGTCCATCCATGCTGGGAGCCTCCAGCTGGGATCACCCGCCACCCGCCCTTCAGACAAATTCCCTTCCCCCTTCACCAAATGATGGGCTGCGCTGGGCAGCTTGTCACTCACCCTCAGGCCTCGCTCTCCCCATTCTCCACTTTTCTTATTCACTTGCTCTTTCTTACCCGCCCCCTTCCACATTCATTCCCATTTTCTCCTCCTCGGCCTGCCATTTTCTCCCATTCCTCTCATCCACCCCACGACGCCCTTCCGCCATCTCTTCTCCTAACATCTAACTACCTACCTACACCCACTGTCATCTCGACGACGACCTCGCGACTTTACGTCTGCCATAGCTGTTGAGATTCTCTAGTCCTTTCTTACAGCTTCAACAAGAATCTCGGGATTTACAGAGCCACATAGTCCTCGAGAATCCTGACCGAGTTTTTAACTCGTAGCTTGCCCTGATTCTCACCTAACCGACGCTGTCACCTCCCAAAGTTCAGCCTGCACGCGTTTTGACCGCCTTCAAACGCACACGATTCTCTTGCAGGTACGTTAGCTGATGATTTTTTCTACACCGAAGTATACTATATTTTTGTTCGGATTTGTATCAACCGGCTCGTTGGTCTCGTGATTTTCTGTCATTCGGATGCACCGACTCACGCCTACGCGGGCTTTTATTAATGCTGCTTGTCGGGCGAGTCGCTCTTACGTCGAGTTGCGTCGGATTTGCCTTGTGGCGTTGTCCACCGCCCTCAAGCCTGATTCTTCTCCGACCCAGTTTTGCCCCTCTCATTGCATGCATTGCCGCCCTTTCTCATTTGCTTTCATTTATCTACTTTTCAACCGAACCTGAACGCTGCTGACTCCCCATATAGCCAACGAAGGCTTGCAGATCATACAAAATTGCACACTTATCTATCCGTTTTTATTCATACGGAACAGAAAACCATCAACTTTCATCATGACGACCATGGTACGTTCGCCGTCCCCAGTGTCTCGAATCAGGCTTCGGTGCACAACACCTCCAAGACGATGTCAATCATCTTTTGGCACCGTAGGCCCTTTTTGATCGGTCTCGTTGTACCGGAGCTTGGGGAGAGACGATGAACATTATTGCAGCATTGGCTAACCCTGTTGGGCAGGATCTTCGCGTTGGTAACAAGTACCGTATCGGTCGAAAGATCGGTTCAGGTTCTTTCGGCGATATCTACCTGGGCACCAATATCATCTCAGGCGAGGAGATTGCCATCAAACTCGAGTCCGTCAAAGCCAAGCACCCGCAACTGGAGTATGAGGCCCGTGTATACAAGTCTCTTGCTGGTGGCGTTGGAATCCCGTTTGTTCGCTGGTTTGGTACTGAGTGCGACTACAATGCCATGGTTCTCGATCTTCTCGGCCCCAGTCTGGAGGATCTCTTCAACTTTTGTAACCGAAAGTTTTCCTTAAAGACGGTTCTTCTCCTGGCAGATCAGCTCATTTCTCGAATCGAATACATCCACGCCAAGTCTTTCATCCACCGAGATATCAAGCCGGACAACTTCCTCATGGGCATTGGCAAAAGAGGCAACCAAGTCAACGTTATCGATTTCGGTCTTGCTAAGAAGTATCGCGACCCCAAGACTCACTTCCACATCCCCTACAGAGAGAACAAGAATCTGACAGGTACTGCGCGCTATGCCTCCATCAACACTCACTTGGGTGTCGAGCAATCACGACGTGATGATATGGAGTCCCTCGGTTACGTTATGCTCTATTTCTGCCGTGGCTCTCTCCCTTGGCAGGGCTTGAAAGCCGCCACCAAGAAGCAGAAGTACGACCGTATCATGGAAAAGAAGATGACCACCCCTACTGAGGTTCTCTGCCGTGGATTCCCCAATGAGTTCGCAATCTACCTCAACTACACTCGATCTCTTCGATTCGACGATAAGCCTGATTACAGCTACCTCCGCAAGATCTTCCGCGACCTTTTTGTTCGCGAGGGTTTCCAGTATGATTATGTTTTCGACTGGACAGTCTACAAGTACCAGAAGAACGCGCAGGCTATCGCACAGGCTGCCGGTCAGGCCAACCCTGAAGACGAGGAAAAGGCTCGTGCCAGCCGTACCAATGCCGCTACTGCCGGCCAGTCTGCTGCTAAGCCAAATGCCATCCCCAGCACTCGTCGCAAGATGCTCGAGCGAGGCTCCGGTGCTGGCGTCGATACTCCCGACACCAACCGTGCCATCGGTGGAAGCGACAGGATGTGAGTGATAAGTAACGCCTATTTTTCTAGTCCCTCGTAAGGAATCTTTTTCCTTCGCGCGTGTAGTGTGTTTTTGTACCGCTGGCCGAAGGGAGATTTGCTGACAACTATGGCTGACTCAGTGGACGATAAACAGGCTTCGCTCAGCTTCAAAGGGAGCGGGATATGCCTCGGGCAGCTATCGGCCGAAATGATTTCTAAACCGATCACTCCTCTCTTTTTGGGATTCTCACTCATGGCTACCGATACTGGCGATTCACACCCAACATCGACACCCGGATGCAAGTCTTTTGAACAGCTGAATGATTCTGCTGGTCATCATTTTGCTTATTGATCGCGGTCGAATGTTGGAGCGCGGATCGGTCACGCCTATTTTCTACGCCTTTGCTCTATCTTGTTCTTCGACGTATCTTTTGGCGAATTTACGACTTTACGCATGGCTCGGGTATCTCTTGATGGTTGAAAAGTTGCACAATGGATAAACCTTCGGGTTTCGTCCTTTGAGCGACTACAATACCTTCAGGAGACCTTCCTGAACGGCATGTCCGGTACTCCTATTTCTGGGTGTACCGAACCTGTGGGGCTATCATTGCTACTCGCAAAATAGCCTTACCTCGGAATGCCACATGCCATGGTGTCGACAATACAAAATTCGCCCCTGGAGCTGAATTTGGGTCCACATCTCGCTATGGCTCACCTTTCCGTCGAAGCGGCTCAGCTCGATCCCCTAGCAGGCATTTCCTTCATCGTATTTTTCTTTGCTTTCTTTTAATTTGCACGGACGTTTGCTCTGGTCTTTTGAGTCTGCTCCTACCTGTTGGAGATAGCTTCTGGGGAGGCAACAGGGGGGGCATTTCAGGAGTTATGTTGCTGGTAAAGCTAGTCTCAACACCATGTCGCGAACGACAAGCCTGTTACGGATAGCAGCCCACGTTGGCCGAGGATCGTGGTGCAGTGGCAGATGGAACAGTGGGAGTTACCGGCCTACGTTAAGGTCAGCTCCGGTGTCCTACTGGTCGACTTGGTGGATGGAACAGGAGCTTCATTGGGGCGAACAAGTTGACACAAGTTGCTACAACCTTCAAAGACACTGCGTTGATGCGGCAGCTGACATGACACTCCCATCATGAAGCTCAAGGTTTGGAAATCGGGTATTGACGAAACTCCCCAGCAAAGGATACATGGTTGATGAGCCAGCATTCTCAACCGCCGGGTTGAGCAGTCCTGCATCTTACGTACATCCATCCACCCCTTCATTCGTTTCTTGATCGCACATTAGGTAGTCTACAAATTCAGTCTGTTTATTTGGAAATTGTCCCTGAACTTAAGATCGATGCGTCATGTCGTTTGTTATTAGTCATCCGTAGCCTTTAAAGAGCAGACTCGAATGGTTGTACGAGGAACCGTCTTCCCGATCACAAAGTCTTTTGGATGGTCACATGTGTGAAATGCGTGCCTCGCAGGCTACGGATCTCGCTATCTCGAGCGGCAACAAGGATGACAGGATCTAATTGCATAGCAGGCCAGTAGACATTGGAGAAACAGAGAAGTGAAGATGTACAACGTTTCATGTAGCCAGCCATCATTCCAGGAATAGTCTTCAGTTTCTGATAGTGGATTTGACTGAGCAACTCCATGTAACACAACACAGGAGAGCATAAGGCAAGTGCCATATTGAGTTTTACGTTGATTGCCGTACCTTGCAGGAGTCGGAAGGTGTGTGTACATCATCACGGGTGTCGAAATCTGTAGTGTGACTCTGGAATTCCAAGGAGAAGCTTGGCCACGCGATCGATCCCTTCTTTGGCCTATGTTGACGATTGGATCTCAAGTGATCATGCTTGCATGTCGACACCCACAAAACAAAGCCTAAACCGGGCCAAAAGTCGATAGTGATCTACGAAACCAAGCATTAACCCCACATTTACCTTGCTTACAGCCAGCCAGTTCCAGATCCTCAATCTCACCTGCCCACCATCCTACCTGTAACCTACCTTCCTCCCTTGCCTGTCGTGAGCTTTGCGCACACTCGAGGTTGCCCTTTTTAGACTTGCAGCGGGACCCTTGTTCTTGTCTCTTCAGGTAGTTTCTTAAGTTAGTTGGCTCCTCTCTCACCACTTCTCTTCTTCATCCTTGTAAAGATCTTTGACTTTTTTTTTTTTTTTTTTTTGACAACGGGACCTGAATGTCGTGTGCTTTGCAACGGCGGCATCGACTTCAGTAACCAAATCCATGACTGCACCATCAACGAAAACATCGACTTCCCAACCCAAATTAACGTCTTCCTCCGCCTCATCCACCATGACCCCCTCTTCTATTGACCTCTTGTATCTCACGTTCAACTGTGCCAAGAACCTTCTTGACATCCCCGTCTTCGGCAGCCATTTGCAAACCGCCTTTCGTCAAAACGCAACTGGTTTACCAGAGGTTGTTGTTCTGTAAGCTGCGATCCTCTTCGTCTCTTCCGAAGGCGATCAGGTTAGCAAAGCCATCGATACGCTGCTAGCCTGGACAGTCATGGAACTCTAGACATGACCAGCACAAGGTCTACATAGAGCACCGGAATATCTTGTACTGATTCATGTTCTGTTCGCAGCTCGTTACAAGAGGTGGCACCCTTGGCGTACTCCTTCATTGGTGGTTACTTCTTGAACCCGTACCTCTCACGATACGAACAAGCCATCAATATCGCCGCTCAACACATAATCGATGATCTATCGAGCCGAAATAGCGAGACTGTTAACACTGCGCCCTCCGCCCTCCCCTCGAAGCCATACACACTTGTGCGAGGCAAAAATGTGGGCTACACCGCCCTACTGCTCTTCGCTCGCGAGCCTTCGAGGCTAAAGAATATTCAAGAGGCGGAAGTCGGATTTGGGGCCGCTGAGATAGGGAATAAGGGCGCTGTCGGTCTACGCATGCTTTATGAAGCTGATGGTGGCTCATCTGAGCTTACCTTTGTCGCAACACACCTGGCGGCTATGGAATGGAACTTGCCCCGGCGTAACGCCAACTGGGCTGCTATAATGCGTGGTATGGCTTTTGAAAACCCAGAAGTGGTTGTGAATAGCTACAAGACCTCCGTCACCCCATCTCCAGCCTCAACACCACCTGCCGAGGACGAGCCCGAGCGTGCGCGCCTCCTCGATAATGAACACAACGAGCAACACTTACAACTTCAACAAAAGTTGCACAACATCTCCGTTTTCAGGCCCTCATCGTTTCTCTTTGTTGCCGGTGATCTAAATTATAGAATATCCACCACGTCCCCGCCGCCTTCCGCTACATTCCCCAGTCTAGACCCGGATTCGGAGAACTACTATCCAGATTTTTTCCGCCTCGATCAGCTTACTCGTGAACGTAACGCTGGTCGCACTTTACATGGGCTATCAGAGCACGAGGTGCGCTTCCCGCCGACTTACAAGTACGATGTGCTACCACCACGACCTGGCACGCGAGAGCCTGAGCTTGACGTGCCCTGGAAATTTGCGGTTCATCGCTATCCAAGTTGGACAGATCGGATCCTTTTTCTCGATGTACCTTCATGGCTCAAAAAAGGGAATAGCCAGGACCCCAAGCTCAACGTTCGTGCTTATGACTGTCTTCCAGTACTGCGTATGAGCGACCATCGTCCAGTGTACCTACGTATCGACGTGCCCCTCATTTCACCGAGTGATATGGCCCCGCCGTCAGACCTGGACTGCGGTGTAAGCAAGGACCCTCGGGCCCGACTCCCTATGGAAATTGACCCAGAGGCCTGGGAGCGCCGGGCCGCCGCACGCCGTAAGGAGGTCATGGCAGGCTGGAGCATGTACCTCTGGAGTACTAAGGAGGGTGCCTGTATCCTAGCCACAGTACTCGCTTTTGGTGCAGGTTTGTACTGGCTGCACCGGCGGTTCTGAGCCACACTTTTACTGCATTGTTCTCTCTGGTCTCGGGGGGATGCGAAAACATAATTACAAGAAAACCCAGCATCTTCAAGCACCCGAGGGCTCGGTGGGAGGTGTCTTGTACTATGCTTGTGACGCTAGACTGCGTGTCTGTCGCTATATCCCATTACTCACTTCACTATTTGCTGGTCGATACAGCTCATTCAGGTAGCATATGGCAGCAGGCAAAGCACTCAAACATCATGTATGCAAAGACCTAGTATTGTGTTAGTTTCGCAGCTTGCAAGCAAAGGCAAATAGCGCTAACAAATAAATTTATTGAACAAGAAATGAGGTATTTGCATTATCCTTCACTGTCTCGCCGCACATTTCGCGGCGCAGAGAGGAGCGAGCATCGGGCGTACGGGTAATATAAAGCTTCAGGTGCTATGATAGCCTATACAACTCTGATGTCATGGGCTAAACCATTCGCTTGCACAAGGAAAAATTACATAAAAAGCAATGGAGTTTGAATGAATATTGGATACCAAGGACTAGTGTAGTATAGTATCTCCTATCTCCTATCTCCCCGTCGAAGTCATTATTCGTAGTGAAACGCTGTTCCCCAGGCATTGGTCATAAAGGCTTAAGAGAAATGCTGATTTAAGAACCGATATTCCTGGCGCTGAATCGTAATTCATCATTGTGTTCATGTTCATTCTGAAGGGTCGTATGGGCACCATGTATGCGTGCGCGTAGAGTCTGGCTGCCGAGTAATTATCATGTATTGAGTGGATGTTTGGCATGACCAGACACGTCGGCACCCCCATCTTCCGATCCAGGTGGGTGGGTGGTTCGTGATTAGAAGTCAGCAAAGTATGGGTCATATTTCTCCGCCATCTCGCGGCCATAAGGCTCGCGAGATCCGTCATCCTCGGGGTAGATGTCGAAGCATTGTGCATCGCCGGGATATCGTATCGGGGGCTGGATTGGGCCCTTTTGTCGACGGTTGAAAATGTCATCCCAGTTGGTGTCATGGAAGAAAGGGTGGGATTTCACACGCGCTGCACCGCCGCTTATATTACCAAGTCGCCGAGAACGATCGACGGTGCAGAAGGACCGTATTATATCCTTGGCTTCTTCTGATAAGGGGGGGTCTTGGGGAAAGACAACCGGCTTTTCTAGGATCCTGCAGGAAAATAGTCAACTTGCCATCCTTATACATCTGTCGAACAGTTACCCACTGCTTGTAGATCTCGATGGGGTTCTGATGCCAGAAGGGAGGATACCCCGTCAAGAATTCATATATTAGAATACCCAGTGCCCACCAGTCAACTGCGCCCTGTGTGACCTTTGTTTTGGATGACTTCGGGGGCGAGATACTCAGGTGTTCCGCACAAGGTGTATGTCTCGACGGGGCGGGTTATCCTCACGGTAGCCGAGTCGCTTGGCAAAGCCAAAATCGACAAGCTTGATGTGGCCCTCTTGATCCAGAAGCAGGTTTTCAGGTTTAAGGTCTCGGTAGGCAATACCTCCTTGCTGCTCATGCAAGTACTCCAAAACAAGAACAATCTCGGCGGCGTAGAAGCGTGCGACAGGTTCTTCGAAGCGTCGTAACTTTCTAAGATATGTGAACAACTCTCCGCCTGGAACGTAGTCGAGCAGCATATAGAGCGAATCTTGGTCGGAAAAGGAGGCTATTAGGTTTGTGATGAAAGGATGGCCTGCGACATCAGCGAGAATAGCGCGTTCGTGTCGGACATGATCGACTTGTTTAAGGCGGATGACTTCCGGTTTCCGCAGGATCTTGAGGGCGTAGACTTCGGGGTTGAGTTGATGGTCAAGGGGGATATGCGCAGTTGCGGCGGGACGAACGAGGCAGACCCGAGCAAATGTTCCTTTTTCGAGGGGTCAGAAGCGGAATGCCTAGAAGTCTACAAGACATTGACATACCTGTCCCTAGTGTGCGAACTCGTCTGAAGTCGCGAAGATTGAATTTTCGGGTTTGCGGTAATGGACTTGGCGTGGGAGATGTTGGTCCATTCGGAGCATCTTGGGCATGTGAGTGAGAGTTTGCGGAATGCGAGGGCGCAGAGATTCCCGATGAAGATGGTAGGCCACCAGCGTGTGAGGGCGCAACAGTCGCAGCCATAGCTTTATCGTCCTGAAGTCCCGTGATATGATCGCGGCAGCAGAGAGGTGAAGAGAGTGGCAAAGGGGGAGAAGTCAATGGGAATCGATTATTGACTAGGGTTGAGGCGCGAGCCCATAACAACCCGGGACCAATCCTGCCAGAAATCCGGTCGATATGGCCAGTAAATTGGAGGCAATTCGAAAAGCGAGGGGGCCTCTAGCATACGCTGAGTTGTTTGCCGTTGTCGCCTGTGGTTGTGATTTTGTCACGCGGTCAGTTGGGGGGTTCTAGAGCAAGTCTGGCTCGGTTCTCCTGACGATGCGGAGACGATGGATAACGGAGTGATGCGGCGTCCTCAGGTCCGGCCCGTTATTCTAAGTGGCAACCTCAAGGACCGAGATTCAGACTGAGCGCAAAGGTTCGATCAAGAAATGGGCCAAGGTTGTTGACAGCGGGTTTGGAACCAAAAGTGAGGCTGAGGAAGAGGAAGAGGTGAGACTCTTGAGGCGGATGGGAAAAGGCGGCGGAAGGTGGGCAATGCACGAGCGAGATGAGATAGTGATGAAGATGGAGGCAGAATGAGAAGCTAAAAAAATGAACGGCTTTGACGTGATGTTTATGTGCCTTGCCTAGCCTATGAACTAGACTACTATAGTAAACAGCCAATGCAGCGTGAGTGCCTATTCAGGATTAAGACGAGGGCGTCCCCATGAAACGGTGAGTGAAGGAGCGCCATCGGATGTCATGGATATGTATGCTCGGCTGGGGGCCGAAGAAGGGCCAACAATATGACACGAGTATCTGAAAGAAGGCCGTCGCATGTGGTGAATAAAAGAGGTCATATAGACTTCAGAACCATGACCGATATTCCATTGGTATCTATTTCTTCCTGAATTGATGATCTTTTTACCTGTGTCCAAGGCGCCATCTCCATGAAAATAAAACTCCAGGTGCAATTGAAAATACATTGTCATCTGTCTGGCCTTTAGCCTCCTATCAACTGCGATCTATTGTAGATACAGCGGAGCACATAAAGTGGACTCGGCGGCGGGGGTCCAGAATCTATTATGACGCAAAATGTGGGTGACGGGGAACTTGAGAGGTCACCCAGAGATATACCCTTTTGGCGATCGACAAGTTGTCAGTGGTGGTGTCGTCGAGCTTATGGCTTCTGCTATTTGACGTAAAGGAGGGTTATATTGCATAATCGGAGACGAATACCACTCTCACTCGTTCCCCTTATCTCTTACAGTCACAGCCTCGCTCTGAAGTGTTCGTATGATTCACGTTCAAGGCTGGGGAGTGTAGCCCAGACACTTCAACTAGGTATCTCACCTGTTCCATGGATGTTGACCGAATATCTACAGTACCTACAATTAACACAAAAGCCTACCTAACTTAAATCGAAATCCACTTGCGTCATCTGCCGCCGGCTCTTGCTCCCAATCTGCCGGATCCTAGAGTGAGATCCTTGAAACTGGAATGTCACTTCGAGACATGCCATCCCCACGCTCTCAATTTCTCCTTTCCATTCTATGCAGTCCATCCACGTCAGATCTCAGACGCGGGAGATAACGGGCTGCTCTGGGCAGGTCTGGGTATGTCGGCAGCACCGCCAAGCACTTATACGTACCACTCACTAAGGTACCTTAGGTATGCAGCATTGGGTCTTTGAGCAGGATGTGCAGAGATAGCGCTTAATTCAGTGCTGGGTGGCAGTTGGATGTTTTGGCCTATTACCAGTAGTCCAAGTCGGCAACGAAACTACCTACCAAAGCCGGTTGGGTAACCCGTTTTCTGCCAGATGATATATTTAAGCTTTGGGGCCTGGGGATGGCCTCAATCATAACTAGACCTAGCTTCGTACAAGTCTCAAGGTTTGTCCTTTGCCTACCTGGTCACTAGTGGCACAGCATGTCTTGACGTTCACATATGGCAGTTTTCAGCTAGCTTACTAGCGTTGTAAAGAGTAAACTGTCCAAGGCTGAGAACCTAGGTTGTCATTCAAGCTCGACGATACGGTCTACATATGTACCTAACGCCTTTGCATTCGTTGACAATTGCCAGCAAGATTCAGCTTGTAGCCAAGAAGTTTGTTGGATAACCCTGATCAGACTCTATTATAGGGCATATATTACCTTGATCATCCTAGAACCCAGTGATGAATCTGCACCTCCCAATATATTCTAGCTTAGATCATTTCTTCAAAGGCAACCTAAGTTGAGTCACGCATCACGAAGTCTTTCGGGTGTGACTACATAACCAAAGCAGGAATAACAGTTTATCAGAGATGCCAGTATAGGTACATATTATTGTACTTGGTTACTACACTCTATGTAATACTTCTCTACAGCCTCGTCTAGTAGAACTCGAGCAAGATGAAAAGCGGCCTTGCTCCTCCAGGCACCCTGATCATGCAGCCTCAGAATATGGGAAATCTGTGGCCCTCCCAGCTGCCACATATAGCAACAGTGACGGCTTTCCAGCCTAAAGAGGAATCGGGACACTAGCAGTGCTTAATACCATCCAGTGGAGTCGCTGTAATGAAACGGACCACCTTGTGTTTAGTTCTATTGAAGCTATGTAGAGTGTAAGACCTTTAGAATAAATACAGGACTTACCTAGAGCTTCTCTTGACATGGATCTATAAAGAATGATAACGCTACAGGGTAAGTAAACTCGATACCTTGTCCAATTCACTTACTCCACTTGAGCCACAGGTTAAGCCACACTATTTTCGAATACTTCAACTATGCTCTAAATGGACAGGGAAACTCCCTGGGCTACTTAACCCGGGAGCCCTAGGGAGCCCCCTAGTAGCGGCTCTTGGGCGAGGAATGCTCTGAGGTTCCCTGGCCAGTAGCTGATGGCCCAACTCCCATATCTGGAGACTTGACGCAGCTGGACCCCATCCATCTCCGCTGACCTCAGGTTTCCTCTCCATAACTTAAGCTGTCTTCATCCTTCGTCCAGCCCCGATACTCAAATCCTACCGTCTGTTCTGTACTATCGCATATCTAGTCTCTTGTACTCTGCCAGATAATTGCAAACGGCCTCGCTTTCTCACACTCGTTCTGTGTCTCCTACTCCCAGCCTTTATTCTTTCAGCTCAGCCGCATACTCCCTGTCGAACCGCATCCCCCTCGTCATGCGCCGCTGACCGAAATCATGTTCTCAAACTTGACCAACATTGTCCAGAAAGCACAGCAGCTTATTGACCCTACCCAGGGACTCAATCTTTCCAGCTCCGATCGCAATCCTTCCAAGTCGTCCCTATTCCAAAGTCAATTCCGCCTCCCTGCCTCCCAGACACCCCTCTACGAGATCAACGCCGAGCTTACTATCCCACCTTCCAACGCGACACACGGCGATAAGGATCAAGAGAGAGGATGGCATTATGCTGGAAAATTGCATCTATCAGAGAATTTTATGTGCTTCTCAACAACTCCTACTAGCTTTGTCCAATCCGCCAGTACTTCCACGTCGACCGCTTTCACTGGTCAGACACATGGCGGAGGCCCCAGCGGCAACGGCTTCACATTTCCATTATGTGCTATACGAAGGGTTGAGCGCCTGAATAGCCAAAACTTTCAGGTATGGTCCATACTGGCGAGACGCTCATGCGTATTACTTAAACTGACCTTACCATGTTCTAGTTCGCGCTGGCTCTAACCACCTGGAATGGTCTTCTCGCCGACACTCCTAAAGACAAGGACTTGAAGGACAAAAAAGACTTAAGAGAGCAACGTATTACAATCCATCTGGCCGGGACCAGGCAGTCTTGCGAGCGTTTTTGCGATGGCCTCAAAAAAGGCCTAAGGGCAGGAGTTGGTAATGTTGCCAAACTACGACGAGTCGCTGCTGAGTGCTATTCTGAGCATCTCCTTAGGACCGAGGATAGGAAAAATGCCTCCCCACCAGATGCTGGCCTAGGAATGCTCTTCCGATATCCCGGCGACCCAAAAAAGCTACGGGACAGGGCGAAAATGCGCCTCTGGGCTGAGTATCTACGTGACAATGGTCGAAACTTTACCTTGATCCGCCAACCGACTTTCCACAAGCTCATTCGCGTTGGTCTGCCGAACCGGCTCAGAGGCGAGATTTGGGAACTCACATCTGGCTCGGTTTATTTACGCCTGGAAAATCCAGCACTTTATACCGATACCCTGGCAAAGTTTGAAGGCCAAGAGTCGCTTGCTATCGACGAGATCGAGAAGGACCTCAACCGAAGTCTTCCAGAGTATCCAGGCTTCCAAAGCGAGGATGGAATCAACCGCCTACGCCGGGTATTAACTGCTTACAGCTGGGTCAATACCGAGGTCGGATATTGCCAAGCCATGAATATTGTCGTGGCCGCATTATTGATTTACATGTCTGAAGCTCAGGCTTTCTTTCTCCTCTCAGCCCTTTGCGACAGACTCGTGC